>NC_055994.1:48707139-49037276 GCF_018446385.1 Zingiber officinale | reverse complement strand
TTATATGAGTGTCATATACTTTCTCATGTGGCTATTAGTATGACTACTAGTCCTTAGACCTGAAGTCACCATGGTTCCCTACATAAGGAGTTATGTACTTTGGTTTCGTCAAACGTCACCCGTAACTGGGTGGAGTATAAAGGCGATTACTGGGTATGCAACAAATTATACGAAGGGATGTGAGTGATGTAGATGGGATCTATCCCTCCTATATGACAGGAGAGACATCGGTATTCTTGATAGAGTGAGACCACGAAGTGAATGGCCATGCCCAAATTAGTCAATATGAGATATTAAGCTCATTTGATTTAGTGAGTCTACTTGGAGTTCAGGATTTAGATTGATCAGAGGATGACACAGTCTATGCCTCACATTGATCAATCTAGATGTCTAGGATAGAAGGACACTTGTCATATTTTGTGAGGAGTCACAATTAGTAGTCACAAGGTGATGTTGGATCTCAACATTCTTGTAACTTGGGTAATAATGATGTGTTGCTAGATACCGCTCATTACTTATGCTCCTAAATGGGTTTAGGGCATTGCCAATGTTACAAGAACCTATAGGGTCACACACTAAGGAGAATTAGATGGAGATTAGATTCATATGATGAACCAAGAGGATTAGATTCATTTGATGAATCAAATTGGATTAAGAGTAATCCTAATTGGGCTAATTGAGTTAGACTCAAGTTGATTCATGTGTTCAATGAGTCTTATTTAGATTATGACTCATTGAATCAATTTAATTAAATGAATTGGATTCATTATATTAAATTGGCTTGAATTAAATGGTTGGATTAGATCAACCATGAGAGAGATTAAGTCAAGTTTGACTTGACTTGAGAGGAAGAGGAAAAGTCAAATTTGACTTGATTTTTTGCCACATCATTAGTGAGTTGGCAAGATGTGGACCAATAATGATGCTCCACATTATCATGGTTACTTAAGTGAGATGCCACCTCATGGAGGTTACAATTCTTCACTTTATTGGCTCCACATTAATTGCACTTAATGTGGAAATGGGGGTTACACCTTTTTGAAAGTGGCCGGCCACTATTGTGAGGGGATGGAATGAATTTTTCATTCAAGGCACATTCACTTCATCCTCTTCCTCAAGCTCTCCCTCTCCCTCTCCTCCTCTACCATTGCCGAGACCCTTTGGAGTGCTAGCACACTCTAAGGCTCTCTCTCCATTGAGTTGTTTGTGTGGATACATATAGAGAGTTGTCTACATTGACAACTTCGAGATCCGGCACCATTTGGACGAGCGAGAATGCGAAGGGCTTCGCTTCAAAGGTATAACCTTTTTCCCATGTAGATCTAGGTGTAGATCTAGGTAAACTCGTACTCGTAGTTTTTCGAAAAATTTTATTCTTCACACGGATCCGTTGGCTAGGGAGATTCAAGGTTTCCTTGATGCGAAATGCGATTTTCGCGGTCCGAAATTCCCAACACGAAGCAGTAAAGCGCTTCAACCGTCTGGCACGCCTATGTCCAGAGTTAGTTCGCACAGAAACAGAAAGGGTCAGACTGATGCTGAAGATGCTTCGACCCGAGATAGCACTGAACGTGGCCGGCGGAATTAATAGACCGCAGAATACAGAGGAATTAGTCAGCAGTGCCCTAATCACAGAACATTATCAGAAAGCGATGAACGAGAATAAGAGTCAAGCCTGAACAGAAGGACAGAGACCCTCAGGTACCAAAACAAGATGGAAAGGGACCTCTACTTGAAAAAGGAAACAATGGGACAATGCTAAAGGTGGCTCAGTAAATAAGCAACCGAAATACCCCCAGTGCACTATTTGCGGAAAGCTGCATTCCGGAGTATGTCACAAGGGTACAAGAAGGTGCTATATTTGCGGAAGGGAAGGACATCTGGCCAGAGACTGCACTAACCGATTTCAGGCACCACCCCAGCAGAACAACCAGAACAAGAGTACCCCCTCACAACAACATCAGATGCAAGCTGCTATTGAAGGAACACCGATTAGCCAAGGGAGATTGGAAGCCCCGCCAACTACAACGAACGCCAGGGTTTTCTCGCTTACTAAAGAAGATGTGGCGAGCGCCTCTACTGTCGTTACAGGTCAGCTGCCTATTTTCAGTCAGTATGCTATAGTATTATTTGGTACTGGGGTGACAAACTCGTTCGTCTCAGCACCATTTACGAAGAAATTAGACATGCCACCCCAAACACTAAATGGCATGTTCTTAACAACCCTACCATCCGGGGGAAGTTATGCCATCAGATCATATGATGCGGGCCGTACCTATCCGAATCGCAGACAGAGAACTCTACTGCAATCTGATATTACTCGACATGCGGGATTATGACATTATACTGGGCATGGATTTCTTGAGCAAGTACGGCGCTTCAATCGAGTGCCGTAAGAGAAAGTTAGTCTTCAGACCTAAAGCTGAACCAATGTTTGAATTCATTATGGAATCTGGGAAAGAAACTGAACGATTCTTATCAGCTGTAAAGGCACAGAGGATGTTAGATAAAGGATGTACTGGATTTCTAGCGCACGTGGTTGATACAAGTCAAACCGGGGGCCAGAAGCTAGAAGAGGTCAGGGTGGTGTGCAACTATCCAGAAGTATTTCCTGATGAACTACCGGGATTAGCCCCTGATAGAGAAATAGAATTTACGATCGAATTAGTTCCTGATACTAAACCAATCTCTAAAGCACCTTACCGGATGGCGCCGACTGAGTTGAAGGAACTTCAAGAACAGCTACGGGAGTTACTCGACAAGGGACTTATTCGCCCTAGTCACTCTCCATGGGGAGCTCCGGTACTGTTTGTTAAAAAGAAGGATGGGTCTATGCGAATGTGCATAGACTATCGAGCGTTGAACAACGCAACAATCAAGAACAGATACCCCCTTCCATGGATCGACGATCTGTTCGACCAATAGAAGGGAGCAACTATCTTCTAAAAGATTGACCTAAGGTCCGACTATCATCAAGTGAAAGTGAAACAAGATGATATACCAAAGACAACCTTTAGAACAAGATACGGACACTATGAGTTCGTAGTTATGCCCTTCGGAGTGACAAATGCCCCTGCTGTGTTCATGGATTTGATGAATTGGGTATTTGCGGCATATCTCGATAAATGTGTGATCGTCTTCATTGACGATATTCTCATCTATTCAAGAACCCAGGAAGAACATGCCGAACATTTGAATATTGTACTGTAGATTCTCTGAGAAAAATGACTATATGCAAAGTTTTCCAAATGCGAGTTCTGGCTAGACCGAGTAATATTCTTGGGTCAGGTCATCTCCAAGGATGGAGTCATGGTAGAACCAAGCAAGATTGAAGCCATAAGTAACTGGAACAGGCCAAAGAATGCCAGCGAAATCAGAAGTTTTCTGGGATTAGCGGGCTACTACAGGAAGTTCATAGAGGATTTCTCCAAAGTTGTAGCCCCTATGACGAATCTCACCAAGAAAAATAAAAAGTATGAATGGACGGACGACTGCGAGAAGAGTTTTACGAAACTGAAACGGAGACTGACCAGTGCTCTGATCCTGACTCTTCCAGAAAGTAACAAAGGCTTTGATATGTGTAGCGATGCTTCCTTACTAAGACTTGGAGCTGTACTCATGCAAGACAGCAAAGTCTATTGGTCGCTACTCAGAAAACCTATAGGTTCCACTGTACAAAAATTTTGTACAAAGGTCTGAACCTTTTCCTAGCTACCATGTGTTCTTTTAAATTAAATTTTGGATCGCCTGCGGAACTTAACACGTTTGATCCAAAACTTAATCTATTTGTTCTTTTAGGTTTTGACTTGGATCTCCTGCGGAACTTAACACGTTCGACCCAAATCACCTTAAGTTATTAATTCCATTAAATATTAATTTCCATAATCGGTTCCCAATACTGACGTGGCGAGGCACATGACCTTCTTGGATATGGGAGCAACTACCACCGACTAGACAAAACCTTTTATAGAAATCTAATATTTAATTTCCTAAAATAACTTTAGGTTAACCGAAAAGAACAATCAAATCACAAGGAAAAGAAAAAACAAAAGAACACAACATCGAAAAACATATTCGAAATTCTAGAACGTAAGCCTCTTGTATTTGGTATTATTTCCATAAATAACTAGTATGATGCGGAAAGAAAAATTACTAGTTATACCTTGTAGAAAACCTCTTGATCTTCTACCGTATTCCTCTTCTAACCTCGGACGTTGTGTGGGCAACGATCTTCCGAGATGAGAAACCACCAACCACCTTCTTCTTCTCCTAGCTAGGTTCGGCCACAATCAAGAAGCTTCACCAAGAAAGAAGATCAAAACACCAACCAAGCTCCAAGAGATGCTAGCTTTCTCTCCTTCTTCTTCTTCTTCTTCTCCAAGTAGTATCCGGCCACCACAAGAGCTCCAATGGAAGAGAGAGGTTCGGCCACCACAAGAGAAAGAGAGGGAGATGATGATGGCCGGCCACAACACCAAGGAAAAGAGGGAGAGAAAATAATAGAGATTGTCTCATGAAGGCACCCTCACCCCTTCTTTTATATTCCTTGGCCTAGGCAAATTAGAAATTTTAATTACAATAAAATTTTCTTAATTTCCTTGACATGATTTAATTGATAAAAATAAAATAAAATTTCCCCAATTAAATTCAAGTGGCCGGCCATATCATGAAGAACAAATTGGACAAGTTTCAATCAACAATTAAAACTTCCTAATTTGTTTCCGGAAATTTTAAAAAATAAAATTTCTCTTCAAAAATCTCTTCATGGTTGATAAAAGGAAATTTCTATAATTTTAATTTTATCAACATGTGAATAATTTTAAAGAGAAAATAAAATATCTCACCAATCTACAAATAAGGAAAGAGATCTAATCTCTTTCTTTAATCTTTTGTAGATCTTTTACAAGAGAGATATTTTAATTTTAATTCTCTTTAACAAATTATTTCTTCCACATAATAAAAATTAAAATTAAAATTCCTTTATAATTTAATTTGGTCGGCCCCCACTAGCTTAGGTTCAAGCTAGGGCCGGCCACCCAATTTTATACCTAGGTCGGCCCTAGCTTGGTTCCCAAGATAGCTTGGCCGGCCCCCTATTGGTGGGTATAGAAGGTGGGTATAGGTGGGTATAGTACTCTATAAATAAGAGGCTACGATAGGGACCGAGAGGAGGAATTGGTTTTGGTCTCCCGATAAAATTAAGCATCCCGTGTTCGCCCCGAACACACAATTTAATTTTATCTATAATAATTCATTCCACTAGAGAACTATTATTGAACTACCGCACCAATCCCAAATTACATTTTTGGGCTCCTTCTTATTATGAGTGTGTTAGTCTCCCTGTGTTTAAGATATCGAATGTCCACTAATTAAGTGAGTTACTGATAACTCATTTAATTAATATCTAAGTCCAAGAGTAGTACCACTCAACCTTACCATCATGTCGGACTAAGTCCACCTGTAGGGTTTAACATGACAATCCTTATGAGCTCCTCTTGAGGACATTATCAATCTAGTATCTCTAGGACACAGTTTCCTTCTATAATCAACAACACACACTATAAGTGATACCATTTCCCAACTTATCGGGTTTATTGATTCATCGAACTAAATCTCACCCATTGATAAATTAAAGAAATAAATATCAAATATATGTGCTTGTTATTATATTAGGATTAAGAGCACACACTTCCATAATAACTGAGGTCTTTGTTCCTTTATAAAGTCAGTATAAAAGAAACGACCTCAAATGGTCCTACTCAATACACTCTGAGTGTACTAGTTTAATTATATAGTCAAGATAAACTAATACCTAATTACACTACGACCTTCTAATGGTTTGTTCCTTTCCATTTTGGTCGTGAGCTACTGTTTATAATTTATAAGGTACTGATAACATTATCTTCTGCATGTGACACCACATACTATGTTATCTACAATATAAATTAATTGAACAACTACAACTAAATGTAGACAATTTGACCAAATGTGATTCTTTATTCATAATGAATGTTTACAAAGCTTAGGCTTTCAGTATACACTCCAACAAAGTCATCGCCTATGCCTCTAGACAACTCAAAGAGCATGAAAGAAATTACCCCATTCATGACTTAGAACTAGCAGCGATGGTCTTCGTTCTAAAAACATGGAGGCATTACTTATATGGAGCCCAGTGCAGGATTTATACAGACCACCAGAGTCTGAAATATTTCTTCATGCAGAAAGACCTAAATATGAGACAACGCAGATGGCTCAAGCTAGTCAAGGATTACGATTGTGAAATCTTTTATCATCCTGGGAAAGTGAACAAGGTGGTCGATGCACTCAGCCGGAAGTCCGGTACCACCTGACATCGCTATTCTATGTTCGAGGATGAACTTTCTATGGGGTATGGGGCACTGTAACACCCACAAAATTATAAGATAAGTATATGGGTATTATTTTTCTTTAGAGCATAGAAATAAAAAGAATAAGAGAAAAGGGAAAATAGAAACCAAAATAGAATAAGAAGAGGTGAGGTCAAGGATTGAACCTTGAACCTCCCACAAATAATAGAGATAAATTGATGTATGATAACCACTAGAATAATGAATAATATATGGATAGAAAGGAATGAAAATTTAGTTAAAGGTGAGAAGAAAATAAAAGAAAACTAAGCAAAAGAGCAAGAGAAAACCAAGTTGCTTACCTCCTCTTCCTCTTGGTTAAGAGAAGAAGCAAGCAAAAGATAAATTGCCTACTTCCCTCCCTCTCTCTTTTTTCGTGGGAATTAAAGGAATAAGGGAAAAGAGGAGTTGAGGGAATGAATGAAGACATGTTTCATTTGCAAAGGAATAAATTGATTGGGAGAAGAAAAACAAGAGATTAAATTCTTTTTTCTTCCTCCTTCCTTCTCCTTCTTCATTCTCCACCGAAACCAAGAGCCCCTCCCTCTCCTTATTCCAAAAGCTAAGCTAAGTTCCTCTCCAAGAAAACTAAATTTCGAGAAGAAGCCTTCAAGATCTACCCCTTCCAAGCAAGAGAAGCAAAAGGAGGTGCAAGAAGAAGAAGCTCTCTCCTTCCTTTGCACCTAGGATACCTTTTTCCTTAAGAAAAACCACAAGCGAAAGGATGTAAGTTTCCCTCACCTGTGGTATAATAGCTTGTGTATTTTCTATGAGATTTGGTTGCCTAAAAACCTAGGATACCTTCATGAAATTTTCGGCCAAGACAAGACTAAAAAGAAGGACCTAGGAAATGTAAAGACCTAAATTTTGACATGCTCAATATGCTTCTTGTAACATGTATCTTATGCTAGGGATTTATCTAATGTTCATATGCTAGAATGTTTGGTTAGAACTTAGAGTCATATCCCTAGACTCTTGACCAAACATGAATAAAGGAAATAGGTAAGTTAAGACTCAAACCAAGCATGCTCCTTTTTGTTTTATGATATGTACTTCATGATGAGAAAGTTGTTAACATGATATGCTCATGCCTATATGATGATTGAACTTTATTCCATGTTCATAAGTATTCGGCCATGATAGGATTAGGGGCCTAGAAAATTGTTAAACCTAAACTAATCATGTCATGATCCTCCTTAAGATAAGATATGAAATTAATATGACATGCTCATGTTGTAGTGTGGTTAGAACTTGTTTTCATCCCCCATGAACATTCGGCCACAACAAGTTTAAGGGCCTAGGAAACTTAGAACCTAACCTAATTATGCTCATGTTGTTCCTTGTAATAATTGCTATGAAATTGGTTTAGGGTTTCCATGTTTTTATGACACTTGAAACCTAGTTCCAAGCCTTAAAGGTTTCGGCCACAACAAGTTTAAGGGCCTAGGAAACTTGGAACCTAACCTAATTATGCTCATGATGTTCCTTGTAATAATTGCTATGAAATTGGTTTAGGGTTTTCCATGTTTTTATGACACTTGAAACCTAGTTCCAAGCCTTAAACGTTTCGGCCACAACAAGTTTAAGGGCCTAGGAAACTTGGAACCTAACCTAATTATGCTCATGATGTTCCTTGTAATAATTGCTATGAAATTGGTTTAGGGTTTCCATGCTTTTATGACACTTGAAACCTAGTTCCAAGCCTTAAAGGTTTCGGCCACAACAAGTTTAAGGGCCTAGGAAACTTGGAACCTAACCTAATTATGCTCATGATGTTCCTTGTAATATTTGCTATGAAATTGGTTTAGGGTTCACATGCTTGAATGTTGATTTTAACCCAATGTAATGCTTGATAAGATTCGGCCATGATAAGTTTATAAGCTTAGGAAACCTAGAACCTAACCTAAACATGCTCATGATGTTTCCTTATGGTATATGATATGATATTGGTTTAGGGTTCACATGCTTGTATGTTGATTTTTTTTTACCTAAGTCACAACTATATGTTTCGGCCACTATATGACATTAGGGTTAGAAATCTAAATATGATTCCCATGTTTCTCACATGCAATGTTTTATGATGTGGTAAGAGCTTGCTATGCTTCTATGTTTAATTATGTATACTTATGATCTATGTATGTTGGTAACCCTTATGCTGTGTTGTGTGCCCAAATTATGCATGCTATTTATGATGAGTTGTGTGCCCAATTTATGCATAATATTATGATGAGCTGTGTGCCCAAATTATGCATACTATTTATGATGAGCTGTGTGCCCAAACTATGCATGCTTTTATGATGAGCTGTGTGCCCAAACTATGCATGTATTTATGATGTGCTGTGTGCCCAAATTATACATGCTATTATGATGAGCTGTGTGCCCAAATTTTGTATGGTATGATATGATAAGAAATATGATATGCATGAAATAATAAGAACCATGATATGTATGACATGCTACTTTACTTTATATGGCTTGTACCAAGGGTGGGCTCCATAAGCGCCCCGGGGTCGATGGACTAAGAAACGGGCCTTGTTAGGGATGGGCTCCTAAGTGCCCCTAGGTCGATGGACTAAGAAACGGGCCTAGTATGTATGCCTTGTAGGGTTCAAGACTTGCTACCTTGGACCTACATAGGACGCGCGTATTTATGTATATGGTACAAGCCGGGGCCCTAATCATGTTATGATTATGTTTAAGTATGTATGTAATAAGTTTTCAAAAGACATGTTGCATATATTTTTGCATGAATCATGTTTTTGAAAGTCATCTCGCATAACACTTTATGATTATGTTACGATATTCCATGATGCTTATGATTATGATATGTTATGCTAGGATGCACTTTATGATTATGTTATGATATGCCATGATACTTATGATTATGTTATGCTAGGATGCACTTTATGATTATATCATGATATGCCATAATGCTTATGATTATGTTATGTTATGCTAGGATGCACATTATGATTTTACCATGATATGCCATGATGCTTATGACTATATTATGTTAAGCTAGGATGCATGTTATGATATGCCATGATACCTTACGATTATGTTACGATATGATGCTTCTATACATGATATGATGAGTTGTCTTTATGCTTTATGCCTTGGAGATTAAGTTATGCTATATGGTTTTTGTGAGTAGGAAAGGATCTTACTGAGCCTTGTGTGCTCACATCTTACTTTCCTTGTCCCACAGATAAGGGCAAAGAATGGATGTACTAAGGGAGTAGCAGGAGGGGGCAAGAAGGACATGTGCAGTAGTGACTCGGCTAAAGAGAAAGACTTGCTTCTAGTTAATAAGAATTATGCTTATGTCGTTCTTTTATGACTCCATGACATTTCATCATGCTCTTTAGTATTATGGCTTAAATTTATGTTAAGCATGTTATGTGACTCATATGATAGGTAGTTAGTGATGATGATTTGAAAAGTAAAGGAAAAGCTTTAAAGAAAAAAAAATATACTATAGATAAGGCTTCCGCTGTTTTAAGAAGAAAAGATAAGTAACCCCCCGTCAGCTTGAGCAGGAAGGGGCAGGGCGTTACAAAATCTTCCTATCAATCTACAAATAAGGAAAGATATCGAATCTCTTCTTAATCTTTTGAAAAAAGCTATAAAAGGAAAGAATTAAATTTTAAACTTTCTTTCAAAACCATAGAATCCACATAAGAAAAATTTTAAAATAAAAATCCTTTTATTTTGCTTAGGGTCGGCCACACCATGCTTAGTCTCCAAGCATTGGTCGACCCCTAACTTGACTCATCCTTTCTTCTTTGGCCGGCCCAAGCTTGGGTTCCAAGCTTGCTTGGCTGACCCCATTAGGATGGGTAAGAAGGTGGGTAAGGGTGGGTATAATACTTTATAAATAAGATGCTACGATAGGGACCGAGAGGAGTAATTGGTTTTGGTCTCCCGATGAAATTAAGCTTCCTGTGTTCACCCCGAACACCCAACTTAATTTCATCAATAATAATTCATACCACTAAAGAATTATTATTGAACTACCGCACCAATCCCAAATTATATTTTGGGCTCCTTCTTATTATGAGTGTGTTAGTCTCCCTGTGTTTATGATGTCGGATGTCCACTAATTAATTGAGTTACTGACAACTCATTTTAATTAATATCTCAGTCCAAGAGGTGTACCACTCAATCTTATTGTCATGTCAGACTAAGTCCACCTGCAGGGTTTAACATGGCAATCCTTATGAGCTCCTCTTGGGGACATTATCAACCTAGATTACTAGAACACAGTTTCCTTCTATAATCAACAACACACACTATAAGTAATATCATTTCCCAACTTATCGGGCCAATTGATTTATCGAACTAAATCTCACCCATTGATAAATTAAAGAAATAAATATTAAATATATGTGTTTTTCATTATACACTAGTATGTAAGATAAAGTTTTCAAAACTCATTGATTTGTTAAAGTAAAAACATTATTAAGTTGAGAACTAGAATTAGAGAGTGTAGGGTTTGATCTATATAGCATATCAAGTTTTATGTTTTTATTGCATGGGTTTACGTGGATATTTTGCATGATAAACTGGTTTTAAAATACATGCCATATACATATTTCTGAGTTTTGTATTTTAGCATAAATGATTATTAAGTGCATGTTTTGGTTTCCGCAAGCAATTTGAAAAACATGTACTCTTTGAATGCATTGTTTTGTGAGTAGATGGTACTTACTAAGCATTGGCTTATATATTACTTTTCCTTACACTGCAGATAAAGGTAAAGGAAAGCTCGAGTAAAGAGGGGCAGCAGGAGCAATGTTTGCTGATGTGTGTGACAGAACAGTGGGAAGTGATCTTGGAACTTGCTAGTGCATTAAATATGTTAGATTTTGGTAATGCTGGACCTATTGTCTTATTCCGCTTAGTATTAAAAAAATGCTATTAAGAGTTGTGTATGATGAAAGTGACAGTTTGTTAGTAATTAGCATGTCAAAGACACTTCTTAAAGAAATGAGAGAGAACGGTAAGCCAAGAGGGAGTACAAAGGGGGGAACCAACCTCCTTTGTAGTGTTGTGCGTGACCCTGCACGGCCCGTAACACGGCCGTGTGGATTCACACGGCCAACACCTGCCTCCTCTTGGCCTCGGTGACATGGTCGTGTGAATTCACACGGTCATCAACAGCTCCTTCTCAGCTAGGGCGCCACGGTCGTGTAGCTTTTCACGGCCATGCATCTCTTCTTGTCGGCCGTAGTGACACGGCCGTGTGACTTCACACGGACGTGCATTATTTTGGCCTCAGTCAAGGTGACATGACCATGTGAAGCACACGGTCGTGCACCTCTTCTCCTCGGTTAAGATGACACGGTCGTGTGGTGTCACACGGTCAGGCTGTTGGATTGTATACTAAATGTCTAGCTTTTGTAAACATTTAATTTTAAAATAAAAGAATCACATTGGTCAATATCTACATTTATTTGTTAAATATAATTGTTCAATTAATTTATATAAGTAGATAACATGGTGTATGGTGTCACACTCAGAAGATAATATTGTCGGTTCTTTATAAATTATAAACAGTTGCTCATGACTAAGATGGAAAGGAACAAACCATCGGAATAGTCATAGTGTAATTAAATATTAGTCTATCTTGATTAATAAATTACACTGGTACACTCTAAGTGTATTGAGTAGGACCATTTAGGTAAGTTCTTTTTGTACTGACTTAATAAGAGAACTAGACCTTAGTTATTATGGAAGGGTGTGCTCTTAATCCTAATATAATAACAACCACATATATTGAATATTTATTTCTTTGACTTATCAAAGGGTGAGGTTTAGCTCGATAAATCAATATGCCCGATAAGTTGGGAAATGATATTACTTATAGTGTGTGTTGTTGATTATAGAAGGAATCTGTGTCCTAGTTATCTAGGTTGAGAATGTCCCCAAGAGGAGCTCATAAGGGTTGCCATGTTAAACCCTGCAGGTGGACTTAGTCTGACATGACAATGAAGTTGAGTGGTACTACTCATGGAGTTAGATATTAATTAAGTGAGTTGTCAGTAACTTACTTAGTTAGTGGACATTCGTAATCTTAAACATAGGGAGACTAACACACTCATGATAAGAATGAGCCCATAATGTAATTTGGGATTGGTGCGATAGTGCGATAATAACTCTGTAGTGGAATGAGTTATTATCGATGAACTTGAGTAGTGTGTTCGGGGCGAGCACGGGATACTCAAGCTCATCGGAAAGCCAAAACCAATTTCTCCTCTAGGTCCCTGTCGTAGCCTCATTATAGCCTCAAGTCCATCCAAATGTAAGGCTCTTCTTGGTGTCCAAGAAGTGGGCCGGTCCAATGCTTGGTGACCAAGCAAGGGCCGGCCACATCCTCTTCTATAGGGGTCGGCCCTTTGCTTAGTGACCAAGCATGAAGGGGCCGGCCACAATATTCAAACAAAGAGGGTTGTTTTTGAATTTCTAATTTTCTCTTTGTAGAAAACTATAAGTTTTAAAAGAGAGATTTTAATTTTAAAAACTTTCCTGATTTGAATTTGGCCACATGTTTTAATAGAGAGTTTTAAAAGTTTTAAAACTTTTCTTTTTTAACCATCCTTATGGTTTAAGAAAAAAAAGGAAGATTAGTTTTAAAATTAAAATTTTCTATCGTCATGTTAAAAAAGGAAATTTTATAAGAGAAATTTTAAATTTTAAAACATGGTTTTAATTTTTAGAACTTTCCTTTTTTAACTCCTACTTTAGGAAAGAGAGCTTATAAATTTTATAAGAGGATTACTTCTATAAAATTTTTAAAAAATATTTTTCCTTATTCCTCTTGATGAGGTGGTCGACCACCTTGCTTGGTGCCCAAGCAAGTGGCTGGCCATAATTAAATTAAAAAAATTCATCACAAAATTAAAATTGGTGATTGATTCAATCAAGAGGGAAGAAAAGGAAAAATAAAAAGGGAAAAGGAAAAACTAGAGGATGATTTTATTTTTTGTAAAAAGTTTTTCCTTATTTGCCTTGGACAAGTAATATAAAAGAAGGGGTGAGGGGGCTTCATGAGACACAATTTTTATTCTCTTGCTTAGAGGCCCTCTTGGTGTGGTCGGCCCTCTCCCTTCTCTTTTCCCTTTTGCTCTCTTCTCCTTGCTAGTGGTGGTGGCCGAATTTTAGAAGAAGAGGAAGAAGCTTTTGGGTGGTGTTCATCTTGGAGGATCATCGCCCACACGACGTCCAAGGCGAGGCGAGGAATACGGCAGAAGATCTCGAGGTTATTAGCTTACAAAGAGAAGTTATAACTAGTAATTTTCTTCCGCATCATACTAGTTATTTTCTTTGTAAGAATTCTAAATACAAGTGGCAATTAGATCTAGTTTATCGAATTTATTTTTTGATTTTGTGTTTTCTTCTTTTGCGAATTTGTGATTCGATTGTTCTTTTTGATTAACCTAGAGTTATTTAAGGAAATTAAATATTAGCTTTCCTTAAAAGGCTTTGACTAGGCGGTGGTGGTTGCTCCCATATCCAAGAAGGCCATATGCCTCGCCATGCAGTCCTGGAAGCCAATTTTGGAAATTAATATTTAATGGAATTAATAACATAGGTGGATTTGAATCAATAGTGTTAAGTTCCGCTTGCGATTTAAATCTAAACCATTAAGAACAGATAAGTTAAATTTGGAATCAATGATGTTAAGTTCCGTCTGCGATTCCTAATTTAACTTCTAAAGAACACAATAGGTTATTTAAGGAAAGGTTTGACACTTGTTCAAAAATTTTTGTACAGTGGAACCAGTACGTTTTCCTAGAACTAACCAACAATTGGTATTAGAGCTAGGGTTTGTTTCTGTGTGTTTAGAATTCAAATAGGTTATGCACATATCACACATAATTTAGGCAGGATAATAGTAGGATGTGCTAACTCTTTGGTTGCTAGCTCCAACTATTATGGTTTATTGATGTTGTGTGTGATTGGACCCTTGGACATGTCAAGGGCAATATTTTATGTGTGCATGATTGTATGTAACTAATACAGCAGGAGCTGTATTAGCCCTAGAATTTTAGAATTTTATTTTCGATCTAGATTACATGTACAATCCCTCGTGGAATATAGGATCGATATATGTAAAATTCTATTTTCGTCGCGGATCGAATGCTTGCAAGGCGTGGTACTTTTGGAGCACCAGAGGCGCAGCGGAATAAGAAGCAAGATAGATGCGACGTATCGACCCGATGGCGGTGGCTAAAGATGGCAGCAGCTAGGGTTGGAGCATACTGAAGACAGTGATGGAAAAGGCCATAATAGTTGAAAAATTAATTTCCAAATTTATTGCCTTTATTTACTGTGATGTTTATGTGCATGTGATGTATGCTAGCATAGGTTAAAATCCTCATTTTTAAATAACTAGGTGGGAGAGGGATTTTAATAAATCTCATGGTCTCCATTACTGGTTTGTAAGTGATGCAACAAGCTTGCGTGTTGGCTCTGAGTGCCTCCCTCCACAACGGATGGGTTTGTTGCTGATCACTAGATCAAATTTCCTTAATGGATGGTTATAGGAAATTATTTAGGAGCGTGTGATCTTCTCCAACTGAAGGAGCACAATCCTATTTAATGGACTTAGTATCAAGTAATGGTATACACTTAGACGCATTCAATAGTATCCTCCCCAACGGAGTCACTGCTATTGTTTTGTGTGACCAAAGTGAAACCAACTATTAATTTTATTTGTCATAAAGTTAGGATGATAAGATAATAAAATTAATGGGTTACACCCTCCTCTTACAAATATTGAATTTGTATACGTCCACACTAACGTGGCATGCAATATTCATGGTGATTTGAGGTGTTGGTTAATTTAAAATAGTATTGTTTGAGGAATCAATATTATTCTAAATTTAGAATCTTGACCAAAGTTTATTTTTGTGATTCTTAGGATGACTTTCAACCCACTAGCCATTATACTGAAAGATAACAAACTTACTAGTCCCAACTATATTGATTAGAAAACAAACCTAGACAATGTTCTTACTGCTGAAAGCTATAAGTTTGTACTGACTGAGGCTTGCCCTGATGCACCTGACGGTGACTCTACCCCAGAGGAGATTGAGTATCATAAGAAATGGGTAAAAGCTGATAAAATGGCGCGGTGTTACATTTTAGTATCAATGTCAAATGTATTGCAACATCAGCATCAAGATTTAACAACAACTTATGATATAATGAACAATCTCAAAGAACTCTTTGGGCACCAGAGTCAGACTGCTAGGCAAGAGGCAATGAGAAAGCTAATGATAGCTACCATGTCTGAGGGGACACCCGTAAGGGACCATATCCTCAAAATGATGGCTTATCTGAACGAAATACAAGTTCTTGGAGGAGAAATCGATGGGGAAACCCAGGTCGATATAATTCTCCAAACGCTACCCAGAAGTTTTGAGCAGTTCCTCCTGAACTATAACATGAACAAAAGAGAGTATACGTTGGCAGAACTTCTGACAGAACTACAGGCAGCAGAAGGAATATTTCGTCAAAGTTCTCAGATTCACTATGCTGAAAATGGTTCTACTTCTAAACCGAAAGGCAAGAAGAAGAAGAAATAGGTCTTTTCAGCAAAGAGAGTGAATAAACCTCAGGGACAAAAAGTTGGAATGAAGAAGCCAAAGGGCAAGTGCTTCATCTGTAAGCAGTCAGGACATTGGAAGGCGGACTGTCCTCGTAGGAATCAGAATAATAAAGGTATATCTCATGCTCTAGTAGTTGAAACATGTTTAGCGGTGTTATCTACCAGCACCTGGTGTGTAGATACGGGAGTCACTGATCATGTCTGCAATTCTTTGCTGGGGTTTCAGGAAACCCAACGACTATTTGATGGAGAGATAACCGTCTACATGGGCAATGCTACTAAGGTGGCGGCTGTTGCAGTGGGAGACGTCTACTTATCTTTTGATAGGAATAGAAATTTGGTTTTAAGAAATTGTCTTTATGTGCCCAATTTTAGAAAGAATTTAATTTCAATTTCTAAATTGTATTTGGATGGATATTCAGTTTCCTTTAGTAACAATGTGGTTATAAAGAGAAATAAAGTGATTATCTGTTCTGGTGCATTGGTTGGCAATTTATATACTTTAAATCCAATTTCTCCCACAAAGCAAAATATGGAAATTAATAACACATCTTCTAACTCTAATAAGAGAAAAGAACCTTCGGAAATGAACCAAACGTATCTTTGGCATCTAAGGCTTGGTCATATTAACTTAAGTAGGATTCAAAGGCTTGTAGCCGATGGACTCTTGGGTTCATTAGAGTTGGAAAATTTTTCAACATGTGAATCCTTCTTGGAAGGTAAAATGACCAAGAGACCTTTTAAGGTCAAGGGGTATAGAGCCAAAGATGCGTTAGAACTGATTCATTCTGATTTGCGTGGTCCTATGTCTATCCAGGCTAGAGGTGGTTATGAATACTTCGTATCCTTTATAAACGATTATTCAAGATACGGATATATTTACCTGATGCGCCACAAGTCTGAATGCTTTGACAAGTTCAAAGAATATAGGGATGATGTGGAGAAACGTCTTGGTAAAAGTATCAAGACACTACGGTCTGACCGTGGTGGCGAATACCTCTTTCGAGAGTTTAGGAATTACTTATCAGAAGTCAGGATTCAATCCCAATTGTCTGCACCTGGTACACCCCAGCAGAATGGTGTGGCAGAGCGAAGGAATAGGACTCTTATGGAAATGGTTAGATCGATGATGAGTTATTCAGAATTACCAAATTCGTTTTGGGGATATGCTTTAGAAACAGCAGTGTACATTCTGAATATGGTACCTTCTAAAACAGTTCCTTCTACTCCCATGGAATTATGGGATGGGCGTAAGCCTAGTCTCAATCATATCCGGATATCGGGTAGTCCAGCACATGTGCTGAAGGGAGATACTGACAAGTTGGAATCACGTACAGAAGTATGTCTGTTTGTGGGATATTCTAAAGGAACGAAAGGTGGTTTATTTTATAATCCTAAAAATCAGAAGATCATTGTTAGCATAAATGCTCGAATTTTAGAAGATGATTATGTAATGAACCAGAAGCCCATGAGTGAAATAGTTCTAGAAGAAATAAGAGAGGACACGTCTACTTTAATACCAACAATACAAGATGAAGTACCAAAAGAAACTGCAACACGTGTCACACATGATACACAACCAGAGACAGTGTCTCGTCGTAGTGGGAGGGTTGTAAGGCAACCTGAGAGATTCATGTTTTTGGGAGAATCTTCAGACTTGATCCCAGGTAAACATGAACCTGATCCCCGAACATATGACGAAGCACTCTAAGATACAGATGCAGTATCTTCGCAAACGACAATGAATTCTAAAATAGAATCTATGTATTCTAATAAGATCTGGGAGCTTGTAGAACCACCTGATGGTGTAAAAGCCGTTGGATGCAAATGGATCTATAAAAGGAAAAGAGGGACAGAAGGGAAGGTAGAAACCTTCAAAGCAAGGCTTGTTGCGAAAGGGTATACTCAGAAAATGGGAATCGATTATGAGGAGACTTTTTCGTCGGTAGCCATGCTTAAGTCTATCCGGATACTCTTATCCATTGCCGCTCATATGGATTATGAGATTTGGCAAATGGATGTCAAAACAGCTTTCCTTAACGGAAGTCTTGAAAAAAACATCCATATGAAGCAACCAGAGGGATTCATTGAAAAAAATAAAGAGCATCTAGTATACAAGCTGAATCGGTCCATTTATGGACTAAAGTAAGCTTGAAGATCTTGGAACATCCGGTTTAATGAAGTAATCCAGTCATATGGATTTATTCAGTGCCCGGATGAGTCTTGTGTATATAAGAAGTGTAACAAAAATGTGGTGGTATTTCTTGTACTATACGTACATGATATTTTGTTAATTGGCAACAATGTCAAGGTATTATCAAACGTAAGGGTATGGTTATCCAAACAATTTGATATGAAGGACTTAGGAGAATGTGCACACATTCTTGGGATCAAAGTTATAAGGGATCGCAAGAAAAGAATGTTGTGTCTATCTCAAGCTTCATATATAGATACGGTCCTTGCTCATTTTAGCATGCTGAACTCCAAGAAAGGTTTCTTACCTTTCAGGCATGGAGTAGCCTTATCTAAAGAGATGTCTCCGAAGACATCAAAGGAGATGGAGCATATGAAGGCAGTTCCTTATGCTTCGGCTGTAGGAAGCCTTATGTATGTAATGCTGTGTACGAGACCTGATATCTGTTTTGCCGTGGGCATGGTCAGCAGATATCAGAGTAACCCTGGACAAGGACATTGGACTGCTGTAAAGCATATATTGAAGTACCTGAGAAGGACTAGAGATTATATGCTAGTTTACCAAGCAGACGATTTGCTCCCTATGGGTTACACGGATTCGGACTTCCAATCAGATAGGGACAACAGTAAGTCTACGTCAGGCTATGTGTTTACTCTAGGAGGCGGAGCCATTGCATGGAGGAGTGTTAAGCAGAAATTCGTCTCGGACTCAACCATGGAAGCTGAGTATGTAGCAGCCTCTGAGGCAACCAAAGAAGCTGTGTGGCTCAGGAACTTTCTAATGGACTTAGATGTGATTCCTGGTTTGCCCAAGATCATCACACTTTATTGTGATAATAGCGGTGTAGTTGCAAACTCGAAGGAATCACGAGCTCATAAGGCAAGTAAACATATAGAGCGCAAGTACCACCTGATACGAGACATCGTCAAGCGAGGAGAAGTTGTCGTCGCCAAGATTATATCAGTGGATAACCTAGCAGATCCTTTCACTAAGGTCCTTCCGACGAAAAATTTCGATCGGCATGTGGAGGGGATGGGAATCAGATGTATGGTAATAGATATGGAAGCTTAGACTTTTAGTATAAGTGTGAGATTGTTGGAGTTTATACTAAAAGCCTAGCTTTTGTAAACATTTAATTTTAAAATAAAAGAATCACATTGGTCAATATCTACATTTATTTGTTAAATGTAATTGTTCAATTAATTTATATAAATAGATAACATGGTGTGTGGTGTCACACTCAAAAGATCATGTTGTCTGTTCTTTATAAATTATAAACAGTTGCTCATGACTAAGATGGAAAGGAACAAACCATCGGACTAGTCATAGTGTAATTAAGTATTAGTCTATCTTGATCAATAAATTACACTGGTACACTCTAAGTGTATTGAGTAGGACCATTTAGGTAAGTTCTTTTTGTACTGACTTAATAAAAGAACTAGACCTTAGTTATTATGGAAGTGTGTGCTCTTAATCCTAATATAATAACAATCACATATATTTAATATTTATTTCTTTGAATTATCAAAGGGTGAGGTTTAGCTTGATAAATCAATATGCCCGATAAGTTGGGAAATGATATTACTTATAGTGTGTGTTGTTGATTATAGAAGGAATCTGTGTCATAGTTATCTAGGTTGAGAATGCCCCCAAGAGGAGCTCATAAGGGTTGCTATGTTAAACCCTGCAGGTGGACTTAGTCCGACATTACAATGAAGTTGAGTGGTACTACTCTTGGAGCTAGATATTAATTAAGTGAGTTGTCAGTAACTTACTTAGTTAGTGGACATTCGTAATCTTAAACATAGGGAGACTAACACACTCATGATAAGAAGGAGCCCATAATGTAATTTGGGATTGGTGCGGTAGTGCGATAATAACTCTCTAGTGGAATGAGTTATTATCGATGAACTTGAGTTGTGTGTTCGGGGCGAGCACGGGATACTCAAGCTCATCGGAAGGCCAAAATCAATTTCTCCTCTAGGTCCCTGTCGTAGCCTCATTATAGCCTCAAGTCCATCCAAATGTAAGGCTCTTCTTGGTATCCAAGAAGTGGGTCGGTCCAATGCTTGGTGACCAAGAAAGGGCCGACCACATCCTCTTCTATAGGGGTCGGCCCTTTGCTTAGTGACCAAGCATGAAGGGGCCGGCCACAATATTCAAACAAGGAGGGTTGTTTTTGAATTTTTAATCTTCTCTTTGTAGAAAACTATAAGTTTTAAAAGAGAGATTTTAATTTTAAAAACTTTCCTGATTTGAATTTGGCCACATGTTTTAATAGAGAGTTTTAAAAATTTTAAAACATTCCTTTTTTAACCATCCTCATGGTTTAAGAAAAAAAAGGAAGATAAGTTTTAAAATTAAAATTTTCTATCATCATGATAAAAAAGGAAATTTTATAAGAGAAGTTTTAAATTTTAGAACATGGTTTTAATTTTTAGAACTTTCCTTTTTTAACTCCAACTTTAGGAAAGAGAGCTTGTAAATTTTATAAGAGGATTACTTCTTGTAAAACTTTTAAAAAATATTTTTCCTTATTTCTCTTGATGAGGTGGTCGGCCACCTTGCTTGGTGCCCAAGCAAGTGGCTGACCATAATTAAATTAAAAAAATCATCACAAAATTAAAATTGGTGATTGATTCAATCAAGAGGAAAGAAAAGGAAAAATAAAAAGGGAAAAAGAAAAACTAGAGGATGATTTTATTTTTTGTAAAAAGTTTTTCCCTATTTGCCTTGGGCAAGTAATATAAAAGAAGGGGTGAGGGGGCTTCGTGAGATACAATTCTTATTCTCTTGCTTGGAGACCCTCTTGGTGTGGTCGGCCCTCTCCCTTCTCTTTTCCCTTTTGCTCTGTTCTCCTTGGTGGTGGTGGTGGCCAGATTTTAGAAGAAGAGGAAGAAGCTTTTGGGTGGTGTTCATCTTGGAGGATCGTCGCCCACACGACGTCCAAGGCGAGGCGAGGAATACGACAGAAGATCTCGAGGTTATTAGCTTACAAAGAAAATGTATAACTAGTAATTTTCTTCCGCATCATACTAGTTATTTTCTTTGCAAGAAATCTAAATACAAGAGGCAATTAGATCTAGGTTATCGAATTTATTTTTCGATTTTGTGTTTTCTTCTTTTTCAAATTTATGATTCGATTGTTCTTTTTGGTTAACCTAGAGTTATTTAAGGAAATTAAATATTACCTTTACTTAAAAGGCTTTGACTAGGCGGTGGTGGTTGCTCCCATATCCAAGAAGGCCATGTGCCTCGTCATGCAGCCCTAGAAGCCAATTTTGGAAATTAATATTTAATGGAATTAATAATATAGGTGGATTTGAAATAATAGTGTTAAGTTCCGCTTGCGATTCAAATATAACCATTAAGAACAGATATGTTAAATTTGGAATCAATGATGTTAACTTCCGTCTGCGATTCCTAATTTAACATCTAAAGAACACAATAGGTTATTTTAGGAAAGGTTCGACACTTGTACAAAAAATTTTATACAATGAAACTGGTACGTTTTCCTAGGACTAACCAACACGGGCACCCCTTCGTCACAGCCGAGGTGACACGGTCGTGTGAGCTACATGATCGTGCCCCTCTTCCTCACTGCCCAGGTGACATAGCCGTGTGGAAGCCACATGGTCGTGCCCTGTCCAGCAGGGAAGGCCTTACACGACCGTGTGGCATACATGGTCGTGCCCAACCTTGGGTCAGGTAAGGCCACACGACCGGTCATCCCCATATGGACATAGCATGCCCCTTCACGGGTAGGGTCACAAGGCTGGTTCGGGTCACGCTGTGCAGACCCCTTCACAACTATAGAGTACCTCTCAGCCCTGCTTCGCTCCCAACCATGGTTTAACAGTCGAAACAAGTTCAGACTAGATTTCTGAATCGAGTGATGTGAAAATAGCAATGTCCTTAGAAAGTATGAAAAGAGTAACGCCCGTGCCCTAAAGGTTAGGAATCAGAAAGGCGGACGCTACAGTTTGGTATCAGAGCCAGTTCCACTCTTCCGCCACCCACACATCAAGCATTGATCCTGCAGCTCCCAAGTAAGACAGTACCTTGTCACAACTGTTATGCATTTCATTTCTTTTATGATTAATAGGAAATATTTGTAAGATTAAGCATACTTATACATGAAAGTATTAAGGGCAACAAGTAAGAATAATGATGGGCTGATGTATGTCTCATTGGTTAGGTTATCAATATGTAGATGGAAAGAGGATGACCAGCTAGACAGCCGAGATTTAATGAACCTCAACCAAGGGACAATGAGTCTGCACCACATCCCAACCTTTTAGAAGTAGTAGCTCAGCTTCAGAGACAAGTGGCTGAGCAACAGCAGGTTATTGCCGCCCTAACTGCTAACTAGCAAGCTTCCCCTGTGGTTCCATCGGAAGTCAATATGGTAACACCTACTATCGCTGAAGTACCATCCGTTATACCTGTAGCGCCAGCAAAAGTGGTGAGGCAAGAAGGATACCTCATGTAGTAGCAGAAACTGAAACCAGAGAATTTCTCTAGCACCAATGCACCATGGGATGCTCAGGCATGGTTCAAAACCCTGGAGAGTATAATGGAGCTACTGGACTGGCCGAAGATAGAAAAGATTAAGTGTGCTCAATAAACTAAGGTATTTTTCTTTTATTAAGTCATTATAAAAAGAACTTACCTTAAATGGTTCTGCTCAATACACTTAGAGTATACTAGTGTAATTTATTAGTCAAGATAAACTAATACCTAATTACACTACGACTATTCCAATGGTTTGATCCTTTCCATCTTAGTTGCGAGCTCCTGTTTATAATTTATAAAGAACTGATAACATGATCTTTTGTGTGTGACACCACACACCATGTTATCTACAATATAAATTAATTGAACAACTACACTTAGCATAAATGTAGACATTTTTGACCAATGTGATTCTATATTTCAAAACAAATGTTTATAAAGCTAGGCTTTTAGTATACACTCTAACAATCTCCCACTTATACTAAAAGACTAAGTTGTCATATCTGCTGCCATAAATCTGATTCTCATCGCCTCCACATGCCGATAAAAGCTTTCGCCGGAAGGGCCTTAGTGAAAGGATCTGCCAGGTTATCTGCTGATGCAATCTTGGCGACAACAACTTCTCCTCGCTTGACGATGTCTTGTATCAGGTGGTACTTGCGCTCTATATATTTACTTGCCTTATGGGCTCATGGTTCCTTCGAGTTTGCAACTGTACCACTATTATCACAATAAATTGTGATGATTTTGGGCAAACTAGGAATCACATCTAAGTCCATTAGAAAGTTCCTAAGCCATATAGCTTCTTTGGCTGCCTCAAAGGCTGTCACATACTCAGCTTCCATGGTTGAGTCTGAAACGTATTTCTGCTTAACACTCCTCCATGTAATGGCTCCACCTCCTAAAGTAAACACATAGTCTGATGTAGACTTACTATTGTCCCTATCTGATTGGAAGTCTGAATCTGTGTAACCCATAGGGAGCAAATCATCTGCTTGGTAAACTAGCATATAATCTCTAGTCCTTCTCAGGTATTTCAATATATGCTTTACAATAGTCCAATGTCCTTGTCCAGGGTTACTTTGATATCTGTTAACCATGCCCACGACAAAACAGATATCCGGTCTTGTACACAGCATTGCATACATTAGGCTTCCTACAGCCGAAGCATAAGGAACTGCCTTCATGTCCTCTATCTCTTTTGATGTCTTCGGAGACATCTCTTTAGATAAAGCTACTCCATGCTGAAAAGGTAAGAAACCTTTCTTGGAGTTTTGCATGCTAAAACGAGGAAGGATTGTATCTATATATGAAGCAAGAGATAGGCACAACATCCTTTTCTTGCGATCCCTTATAACTTTGATCCCAAGAATGTGTGCACATTCTCCTAAGTCCTTCATATCGAATTTTTGGACAACTATACCCTTACGTCCGATAACACTTTGACATTATTGACAATTAACAAAATATCATCTACGTATAGTACAAGAAATACCACCACATTTTCGTTACACTTCTTGTATACACAAGACTCATCTGGATACTGAATAAATCCATATGACTGGATTACTTCATTAAACCGGATGTTCCAAGATCTTGAAGCATGCTTTAGTCCATAAATGGACCGATTGAACTTGCAGACTAGATGCTCTTTGCCTTTTTCAATGAACCCCTCTGGTTGCTTCATATGGATGTTTTCTTCAAGACTTCCGTTAAGGAAATATGTCTTGACATCCATTTGCCAAACCTCATAATCCATATAAGCGGCAATGGATAAGAGTATCCGGATAGACTTAAACATAGCTACCGGTGAAAAGGTCTCCTCATAATCGATTTCCTCTTTCTGAGTATACCCTTTCACAACAAGCCTTGCTTTGAAGGTTTATATCTTCTTGTCTGTCCCTCTTTTCCTTTTGTAGATCCACTTACATCCAACGGCTTTTACACCATTTGGTGGTTCTACAAGCTCCCATACCTTATTAGAATACATAGATTCTATTTCAGAATTCATCACCTTCTGCCAAGATACTGCATCTTTATCTTGGAGTGCTTCGTCATATGTCCGGGGATCAGGTTCATGTTTACCTGAGATCAAATCTGAAGATTCTCCCAAAAACATGAATCTCTCAGGTTGCCTCACAACCCTCCTACTACGACGAGGCACTGTATGCAGTTGTGTATCATTTGTAACACGTGTTGCAGTTTCTTATGATTCTTCATCTTGTACTGGTGCTATTAAAGTAGACGTTTCCTCTCTAATTTCTTCTAGAACAATTTCACTTATGGCTTATTGTTCATTACATAATCTTCTTCTAAAAATTAAGCATTGGTGCTAACAATGATCTTCTGATTTAGGATTATAAAACAAACCACCTTTCGTTCCCTTAGGATATCCCACAAACAGACAAACTTCTGTACGTGATTCCAACTTATCAATATCTCCCTTCAGCACATGTGTTGGACTACCCCATATCTGGATATGACTCAGACTAGGCTTACGCCCATTCCATAATAACTAAGGTCTTATTTTTTTATTAAGTCAGTATAAAAAGAACTTACCTTAAATAGTCCTGCTCAATACACTTAGAGTGTACTAGTGTAATTTATTAGTCAAGATAAACTAATACTTAATTACACTACAACTATTCTAATGGTTTGTTCCTTTCCATCTTAGTTGCGAGCTCCTATTTATAATTTATAAAGAACCGATAACATGATCTTCTGTGTGTGACACCACACACCATGTTATCTACAATATAAATTAATTGAACAACTACACTTAGCATAAATGTAGATATTTTTCACCAATGTGATTCTATATATCAAAATAAATGTTTACAAAAGCTAGGCTTTAAGTATATACTCTAACAGGGTGGGCTCCTAGATCACCCCTAGGCCCCTAGATTGCCTAGTAGTACCTTAATAATTTCGGAATTAGCTACCTCGGACTTTATCAAGGATGCGCACAAAGTGGTACAATGCCGGCCCAAAGCAAGTGATTATTATTTTCACTAGTATGTAAGATAAAGTTTTCAAAACTCATTGATTTGTTAAAGTGAAAACATTATTAAGTTGAGAACTAGAGTTAGAGAGTGCAGAATTTGATCTATATAGCATATCAAGTTTTATGTTTTCATTGCATGGGTTTAAGTGGATATTTTGCATGATAAATTGATTTTAAAATGCATGCCATATACATAATTCCGAGTTATGTATTTTAGCATAAATGATTGTTAAGTGCATGTTTTGGTTTCCGCAAGCAGTTTGAAAAACATGCACTCTTTGAATGCATTGTTTTGTGAGTAAATCGTACTTACTAAGCATTGGCTTATAGATTCCTTTTCCTTATACTGCAGATAAAGGTAAAGGAAAGCTCGAGTAAAGAGGGGCAGCAGGAGCAATGCTTGCTAATGTATGTGACGGAACAGTGGGAAGTGATCTTGGAACTTGCTAGTGCATAAATATGTTGGATTTTGGTAATGCTGGACCTATTGTCTTTTTCTGCTTAGTATAAAAAAAATGCTATTAAGAGTTGTGTATGATGAAAGTGACAGTTTGTTAGTAATTAGCATGTCAAAGACACTTCTTAAAGAAATGGGAGAGAATGGTAAGCCAAGAGGGAGAGCAAAGGGGGGAACCAACCACCTTTGTAGTGTTGTGTGTGACCATGCACGGCCCGTGACACGGCCGTGTGGATTCACACGGCCAACACCTGCCCCCTCTTGGCCTCGGTGACATGGTCGTGTGGATTTATACGGCCATCACCAGCTCCTTCTCGGCCAAGGTGCCACGGTCGTGTAGCTTTACACGATTGTGCACCTCTTCATGTCGGCCTTAGTGACACGGCCGTGTGACTTCACACGGCCACGCATCACTTTTGGTCTCGGTCAAGGTGACACGATCGTGTGAAGCACACGGTCGTGCACCTCTTCTCCTCGGTTAAGATGAAACGGTTATGTGGTTTCACACAGCCGGGCACCCCTTCGTCACAGCCGAGGTGACACGGCCGTGTGAGCCACACGACCATGCCCCTCTTCCTCACTGTCCAGGTGACACGACCGTGTGGAAGCCACACGGGCGTGCCCTGCTCCAGTAGGGAAGGCCTTACATGACTATGTGGCATACACGGTCGTGCCCAACCTTGGGTCTGGTAAGGCCACACGACCGGTCATCCCCATACGGCCATAGCATGCCCCTTCACGGGTAGGGCCACAGCCCTGGTTCGGGTCATGCTGTGCATACCCCTTCGCAACTATAGAGTACTTCTCAGCCCTGCTTCGCTCCCAACCATGGTTTAACAGTTGAAACAAGTTCAGACAAGATTTCTGAATCGAGTGATGTGAAAATAACAATGTCCTTAGAAAGTATGAAAAGAGTAACGTTCGTGCCCTAAAGGTTGGGAATCGGAAAGGCGGACGCTACAGTTTGGTATCAGAGCCAGTTCCACCCTTCCGCCACACACACATTAAGCATTGATCCTGCAGCTCCCAAGTAAGACAGTACCTTGTCACAACTGTTATGCATTTCATTTCTTTTATTATTAGTAGGAAATATTTGTAAGATTAAGCATACTTATACATGAAAGTATTAAGGGCAACAAGTAAGAATGATGATGGGTTAATGTATGTCTCATTGGTTAGGTAATGAATATGTAGATGGCAAGAGGACAACCAGCTAGACAGTCGTGATTTAATGAACCTCGACCAAGGGACAATGAGTCTGCACCACAACCCAACCTTTTAGAAGTAGTAGCTCAGCTTCAGAGACATGTGGCTGAGCAACAACAAGTTTTTGCCGCCTTAACTCCTAACTAACAAGCTTTCCCTATGGTCCCATGGAAAGTCAATATGGTAACACCTACTATCGCTGAAGTACCATCCATTACACCTGTAGCCCCAGCAAAAGTGGTGAGGCAAGAAGGATACCTCATCTAGTGGCAGAAACTGAAACCAGAGAATTTCTCTAGAACCAATGAACCATGGGATGCTCAGGCATGGTTCAAAACCCTGGAGAGCATAATGGAACTACTAGACTGGCCAGAGGTAGAAAAGATTAAGTGTGCCTCCTTCTGCTTCACTGGGGATGCAAGAATGTGGTGGGAACGAGTCAAGGCAAAACGAAAAGTAGATCAAATGACCTGGTCTGACTTCGAGATAGAGTTCTTCGAAGAGTTCTTCCATATGCGAGTCACAAACAAACATTACGATGAGTTCACGGAATTCCGACAAGGAAATTTATCAATGGACGAAGCTGTGAAGAAATTCAATAGGCTAGTTCGCCTATGTTCTGAACTGGTCAGCACAGAACGGGAATGGGTAAGACTAATGCTCAAGATGCTGAGGCCAGAGATAGCTCTAAATGTAGCTGGGGGAATTAATAGACCGCAGACTACAGAAGAGTTGATTAGTGGTGCCCTGATCACGCAGCATTATATGAATAGTATCAAGCAGCAAAAGCCAGTACTGATGGAGAATAAAAGTTAAGGGAGTTTGGGCACTCAGAAACCCCAGAGTCATGGGTCAACCTGGAAGGGGAGCTCCAAGAGGAAGCAATGGTGTAGTAAGAAGAGAGGACCCGTAAGCAAGCAGCCTAAGTATGTTACATGTTCCACCTACAGAAAGATGCATCCTGGAATCTGTTGCAAGGCCACGAGTGGCTGTTATACTTGTGGTCAAGAGGGGCATATGGCCAAGAATTGCCCGACTAAGATCAACTTTCCTCTTGCACAACCTATGCAATATGGAGGCAAGCAGGCACAACTACACCAGATGCAGGCTGCATTGGAGAGCCCCAATATTAGTCAAGGCAGACTAGAAGCTCCACCAAGTTCTACAAATGCTCGAGTTTTCTCCCTTACCAGAGAGGAGGTAGCAAACGCCTCCACCATTGTCATAGGTCAAATATGCATTTTTAATCAATATGCAACTGTGTTATTTGATACCGGGGTAACCCATTTGTTTGTCGCCATAGTATTTGCTGGAAGAATAGGTATACCCCCGGAGGTCCTAAGTGGACAATGCTTGACAACACTACCCTCGAGAGAGATAATGACATCTAGGCACTGGCTGCGAGCTGTGCCAGTCAAAATTTCAGACAGAGAACTGTACAACGATCTGACCTTGCTGAACATGTCTGATTATGATGTTATTTTTGGGATGGACTTCCTGAGCAAGTATGGTGCTTCCATCGAGTGTCGTAAGTGAAGGGTTCTATTCCAACCTGAGGCAAAGTCTAAGTTTGAGTTCATCAGAGATTCAAAGAAGAGAACCCAGAAATTTTTATCAGCCCTGAAAGCTCGAAGATGTTAGTCGATGGATGTGTTGGGTTTCTAGCTCATGTGGTTAATACCCAGCAAGAAAGAAATCAAGAGCAAGAGGAAGTTAGAGTCATGTGTGACTACCCAGAAGTGTTTCCCGAGGAGTTGCTAGGTTTAGCGCCGGATAGGGAAATTGAATTTGAAATTGAACTCATCCCTGGTACCCATCCAATCTCAAAAGCACCCTACTGCATGGCTCCGGCAGAATTGAAAGAACTTCAGGAACAGTTACAGGAGCTACTCGGCAAGGGCTTTATTCACCCTAGTCACTCACCATGGGGAGCTCCGGTGTTGTTCGTAAAGAAGAAGGACGGGTCCATGCGAATGTGTGTGGACTACCGAGCGCTGAACAAAGTAACAATCAAGACCAGGTATCCCTTGCCGAGGATTGATGATCTATTTGATCAGTTAAAGGGAGCCATAATCTTTTCCAAGATAGACTTGTGGTCATCAAGTGAAAGTGAGGGCGGATGATGTACTGAAGATGACATTCCGAACGAGGTATGGACACTACGAGTTCGTAGTCATGCCTTTTGGAGTGATGAACGCTCCGGCTATGTTTATGGATCTGATGAACAGAGTGTTCAAAGCGTATATGGATAAGTTTGTAATCGTCTTTATAGACGATATTCTTATATACTCCAAAAGTAAGGAAGAACATGCTGAACATCTAAAGATGGTATTACAGATTCTTCAGCAGAGATAGTTTTACACGAAGTTCTCCAAGTGCGAGTTTTGGCTCGATCAAGTGTCCTTCCTAGGTCACATTATTTCCAAAGATGGGGTTATGGTGGACCCGACAAAAATAGAAGCTGTGAGTAACTGGAATAGACCTAAGAATGTCAGTGAAATCAGAAGTTTCCTTGGGCTAGCAGGCTACTATAGGAAATTTGTAGAGAACTTCTCAAGGATCGCCTCTCCATTGATAGTACTTACCAGAAAGAATAGAAAATTTGAGTGGAAAGAGGATTGTGAGAAGAGTTTCATGGAACTAAAAAGGAGATTGACCAGTGCTCCAATCCTGACTCTTCCAGAAAATGGCGAGAGCTTCGATATGTATAGCGATGCTTCTAAATTGGGACTCGGAACTATACTGATGCAGAATGGCAAAGTCATTGCCTATGCCTCGAGATAACTCAAGGATTATGAGAAGAACTATCCTACTCATGGCCTTGAGTTACCAGTAGTAGTCTTCGCTCTCAAAATCTGGAGGCATTATTTATACAAAGTTTAGTGCAAGATTTACACTGATCACCACAGTCTGAAGCATTTCTTCACTCATAAAGACCTAAACATAAGACAATGAAGATGACTTGAGTTAGTCAAAGACTATGATTGTGAAATCCTCTACCATCCAGGGAAGGTGAACAAGGTGGCAAATGCGCTAAGTAGAAAATCTTGCGCAACTTTATTGTCCTTATCTACCATGTCCCAACCCCTACGGAAGGAAGTAGCAAATTTTGGGCTAGAAATTATTACTGGGCAGCTTTCCACTTTAACACTAGTGTCAACCTTGCTTGATGATATACAGAAAGGGCAAGATGAAGATCCTAATATTCATAAGATCAAGCAGGGAATACAAAAAGGAGAAAATGGGGAGTTTCGAATATCAAACCGTGGGATGCTATATTATGGTAATCGTCTTTGTGTCCCTAATCAAGAAGAACTGCGAAAGAAAATTCTAGATGAAGCCCATAGAACACCCTATGCAATGCATCCTGGTTCCACCAAGATGTACCAAGATTTAAAGGAGCGCTTTTGGTGGTCTGGAATGAAGAGAGATGTTGCTAGATACATCAGTACCTGTCTGACGTGTCAACGGGTTAAAGCAGAACATTAGAGACTAGGTGGATTTCTGCAGCCTATCCTGATCCCAATGGAAGTGGGAGGATATATCTATGGATTTCATAGTAGGAATACCCATAACTACGAATGGTTATGATGCTATCTGGGTAATAGTAGACAGATTGACCAAGTCTGCTCATTTCCTAGCAATCAGAACATCCTACTCTATTGAGCAGTTAGCATAATTGTATGTGAAAGAGGTTATCAGGTTACATAGAGTTCCCAAAACCATAATTTCTGATAGAGATGGTCGTTTTACATCACACTTCTGGGAGTGTGTTCAGAGAGCTCTTGGCACTAAGTTAAGATTCAGCACTGCATTTCATCCTCAAACTGACGGGCAAATAGAACGGGTGAACAAAATTTTGGAGGATATGCTACGGGCTTGTGCCTTAGATTTCAAAGGGAGCTGGTGTCGATACCTATGCTTAGCAGAGTTTGCATACAATAATAGCTATCAAGCTACTATCGGAATGACACCCTATGAGGCTCTATACGGGAGGAGATGCAGATCTCCTATCTGTTGGTATGAAGGTAGTGAAAAGAAAGAAATGGGACTCCAGACAGACCTCATCAAAGACACCACCAAAGTTATTCAGAACATCCGCCAGAGAATAGAAACTGCTCAGAGCCAGCAGAAGAGCTATGCAGATGTGCGTCATAGACCGCTAGAATTTGAGGTTGGGGATTCAGTATTCCTTAAAGTAGCTCCTATGAAAGGAGTAATGCAGTTTGGGAAGAAAGGAAAGTTGAATCCATGATATGTGGGGCCATACATGATCACCAAAAGAGTTGCCACGGTAGCTTATGAGTTGGAACTACCTCAGGAATTGTCAGCTGTTCCTAATGTATTTCATGTCTCAATGTTGAAGAAGCATGTTCCCGATGCAAACCAAGTGATTGAACCACAGACGGTACGAGTTCAAGAGGATCTCAATTATGAAAGTCGACCTATTCAGATAATAGATCAAGAAATTAAGAAACTGAGAAACAAAGAGATATCGTTAGTAAAAGTGTTGTGGCAAAGTCAACAGTATGAAGAAACAACATGGGAACGCAAGGATGATATGAAACAGAAGTATCCATAATTGTTCTAAGTTCAAGGATGAACTTTTTATAAGGTATGAGGGATTGTAATGCCCATAAAATTCCTCTATTTAAATAGGCAAAAAGAAGTAGAAGAAGAGAAAAAGAAATAAAAATACAATCATAAATGGCCTAGTTTAGGATTGAAACCTAGACCTCACTTGAAATTTATTTAAGAAGCCATTAGGTGGTGGTAAAGCATCATATTGGAAGTAGGAAACAATTGATTATAAGCAGATTTTGTGTGAAGAGATGCTTCAACTTCCACTTAGTATAAAAGGGAAAGGAAGAGATGAAAACCTAACTTTTCATATTCCTCTTCCTTTCCTCTCTAGCCGAATTTTTCCTTTCCTCATTCTAAGTTTCGGTCAAGAACCCTAGGGCTCTAAGCCTTAAAGCTTTGCAAGGGGAAGAATAAAAAGGGAAGGTTTCTCCCAAGGAGGTGGTACGCACGGGAAAGGTGTTTTGGAAATTTTGGCGTGCAAGAGGGGATTTGTTTTCCCTACATCTTATACTTGTAAGATTTAGCGAAAGGATGTAAGTACTTCTCACCTACGGTATAAGTTGCTTCATCGATGTATGTTGTAGTATGTATCTATGTAAGTTAAAAGAAGATTCATGCCATGATATGTTTTATGTATATTAAAGGAGATAGATGTTATGATTGTAAGATGCCCTCTAAAGGTTGGGATTAAGAGGACATTTAGATTATTTGATTTGCTTCCCATTAAGTTTTGGGACTAAGAAGCATAATCAATTGCCCCAAGGTGCTTCCCTATAAGTGTGAGAGATTAAGTGCACACAAGGTGTTTGTTGAAATGACAAGCTAGTGCAAGTATAAGAAAGAAGTATTAAAAAAGAAAGTATTTTACTTTAAGGCATGTACTGGATACAAGGTCCATGGGTGGACTCCTAGATCACCCTTAGGGATTGGGTCTTTCGGGCCGCGAAAACCGTTTTTTCGCGTCGCGGAAACCCCGAAACCCCCGTCACCGGATCCGTGCGAAGTAAAATAAAAACAAAATTTACAAGTACGAGTTTCTTAGACTTAGTTCTAAACTACATTTACAAGGAGAAAACCTTTTTACCCTTGATGCGTGCCCTTTACGAATCCCGCTCGTCCAAGGAAGTGTCGGATCTCGAGATCGTCAAGCGTACGATCCTCTAGAAGTATCCACACGAACAAATGGGTGGAGAAAAACTAAACAAAGGTGTGCTAGCACCCTTGATCAGTCACGGCAAGAGAAGGAGAGGGAGAGCAAGAAGAGAGAGCTAGGAAGAAGATGATGGAATAATGCCTTGAATGAAAAATGAATTCCATTCATTCACAAAAGTGGCCGGCCACACATGTGTAACTCCTTCTCATTTAATGTGGCCGGCCACATTAAATTGAAAGGGAATTTGTAACCTCCATTAGGTGGCACACACATGTGCTAAACATGATGATGTGGCACATCATCATTGGCCACTTAATGCCAACTCACAAGTGAGGTGGCAAATAGTCAAGTCAAACTTGACTCTTCCTCTTCCTCTCAAGTCAAGTCAAACTTGACTTAATCTCTCTCATGGTTGATCTAATCCAACCATTTAATTCAAGCCAATTTAATATAATGAATCTAATTCATTTAATTAAATTGATTCAATGAGTCATAATCTAAATTAGACTCATTGAACACATGAATCAATTTGAGTCCAACTCAATTAGCCCAATTAGGATTACTCTTAATCCAATTTGATTCATTACATGAATCTAATCCTCTTGGTTCATCATATGAACCTAATCTCCATCTAATTGTCCTTAGTGTGTGACCCTATAGGTTCTTGTAACGTTGTCAATGCCCCTAAACCCATTTAGGAGCATAAGTAATGAGCGGTATCTAGCAACACATCATTACTACCCAAGTTACAAGAATGTTGAGATCCAACATCACCTTGTGACTATTAATTGTAACTCCTCACAATATATGACAAGTGTCCTTCAATCCTAGATATCTAGATTGATCAATGTGAGGCATAGACTGTGTCATCCTCTGACCAATCTAAATCTTGAACTCCAAGTAGACTCACTAAATCAAATGAGCTCAATATCTCATATTGACTCATTTGGGCATGGCCATGCACTTCGTGGTCTCACTCTATCAAGAATATCGATGTCTCTCCCGACATATAGGAGGGATAGATCCCATCTACATCACTCACATCCCTCTACATAATTCGTTACATACCCAGTAATCGCCTTTATAATCCACCCAATTACGGGTGACGTTTGACAAAACCAAAGTACATAACTCCTTATGTAGGGATCCATGGTGACTTCAGGTCTAAGGACTAGTAGTCATACTAATAGCCACATGAGAAAGTATATAACACTCATATAACAATCTATGATACTTTCTCATGGCGGGTCATTCAGTATACATTCTCCAATGCATACCCATGTGTCAACTTGATATCTCTATATCCATGAATTGTGAGATCAAGTCATCGAGTTGACCTACATGCTAGTCTTATTGCATTAACATTGTCCCTGAATGTTAATACTCGACTAGGAATGATTAAGAGTAGTGTTCCCTATATCATCTCACTATCGATTCAACCAATCGATTGATATAGGTAAGAACCTTCTACTCAAGGACGCTATTATACTTAGTTTATTTGGCACCAATACAAGTAAGTATAATAACCAAAATAAATGCCTTTATTTATATAAGAATATGATACAACAAGTCCATAATACAATCATCAAATGATTGGCTCTAGGGCTCGAACTAACATTAGGCCCCTAGATCGCTTAGTAGTACCTTAATAAGTTCGGGATTAGCTACCTTGGACTTTATCAAGGATGTGCGCAAAGTGGTACAATATTGGGCCTAAAGCAAGTGATTATTATTTTTACTAGTATGTAAGATAAAGTTTTCAAAGCTCATTGATTTGTTAAAGTGAAAACATTATTAAGTTGAGAACTAGAGTTAGAGAGTGCAGGGTTTGATCTATATAGCATAGCAAGTTTTATGTTTTCATTGCATGGGTGATGTGAACCCAACGAGAAAGATATCTCAAGAACCCACAACGAATTGAAAACAGAAAGAAGGAAGGTCTAAGACGATAAGATGGATGAAAGAAACCTTGACCCAATTCTTAGAAAAAGCACGAACCTTGGTATAGGAGATGGAAGACGCCACAACCTTGGGATTGAGGTTGATAAGTCTTTGAACGCCACAAGGAGATGCCTTGATAAGTTCAAGTTCAATGAAGACCAACAAGCGAGAGCCTCACCGTGCTTTAGATTAAAAAATATGTCAAAGATACATGTGTGGCGGTCACCCCCTTTATTTATAGCTATAAGGTGACCAAAAAACCCTAAAAAGGCCAAAAGAAAGCCCATATAGCAAAGGCCTATGTAGACTACTTAGCCATTTTAACCTTATGACTTTATTACAACTCAAATAAAAGTAGAAATTGAGTCTAAATTGAGCCTACATATCCCTACTACATAGACATGAGACTTTAAGTGCTAATTAAGCTCATCTAAGGCTTGAATTAGGTTGACTATGCCGAATGACTTGCTCTTGGTCAAACCTTCTTCAATGATAGCTTTTGCATTCGCATCATCAATGAGAACATTAAGTGCTTCCTTCATCTTTCTAGCCTTAGCCCTTGTAATTGGGCCTCCATTGATGCATAATGGATCATCATTAATATCTAGAGTGGGTTGACCATTATCCATATCGATAGCTTGTTGTTCTCTTTCTTTGACTCCAGCAATGGGTTTAAGTGGATATTTTGCATGATAAACTGATTTTAAAATGCATGTCATATAAATATTTCTGAGTTATGTATTTTAGCATAAATGATTGTTAAGTGTATGTTTTGGTTTCCGCAAGCAGTTTGAAAAACATGTACTCTTTGAATGCATTGTTTTGTGAGTAGATGGTACTTACTAAGCATTGGCTTATAGATTACTTTTCCTTATACTGCAGATAAAGGTAAAGGAAAGCTCGAGTAAGGAGGGGCAAGAGGAGCAATGTTTGCTGATGTGTGTGACGGAATAGTGGGAAGTGATCTTGGAACTTGGTAGTGCATGAAATATGTTAGATTTTGGTACTGCTGGACCTATTGTCTTATTCCGTTTAGTATAAAAAAAATGGTATTAAGAGTTGTGTATGATGAAAGTGATAGTTTGTTAGTAATTAGCATGCCAAAGACACTTCATAAAGAAATGGGAGAGAACGGTAAGCCAAGAGGGAGTACAAAGGCGGGAACCAACCTACTTTATAGTGTTGTGTGTGACCTTGCACGGCCCGTGACACGGCCATGTGGATTCACACGGCCAGCACCTGCCCCCTCTAGACCTGGGTGACATAGCCATGTGGATTCACACGACCATCACCAGCTCCTTCTCAGGCAGGGTGCCATGGCCGTGTAGCTTTACACGGTCGTGCACCTCTTCCTGTCGGCCGTAGTGACACGGCCGTGTGACTTCACACGGCCACACATCACTTTTGGTCTTGGTCAAGGTGACACGGCCATGTGAAGCACACGATCGTGCACCTCTTCTCCTTGGTTAAGATGACACGACCGTGTAGTTTCACACGGCCGGGCACCCCTTCGTCACAGCCGAGGTGACACGGCCATATGAGCCACACGGTCGTGCCCCTCTTCCTCACTGCCCAGGTGACACGGCCGTGTGGAAACCACACGGTCGTGCCGTGCTCTAGTAGGGAAGGCCTTACACAACCATGTGGCACACACGGTCATGCCCAACCTTGGGTCTGGTAAGGCCACACGGCCGGTCATCCCCACACAACCATAGTAGGCCCCTTCACGAGTAGGGCCACATGCCTAGTTTGGGTCACGCTGTGCAGACCCCTTCGCAACTATAGAGTACCTCTCAGCCCCGCTTCACTCCCAACCATGGTTTAACAATCGAAACAAGTTCAGACTAGATTTCTGAATCGAGCGTTGCGCAAATAACAATGTCCTTAGAAATTATGAAAAGAGTAACGCCTGTGAATCGGAAAGGTTATTAATCCAAGTTCAACCCATGTGTTCTTCAGAAGTTAAACCATATTACAAAAGTTGATTAAATATATATTTCGAGGATTGGCTTCCAGGTCGTTGGCGAGGCACTCGACTTTCTTAGGTATCGGATCATCCACCACTTCCTAGTCAAAACCTTTCAAAGAAATTAAATATTTAAACTCCTTACAGTAAACCCTAGGTTAAACTACAAAGACCTCAATCAAAGCACAAGATCGCTAGCCTCTTGTGTTGGTACTTCAGGATCCATACAAAAAAAAATAAACTACTACATAGTGGAAATAATTAACTAGTTATACCTTTCTTTGTAGCTTAAAGACCTCTTGATCTTCTGCTGTATTCCTCTCCTCCTCTTGGACGTCGTGTGGGCGACAATCTACCAAGAAGCAAAAACCACCCAAGTCCTTCTTTCTTCTAAGACTTTCGACCACCAAGGGATCAAATCTGAACACCACCTCTTGTTCTTCTTTCTTCCTTGAACCTCGCCGACCACAAGATGGTTGAAGCCTCTTGATGCCATCGGCCTTAGGTGAGAAAGCAAAGGGAGAATAAGAATATGAGGGGGTCGGCCACAAGAAGAATAGACGAGGAATAGAAATAGTGTAGATGATTATTTCCTCTAAGGCACCATCTATCCTCTTTTATAATCCTTGGTAATGGCTAAAAAGGAAAGATTTTAACAACAATTAAAATCTCTCTTTTAAATTTCCTATTGTGGATGGCTACAAAAGGAAAGTTTTAAAATTAAAAATCCCTCTTTTAAACATTGTAGATGGCTATAAAAAGGAAAGATTTTTAAAATTAAAACCTCTCTTTTAAATCATGGTTACAAAAAAAGAAAGTTTTAACAAAAATAAAATCTCTCTTTTAAACCATTGTAGATGGCTACAAAAGGAAAGATTTTTTAAATTTAAAACTCTCTTTTAAAACCATGTGGATGACTTCAAAAAAAGAAAGTTTTTAAAATTTAAAATCTCTCTTTTAAAACATTGTAGATTGCTATAAAAAGAAATATTTAAAAAATAAAACCCCCACTTTTAAACCCATCTTGGTCGGCCCCTTGCTTGGCCACCAAGCAAGGATGTGGCCAGCCATAAGGATGACTTGGGTGGATGCAAGGTTTTTATACATAGAGGCTACAACAGGGACCTAGAGGAGGGATTGATTTTGGCCTCCTGATGAGCTTGAGCTTCCTGTGTTCGACTCGAACACCCAACTCAAGTTCATCAATAATAACTTATACCACTAAAGAGTTATTATTGAACTACCGCATCAATCCCATATTACATTATGGGCTCCTTCTTATCATGAGTGTGTTAATCTCCCTATGTTTAAGATATCGAATGTCCATTAATTAAATGAGTTACTGACAACTCACTTAATTAACATCTAGCTCCAAGAGTAGTACCACTCAACTTTATTGTCATGTCGGAACTATGTCCACCTGCAGGGTTTACATGACAATCCTTATGAGCTCCTCAAGGTGACATCATCATACTGATAAATAGGACATAATTTCCTTCTATAATCAACAACACACTATATAAATAATATTATTTCCCAACTTATCAGGTCTATTGATTTAACGAATATATCTCACCCTTTAATAAATTAAATAAATACTAAGTACATGTGTCTATTATAATATCGGGATTAAGAGTACGCACATATATAATAACAAAGGTTCTGTTCTTTTATGTAGTCAGTATAAAAGGAACAATCTCAAATGGTCCTGCTCAATACACACATAGTGTACTAATGTAATTTTATAGTCAAGATAAATTAGTACCAAATTACACTACAACCATTCCAATGGTTTGTCCCAATCCATCTTGGTTGTGAGCTTCTATTTATAATTTATAAGGAACTGATAGGATGATCTTTTGTGTAACACCACACACCATGTTATCTACAATATAAATTAAATGGGCAACTGCATTTGACTAAATGTAGACATTTGACCAATGTGATTCTCATTTCAAAATAAATGTTTATACAAAAATCTTGGCTTTTAGTATATATTCTAACAAAAAGAATAAAATCTCTGTTATTATGGATGTGTGTACTCTTAATCCCGATATAATAACAAGCACATGTACTTAGTATTTATTTCTTTAATTTATCAAAGGGTGAGATTTATTCATTAAATCAATAGATCCGATAAGTTGGGAAATAATATTAATATATGGTGTGTTGTTAATTATAGAAGGAAACTGTGTCCTATGAACATGTCTCAGCCGATCATTAAGCCAAGCGCTCTATTGAGATGCTATTATCGATTGAATATAACCTGACCAATCCTTAAGCTGACCACCCATTTAGGATGATATTGTTGATTGAATATGTCTCGGTTGATATTTAAGCCAGCTACCCTATTGGGATGATGTTATTTGATAAGTATATCTCGGTCGGTCCTTAAGACGATCACCCTGTTGAGATGTTCAGTTGCATTCTATATAAGTGACTTCGTTGTGTGCCATACTACTTGTATCTTGGTCAGTCTTTAATTAGACCTTCTCGTTATGCTATTGTTCGCTGAGTATCTTTTAGCCGGTCTTTAAGTTGGTCACCTTATTAGAATACTGTCTGTTGAGTATATCCCGACCGATTTTTAAGCCAACCATTCTATTAGAATGTTTAGTTGAGCTCTCGATCATTAAGCCACTCTATTATATTTTGCATATCTCTAAGATATTTGTTCAAAAAATGATATAGTGCTTTAGTCATGTTAGAAATCTACTTGAGAAATAATAAATAACTTATACTTTACTAGGTGGAAATATAAGGATAAGTGCTGCAAACTCGGTCGTCCATCTATCCGCCCGGGCCTATAAAGGGTTATTAAGAGAGATGCAGCCACACTGTGTTATTTCCCAGCCAGATATTTGTATGGCTGGATATTTGTACGATCAGAGCATACATGTTCACCCTGCTTTAAGATTAGACGGATACACGTGCGAGCTACCCTTTATAGTTGGTCTGTTATAGAGCGAGTCAATCATTTCGGCTAATGCGTAAGGATGTACGGCCTTAATCTTGTCCGCCGCCAGGTCTGACCACCCTTAAGACAATAAATTCCCTGATTCGCTCGGCCTAAGGGATGGCCATCTTTCCCCAATCGGCTTAAACTCCAATCTGGTCAACCTAAGAACCTTAACACTAGCTAGCTGATCCAGACCAAAGGAGGGGATGTTACTCCTTTTAGAGCCGGGCTGCCACATCATCTTGACTTTAACTGTCATATCACCTTCTGGGTTCATCCATCACAACCCATATCAGATAGCATATTTGAACTCATTACAACTAAAATCATTCACAAGACTTGAAATGGGTGAATCAGAGTTCTCTTGGTTAATGAGTAGGTTTCGGTCAAAATCCATTGATTGACAAGAGAACTCTCATTTCAGGTCTTGTGAAGTTTTTAGGTTGCAAGAAAATCAAATATGCTATCCATTATTTATTTCGGCTTCTCCGGAGGTATTAAAAGTTTATCAAAAGAATTGGCTGATATCTCACATTAGTTGGGATTGATATAAAATCCCACCTCCAAAGAAGCCAAAATAAACAATAAAGGACATATTTGGACTCCTTGTAAGCTGAGGAATCCACAAGATCTGAAATTGGTGCAATCAGAGCTCCCTAGGTCGATTAATAGATTTCGATAAAAATCGAACAAATCTCACGTTAGGCCTGATATGAAATCATATCAGACCCAACATGTAATTTCTGTTGATTTCAGTTAAAATTCATTAATCAGCCTAAAGAGCTCTGATTGCACCCATTTCAGGTCTTGTGGATTCCTAAGATTACAAGGAGTCCAAATATATCCTCCATTGTTTATTTCAGTTTCTTCAGAGGTGAGATTTTATATCATGACTAATGCCAAATTTTAGTCGATTTTTTAATAATATTTTAACACATCTGAAGAAGCTGAAATAAATAATGGATAGCATATTTGAATATCTTACAACATAAAAAATTCACAGGATCTAAAATGGGTGCAATTACAGTTCTCAAGGTCAATTAGTGGGCTTTGTTCAAAACCCACTTACTGACCTAGAGAGCTCCGATTGCACATATTTTAGGTCTTGTGGATTTTTGAGGTTACAATGAGTTCAAATATGCTATCTATTATTTATTTTGACCTCTCTAGAGGTATTAAAATTTTATTGAAAGATTCGGCTGATATCTCACATACGTTGGGCCTAATATAAAATCCCACTTTTGAATAAGCTAAAAAACAATAGAGGATATATTTAGACTCCTTGTAACCTCAGAAATCGACGGGACCTGAAATGAGTGCAAGAAAGTTCTCTAGATCGATTAATGGATTTCAACTGAAATCGACCAAAATCCCACGTTGGGCCTTATATTAGTTCATATCTAGTCCACGTTAGCGTTAGGCCTGATAGGAAGTCATATCAGGCCTAATGAGAGATTTTGGTCAAAATATATTAATTGACCTAGAGAGCTCTGATTGCACCCATTTCAAGTCTTGTGGATTCCTGAAGTTGCAAGGAGTCCAAATATGTCCTCCATTATTTTTTCAGCTTCTCCGAAGGTGGGATTTTATATCAAGCGCAACGTGTGTGAAATATCAGCCGATTCCTTCAATAATATTTTAATACCTCTAGAGAAACTGAAATAAAGAATGGATAGCATACTTGAACTTGCAATCTTAGAAATTCATAGGACTTGAAATAAGTGCCATCAGATCTATTTAGGTCAATAAGTGGGTTTTCATATCCTGTAGATTTCTAAGGTTGCAAAGAGTTTAAATATGCTATCCATTATTTATTTTGGATTCTCCAAAGGTAATAAAATGTTATTCAAATAATTGGCTGATATCTCACATACGTTGGGCCTGTTGGTTGGTCCTAGGAAGATTGTACCGGTTCCACTGTACAAAAATTTTGTACAAGTGTCGAACCTTTCCTAAACAACCTATTTTGTTCTTTAGAAATTAAATTAGGAATTGCAAACAGAACTTAACATTATTGATTCCAAATTTAACTTATCTGTTCATAATGGTTTAGATTTGGATCGCAAGCAGAGGTTACCACTATTGATCCAAATCCACCTATGTTATAAAGTTGATTAAATATTTATTTCAAAAGTTGGCTCCCAGATCAAACATGGAGACGCACTAGGCCTTCTTGGGTATGGGATCATCCACCACTGCCACGACAAAGCCTTTAAAAGAAATTTAATATTTAATTTCCTAAAATAACATTAGGTTTAACAGAAAAGAACAATCAAATCACAAATCCGAAAAACAAAACAAAAGAAACATAACTTCGAAATAAATCCAAAACTCTAGAATCATATGCCTCTTGTGTTTGGAATTCAGCCTCTTGTGTTTGGAATTCATACAAAGAAGAACTAGCATGATGCGAAAAATAATTACTAGTTATACCTCTTCTTTGTATGTTAATAACCTCGAGATCTTCTGTCGTATTCCTCGCCTCCTCTTGGACATCGTTTGGGCGATGATCCTCCAAGATGAACACCACGCAAAGCTCCTCCTCCTTCTCTAGTATTCGGCCACCACCACCACCAAGGAACAAAAGAGAGCAAGGGGAAAGGGAAGGGAGAGAGGGTCGGCCACAATGAAGAGCTCCAACAAGAGAATAAGAATTGAAATCTCATGAGGCCTCCCCTCCCCTTCTTTTATATAACTTGTCCAAGGCAAATAAGGAAAAGATTTTTATAAAAATTAAAATCTTCCTCTTGTTTTTCCTTTTCCCCTTTTATTTTTCCTTTTCTTTCCTCTTGATTGATTCAATCATCAATCATTGATACAATTGATTGGTCGGCCCCTTACTTGGGCACCAAGCAAGGGTGGCCGGCCCTAAGAGGAAAGAAATAAAATCTTTTGTAAAAATTTTATAAGCAAAGAGAAAAAGCTCTCATAAAATTTTACAAGCTCTCTTTTAATTTCCTAACATGGATGTTAAAAAAGGAAAGTTCTAAAAATTAAAACCAAGTTTTAAAATTTAAAACTTCTCTTATAAAATTTCCTTTTTTAACATGGTTACAAAAATAGAAAGTTTCAAATTTAAAACTTCTCTTCTTTTTTCTAAAAACCATGAGGATGGTTAAAAAATGAAAGTTTTAAAACTTTTGAAATTTCTTTTAAACCATGTGGCCTAATTCAAATAAGGAAAGTTTTGTAAATTTAAAATCCTTCTTTTAAACTTGTAGTTATCTACAAAGAAAAGATTTTAAAAATTTAAAACACCCCTCCTAATTTGATTTATGGTGGCCGGCCCCTCAAAACTAATTGTGGCCGGCCCCTTTAGGAAGAATAGTGGTCGACCCTTGTCTTGGTCACCAAGCCTTGGGCTGACCCCCTCTTGGACACCAAGATGGACTTTCATGAGTGGATTTAAGGCTTCATTGAGGCTACGACAGGGACCTAGAGGAGAAATTGATTTTGGCCTCCTGATGAGCTCAAGTATCCCGTGTTCGCCCCGAACACACAACTTAAGTTCATCAACAATAACTCATTCCACTAGAGAGTTATTATTGCACTACAGCACCAATCTCAAATTACATTATGGGCTCCTTCTTATCATGAGTGTGTTAATCTCTCCGTGTTTAAGATATCGAATGTCCATTAATTTAATTGAGTTACTGACAACTCACTATAATTAATGTCTTAGTCCAAGAGTAGTACCACTCAACCTCATTGTCATGTCGGACTAAATCCACCTGCAGGGTTTAACATGACAATCCTTATGAGCTCCTCTTAGGGACATTCTCAACCTAGATTACTAGGGCACAGTTGCCTTCTATAATCAACAACACACACTATAACTAATATCATTTACTAACTTATCGGGCCTATTGAATTATCGAGCTAAATCTCACCCTTTGATAAGTTAAAGAAATAAATACTAAATATATGCTTGTTATTATATTAGGATTAAGAGCACACACTTTCATAATAACTAAGGTCTAGTTCTTTTACTAAGTCAGTATAAAAAGAACTTACCTAAAATGGTTCTACTCAATACACTTAGAGTATACTAGTGTAATTTATTAGTCAAGATAAACTAATACCTAATTAAACTACGACTATTCCAATGGTTTGTTCCTTTCCATCTTAGTCGTGAGCAACTGTTTATAATTTATAAAGAACTGATAACATGATCTTCTGTGTTTGACACCACACACCATGTTATCTACAATATAAATTAATTGAACAACTACACTTAACAAATAAATGTAGACATTTGACCAATGTGATTATTTTATTTCAAAAATAAATGTTTACAAAAGCTAGGCTTTTAGTATGCACTTTAACAATATCCCACTTATACTAAAAGACTAAGTTGTCATATCTGCTGCCATACATCTGATTCTCATCCCCTCCACATGCCGATCAAAAGCTCTTGCCTTAAGGGCCTTAGTGAAAATATCTTCCAGGTTATCGCTTGATGCAATCTAGGCGGCAACAACTTCTCCTCGTTATTCGATGTCTCGTATTGGGTGGTACTTCCGCTCTATTGTGTTTACTTGCCTTATGGACTTATGGTTTCTTCGAGTTTGCTACTGGACCATTATTACAATAAATTATAATATTCTTTGGCAAACCAGAAATCATGTCTAAGCCCATCATGAAGTTTCTGAGTCATCCAGCTTCTATGGCTGCCTCAGAGGATGCCATATTCTCAGCTTCTATGGTGGAGTCCGAAAAACATCTATGCTTAACACTTCTCCATAGTTATGACTTCACCTCCTAAAGTAAACATAAAACCCCCGAGGTTGACTTACTATTGTCCCTTCTGATTTGAAGTCAAAATCCGTGTAACCCACAAGGAGCAAATTATCTGCCTTGTAAACTAGCATATAATCTCTAGTCCCTCTAAGGTACTTTAATATATGCATTACGACAGTCTAGTGTCCCGGTCCTGGGTTACTTCCATATTTGCTAACTATGCCCTAGGCAAAATAGATATTCGGTCTCATTCACAACATAGCATACATTAGGCTTCCGACAGCCGAAGCATAAAGAACTGCCTTCATGCCCTCTATCTCCTTTGATGTCTTCAGAGACATCTCTTTAGATAAAGTTACTCCATGCCTAAATGGTAAGAAACTTTTCTTGGAGTTTTTGCATGCTAAAACGAGCAAGGATTGTATCTATATATGAAGCTTGAGATAGGCACAACATCCTTTTCTTGCGATCCCTTATGACTTTGATCCCAAGAATGTGTGCACATTCTCCTAAGTCCTTCATATCGAATTGTTTGGACAACCATACCCTTACTTCCGACAACACTTTGATATTGTTTCCAACTACCAAAAATGTCATCTACGTATAGTACAAGAAATACCACCACGTTTCCATCACACTTCTTGTATACACAAGACTCATCGAGTCACTAAATAAATCCATAGATCTGGATTACTTCATTAGACCAGATGTCCAAGACCTTGAAGCCTTGCTTCAGTCCATAGACTGATTGAGCTTATACACAAGATGCTCTTTGCCCTTTGTAATGAACCCTTCTGGTTGCTTTATATGGATGCTTTGTTCAAGACTTCTATTAAGGAAAGCTGTCTTGACATCCACTTGCCAAATCTCATAGTTCATATGAGCAGCAATAGATAAAAAAATCCGGATAGACTTAAGCATGACTACCGGTGAAAAAGTTTCCTTTTCCAACAAGCCTTGCTTTGAAAGTTTCCACCTTCCCTTCTATCCCTCTTTTCCTATTGTAGACCTTTTAACACCCAATGGCTTTTACACCATCTGGTGGTTCAACAAGCTCCCAGACTTTATTAGAATACATATATTCTAATTCTGTATTCATTGCTCTTTGCCAAGATGCTGCATTCTTATCTTGGAGCGCTTCGTCATATGTCCGGGGATCAGGTTCATGTTCGCTAGGGATCAAGTCTAAAGACTCTCCCAAAATATGAATCTTTCAGGTTGCCTAACAACCCTCCCACTATAATGAGGCACTGTCTAGAATTGTGTACGTGTTGCAGTTTCTTGTGATATTTCATCTTGTACAGTTGGTACTAGATTAGACGTGTCCTTTATTATTTCTTTAAGAGCAAATTTACTTTTGGGCTTGTGGTTCATTACTTAGTCCTCTTCTGAAAAATCAAGCATTGGTGCTAACCATGACCTTCTGATTTTTAGGACTATAAACCTCCTTTCGTTTCTCTAGGATAATCCTCAAACAAGTGAACTCCTGTCCATCTTATCAGTGTCTCCCTTCAATACATGTGTTGAACTACCCTGAATCTGAATATGCTTCAAATTAGGCTTACGCCTATTATGCAATTCTATGTGAGTAGAGAGTTCTGACTTAGAAGGCACTATGTTCACTTTCATTTCCAGAGTATATCCTCAAAACGAATTTGGTAATTTTCTGAACAACTTATCATCGATCTAATCATTTCCATAAGAGCCCTATACCTTCTTTCTGCTACACCATTCTGTTGGGGTGTACCAAGTGTAGTTAGTTGGGATTGAATCCCGACTTCTGATAAGTGACTCCTAAACTCTCCCAAGAGGTACTCGCTACTATGATCTCACCGTAGTGTCATGATACTTTTACCTTGAAGTCACTCCACATCAGCCTAGTACTCTTTAAACTTATCAAAGCACTTAGACTTATGGCACATCAAGTAAATGTACTCGTATCTTGAATAGCCTTCTATAAAATAGATGAAATATTCAAAACCACCTCTTGCCTGGATAGACATAGGACTACACAAATCAGAATGAACCAATTCCAACACATCTTTGGCTCTATACCCTTTAGACTTAAAAAGCCTCTTGGTCATTTTTCCTTCCAAGTAAGACTCGCAGGTTGGAAAGTTTTTCACCACCAATGAACCCAAAAGTTCATTGGCTATTATCCTTTGAATCCTACTCAAGTCAATATGACCTAGCCTTAGATGCCAAAGATATGATTGGTTCATTTCCGAAGGTTTCTTTCTCTTATTAGAGCTAGAAGATGTCTTATTATTTTCTATTTGTTGCATTGTGGGAGTTATTAGATTATAAATTGTCAACCAATGTACCAGAATAGATTAGTTCCCTATTATTCTTGATAACAACTTTGTTATCAAAAGAGACAGAATATCAAGTTCTTTTATAGTTTAAAAACTGAAATCAAGTTCTTTCTAAACTTGGTACGTAAAGACAATTTCTCAAAATCCATATTTTATTCCTATCAGAGGATAAACATCTCTCACTACAACAGTTGCTACTTTTGCAGTAGTGCCCATGTAGACAGTGTTTTCCCTTTCATATAGTTATCGGGTTTCCTGGAACCCTACAAAGAATTACCGACATGATCAATGGCTCCTGTATCTACACACCAGGTACCGGTAGATCACACCACTAAACATGTATCAACTAATGAATAAAATACACCTCTATTGTTCTCAGTTCTGAGAGGACAGTCCACCTTAATATCCAAGTCTTATTTCCAATCATTATAATTGGGACTACTAAGTCTATTCTATAGTATAACAGCTAGGGGATTGATAAATATTTGAAATCCTAAGAATCACAAAAAAATTTGGTCAAGACCAACACTTCAAAAATCTCCATGAATTTTGTATGCCACGTTAGTGTGGACGTATACAAATTCAAACTTTAAGAGGAGATTTTATCCATTAATTTTAACTCGTCAACCTAACTTTACAAAATTAATAGTTGGTCTGACTTTGATCAAATATTTGTTCAAAACTTTGAATTTAAAATAATATTGATTTCTCAAAACAATATCATTTAAATTCACCAACACCTCAAACACCGGGAATTATGCATGCCACGTTAGTGTGGACGTATACAAATTCAAACATTTGTAAGAGGAGGGTTTTACCCATTAATTATCTTGTCAACCTTAAATTACCTCAAACGCCATGAATTTTGTATGCCACGTTAGTGTGGACGTATACAAATTCATTTGTTTGTAAGAGGAGGTTTTACCCATTTTATTTTATCAACCTAACTTTATGACAAAATTACCTCAAACACCGTGAATTTTGTATGCCATGTTAGTGTGGACATATACAAATTCAAACATTTGTAAGAAGAGGTTTCACCTAGCTTTATGACAAATTAATAGTTGGTATTCCTTTGGTCCCACAAAACAATAGCAGTGACTCCGTTGGGGAGGATACTATTGAATGCGTCTAAGTGTATACCATTACTTGATACTTAGTCCATTAAATAGGATTATACCCCTTTAGTTGGAGAAGATCACACGCTCCTAAATAATTTTCTATAACCATCCATAAAGGAAGTTTGATCTAGTGATCAGAAACAAACCCATCCGTTGTGGAGGGAGGCACTCAGAGCCAACACGCAAGCTTGTTGCATCACTTACAAACCAGTAATAGAGACCGTGGAATTTATTTAAAAATCCCTCTCCCACTTAGTTTTTTTTTAAGGTGAGGAATTTTAACCTATGTTAGCATACATCACATGCACATCACAGTAAATAAAAGTAAGAAATATGGAAATTAATTTTCCAACTATTATGGCTTCTTCCATCACTGTCCTTTACGTGCTGCCATCCCTAGGGATCATGCCATCGGGTCCATCGAGCTTCCTTTTCCGCTGCACCTCTGGTCTTCCAATAGCAAAACGCCTCGCAAGGATACGATCTGCGATGAAAATAGAATTTTACATATATCAATCCTATATTCCATAAAGGAATGTACATATAATCTAGATAAAAAAAAATTATAGAATCCTAATAACTAATACAGCTCCTACTGTATTTAATATTACAATCATGCACACACAATAAAATACCCTTGACATGTCCAACGGTCCAGTCACACACAATATCTATATGTCATAATAGTTGGAGCCTGCAACCACAAAGTTAGCACATCCTACTATTATCCTACCTAAATTATGTATGACATATCCATAATGTGTAACGACCACCCTTCTTACTATATTATACTACTCTCTAAGGATGACCGTTACTTAACTACTAACTCTACTTAACCGGTATGATCGAAATCACGAGGAGTCCTTACCAAAAAATTTTGACAGAGTCTCCACTGTACCGATGACCATAAACTGAGATACATAAAATATATACTTCAGCCACAGGCGGTTGGAACATGTATCAAACACCCATGCAGTTTAATAAGAGTCAAAAACTATAATATCTACTTATTACATAGAACCTCATCACAACATGCAATCTAAAACGTGAATAAACTCAATAAAACATGGAATATAAAATACAATCTCAAATGACATAAACCATAAAGTACGACTCAATTCCCCAGATCTCTCCCACAGTGCGGCATCACACACCATCCGCACCACCTTGTCGCCTTCCTTGCTAAATCTTTTCCTTTCCTTTATCTGCAGTAAGAGGAAGTACAATCTATAAGCAAAATTTACTTAATAAGCGCTATCTAACTCACAAAAACATGAATATGCATGTATACAGAAAGAACTAGAAACTATATGCTCTAAAAGAAAGTAAAGCATAAACATATCTGCTCATGTCAAACTAATAGCAAAGAAAAGATAAGGAATCTACTCATGTAATTCTAATAGCTAATCATGCTACACAAGGATAAAACTGCATGCTGGAAGATAAAGCTAATCATGCTAAATATCAAATCAGGAAACAAACAAAACTAATACTGCATGCTAGAATTCAAAAGAAGCTAAACTTACTGACTCTAAGCATAAATGGTGCTTATTTCATTTGTTTCAAAACTTATACTTTATTACTTTAAAATAATAATCAACTTCTCTTGGGCTTGGCATTGTACCAATTTACGCGCATCCTTAATACGAGTCGAGGTAGCTAATCCCGAAACTACTAAGGTACTTCTAGGCGATCTTGTGCCTAGGGGCGATCTAGGAGCCCACCCAATGGACCTTGTGTCCGGTACATGCCATTAAAAAGTAAAATACTTATTTTCTTTTTAACTATAACTTCCTTATACTTGTTATTCTTTAATTCTCTTATAATAAAATGTCTTGGTATTTCTTTAAGCACTTGATGTGCTGCTGATCCCAATACTTAAAATTTAGGGATTCTATCAAGACCTTGGTCTTTTCTCACTTACAACTACTCATTATAGCGAGGAAAGTCTAAACTAAATGCTATGTATATAAATGTATATGCTATAATCTGTTCTCGCCCATCTTAAAGCAAAGGGAAAACAAAAGTCAGCTTACTACACTTATAAAAATCTGCACATGTTCAGCTAAGGGTAAATGAATTCTGCACACTAATACTTAATAAAATCTGCACACTAAAATGCTGCATATTAAGCTAACACAATTCTACATATTAAGCTACATAATTCTGCACTATAAACTCTAAAGAAACTAGAAACTGATTGTTTTAAAAGGAAGGCTACTCATGCACATCTAATAACATAAGGAACTAGAAATCTGCTCATGTTATTCTAGTAGCAAAGGAACTAGAAATCTAAATCTGCTCATGTTATTCTAGTAGCAAAGGAACTAGAAATCTAAATCTGCTCATGCACCTAAGGTGGCCAAGGAAAAACTAAGAAACTAAGTTACAAATGGGCTGTTCGAAACTAAACAATTTAAATTGAGTTTCATGGCATCAAAGGAAATTACACAAGAGAAAAGGAACTACTGCTGCCTACCTCATGTTAAACAAACAACAATCAAACAAACCAACCTTAATTCCCTTCTTTGAGGTGCACGGCAGCCACATCAATCCAACCAGAATTAACTAATCTACATGCTCAAATTTCTTAGAACCATATAATGAATGCTATGCTAAAAGAACACTGCCCTTAAGAACACTGCCCTAACCAAAAGAACACTGCCCTTAAAAACATGCTCCAACCAGAACTCACGGTAGATTAATTCGAAAACAAGAATAAGCACAGTCCAAAATCTAATCCAATCAAAAACCCTTCTATCTTCTTTATGTGATTCACGGCAACAAAACCCTAGAACACTCTCCATGCGTCATGTATCAAAGAAAACAACCAAAGGAAACACGAATTCGAGAGCTACCCTTACTGCAGGTGAGTAAGCGTCTTACCCTTGCTTTTAGGACTTACAACTGGAAGGGGAAGGCTGCTAGGGTTTCGGAGAGATGAAGATCTCGGCTTCTCCTTCATGCTCACGAGCTCTTTTAGTCGAGAGGATCACGCACGGGTGAAGACCGGCCGGAAAAAAAGAAATCGGCCCGTCGCGAGCACACGAGAGGGAGAAATAATTTTAGGGCTCGGAAAAAAAAATAAAACGATCCCTTTTTAATACCTAGGGTATTTCGGCATCTAATACCACTTAAATTAATTTCATTTCCTTCCTAAATTAGCAAAGCCCGCTGGCACAGCTGGTCAACCGGGTTTTGCTCGGATCAAGTGTAACACCCACTAAACTTTTAAGATAAGCATATGAATGTAGGATTTTTCCTTAGAAAAATAAAAGGAAGTGGGTTGAAGCAAAAAGAAATAAAATGAAATAAAAAGAAGAGGAAGTCAAGGATTGAACCTTGAACCTCTTATATTATAATTTATAGAATTAATTAGTAGAAACCAATTGGGATAGAGAGAAGATATTGATAGCAAAGGAGGGAAACTCATGATAAGGGTGAGAGTAAAAGTTAGCCAAAAGAAAACAAGAAAAGAGCAAGAGAAAGGCAACTTGCTTTCCTTCCTTCTCTCCCTCTTTCTCTCTTCTCTTGCCGAAAATAAAAGAGGCTAATTAAGGGGATTCATCCCCCTTATTTCACCATGAATGATGAGGATAAATAAAGAAAATAAAATAAATAAAAGAAAATAGAAAAAAAAAAGGCTAAGGGAGAAGGAAAGCAAAAACCAAGTTTGCTACCTCTTTCCCCTTAACATAAAAGAGAATATGTAAAGGGAAAATTCTATTTTCTCTCATTTTTATCATTCTCTCCTCTCCCTCACCGAACCCTCAGTCCCCTCTCCTCCATCTTCGGCCCCAAGCCAAGGTTTTCTCCTAAGAAAGCCTAAGATACAAGGAGGACTTAGGAAGGGAATCAAGGAAAGGGAACTAGAAGAAGAGGCTACTTCTTCCATCACCACACCTTAGATCCACAAGCGAAAAGGATGTAAGCTTCCCCTCACCTGTGGTACAAGGCTTTGTATGTGATTTTCGGATTTTATGAGGATTAGAAAACCTAGAATAGAATTTAAGAAAATTCGGCCAAAGAAGAGTTTCAAATCTAGGAAGGTTTAAACAAGTCATCATTTCGTGATATTTTTATATGCTATGTAGGAAGGTTTTCCTTCCTGTTTTTATACCTATATGATGCTTGGTCAGAGGAGTACCTAACCCTAGAATTTAGGCTAAAAATGTTTTAAAGAGGTTAGGGAAATCATTGTTTAACCAAACTAGTACAAGATTCCCTCCATGAATTACTAAAGATCTTTTATTGGTTTTCTTGCTTGAAAGTTAATTGGAACCAAAGGAAATCCCCTCATATGTTTCGGCCAAGAAAAGAGCTTAGGGTTAGGAAGATCTTTAAAATTTAAGTAACCATGTTTATATGATAGAATATAGAGTTCTCTTAAAGAATTGCATGTTGAATATTGCTAGAAATTCATGAACTCTTCATTAAGATTTTCGGCCATGTTAAGATGGATAGCTTAGGAAAGCTTAAACAAAATTTTAACATGCTCAAGACCTCTGTGATATTAAGATATGAAAGTGGTTTAATGCTCTCATGCTTAATTAGGGTATAGAGAATTTAGTTACATGATATATGACTTGTAAGGTCACAAGGGTCCTAGCTTGTTTATGAACCAAATTTGTATATGCTATTCCTAGTAATTTTTGCCATGAAACTTACTTAGGTTTTCCATGCTTTAGGCCACTTAAAACCTAGTTTAGAGAATGGTAGGTTTCGGCCATGAAGAAAAATAAAAGAAAAAGGAAAAGAAACCTAGGAAGCCTAAGACACAATGCGCATGTATGTTTATTATGCTTGTCTTTATACATGCTATGAAACTTGTATGACTTCCTATGCTTTTAGGCTATTTGAAGCAAAGTTAACCACTGATGGGTCTCGTCCAAGTAGGGTTTAAATGACCTAGAGGCCTTAGAATTGAAACCAATTGTGTTAAAAATGCTTCTTATGGAAATATGATAATGTGTTGATTGTGTCACATGCTTGTATAATTTTTCCATGACCTAAATGGACATTGTAGGTCTCGGCCATGAAGGGATAAATGCCCTAGCAACCCTAGAACAAAATTTAAATATGCTCATGTCACTCTACAAGAAATATGATAAGTAGAAAGTCAAAGTTCTCATGCTATATGTTGCTTAATGACCTAAAATGAGGCTAGGGTAAGTTTCGGCCATACCTTTGTATGATACCTTATTATGAATTTATACATGATGTTAGTTCAAGTTCACATGCTTGTATGCTTGTTTTTAGCCCTAATGGATACTTGTGAAATTTTGGCCATGACATATGTTAAGGGCTTGAGGAACTTAGGAATTAGCTCAAATATGATTACTATGTTACTTGGAAGAAAAATGCTATAAATATGGTTTAAGGTTTCCATGCTTTCATGACATTTGGGACCTTGATTCACACCTGATAAGGTTCGGCCACATGAAGTTTAGGGACTTGGAGAACTTAGAAACCAAGTTAATCATGCTTATAATGCTTCCTATGAAATTGATGTGATGATAATTTAGGTTCCACATGCTTGGAGGTTATTTTTACCTAAATTGAGATCTAATCGGGGTTCGGCCATGATAAGAACCCAAGGGATTAGGAAGCTTAGAATCCAAGTTAACTATGTTACCATGTTTCTTATGATAGTATAATCACATGATACACCCTTATGCTTAAACATGTATGCTTGTGATTCATACTTTCCATGATATGACATGTGCTAGAAATATGCATGCTTTTATGATATGCTATGTGGATAGAAATATGCATGCTTTTATGATATGCTATGTGATGAAAATATGCATGCTTTTATGATATGCTATGTGGTGAAAATATGCATGCTTTTATGACATGATGTATGCCTAAGTGATGCATACTTTTATGACATGATGTATGCCTAAGTGATGCATACTTTTATGATATGATGTATGCCTAAGTGATGCATACTTTTATGATATGATGTATGCCTAAGTGATGCATACTTTTATGATATGATGTGTGCCTAAGTGATGCATGCTCTTATGATGTGTGATATGTATAAGTATGACATGTACTTTACTTTATATGGCTTGTACCAAGGGTGGGCTCCATAAGCGCCCCGAGGTCGATGGAATAAGACTCGGGCCTCGTTAGGGATGGGCTCCTAAGTGCCCCTAGGTCGATGGAGTAAGACTCGGGCCTAGTATGTTTGCCTTGTAGGGTTCAAGACTTGCTACCTTGGACCTACATAGGTTGCGCGCAATATGTAAGTGGTACATAGCCGGGATCCCCTTTAAGTTGATAATATGTTCAAGTATATATGTAAGAAGAAATGGTTTTAAAGAACATGAGACATACACATGTTTTTCGGATACATGTTTTCAAAATCATATTGCATATACCTTATGATCATGTTGTGATGATGCCATGATTTATGATATGCCATGATTAGATATGATTATGTTATGTTTCATGCTATGCTTGAAATACCATGCTACCTTATGATGATGCTATGATATGCCATGATTAGATATGATTATGTTATGTATCATGCTATGCTCTAAGAGATGATATGCCATGACTAGTTATGATTTTATTATGTTGCATGATATGCTTAAAGAGTATGATATGTTATGCCATAACTAGTTGAGATCATGTTATGTTGAGATATTCTTTGATCATGTGATGATTTTCGTTTTTAGTGAGTAGGAAAGGAACTTACTGAGCCATGAGTGCTCATAGCTTGCTTTCCTTATACCACAGATAAAGGAAAAAGCTGGATGAGCTAAAGGAGCAACAGGAGAGGCAAGGAGATGTGTGTGGCGGTGGCTAGGCAACCAAATAAGAACCTGCTTTAAGAACTTTTAAGAATTACACTTTGGTTTCGTAAATTGTAGTACTATATGGGTAACTTGATGTTATGTTTCTATTTATCTTGTTATCATGTTATGGAAACCATATTAGTGTAGTTCGGATTTGAAAACAAAAGAAAAGTTTTATTAAACTAAGAAAATTATTTCAAGTCTTCCGCTGTAATATGTACATAGAGTATCGTAGCCCCGTCCCTTAGGGTTAGCAGGGAGGGCGGGCGTTACAGGTTGGTATCAGAGCCAAAGTTATTGTCAGCTCACTACACACACATCAAGCCTCCGCCCTGCCGCTCCAAGTAAGAATGTTTATGTTTAATTTTATATGCTCATGCTTATTTTCTTGTGTTATACTATTTGCTTGATTTATTCTTTGAATTTCTTATATGCTTATGCTTAGTTTCATTTTATATGACTTATGCTTTATTTTTCTTTCTTGTTATACTGCCTATGTTTTATTTTTCTTTGCTACATTGCTTATGCTTTATTTCCTTATGTTATATTGTTTGTCACTCTATTCCTTATTTTTCCTTATGTTGTCTATGCTTTAGTTTCATGTTTTGCTTACTTATGTTTGATGCTTTATTCCATGCTTTTAGTTATAACTTAGAATAGGATTACATATTAGTAGGTTAGGAATAATACCAGAACAAATAGATAGAAACAAAACAGTACGTTAGATTGGCTAAAAACGATAACCACTTACACTAGTCTGTTTGTTATTATTTAGATAAACATGGTTAGGACACGCAATACCAGAACCGAAGGGACAGTGACTCCACCAGATCTGACACAAGTAGTCGCAGACCTCCAACATCAGATCGCAGAACAACAACAGCTGATTACTACCTTAATGGGTCAGCAAGGCAACCCAGTTACCCCACCGGCAAATCAGAATGCACTACCGGTTATACCTACAGCCGCGGCAGTGCCCCCTGCAGCTCCTACTCCGATGGTCCGACAAGAGACCTATCTGATTCAGTGGCAAAGGCTGAAGCCGGAAGCATTCTCGGGAAACTGCGAACCATGGGATGCACAATCCTGGCTCAAGACCGTGGAAAGCATAATGGAACTACTAGATTGGCCTGAACACGAGAAGGTCAAATGCGCGTCGTTCTGCCTTACCGGAGATGCCCGGATGTGGTGGGACAGAGTAAAGGCGAAAAGACAAATAAACCAAATGCAGTGGACGGATTTTGAGACAGAGTTCTTAGAGGAATTCTTCCACATGCAAGTGAGCAACAAGCACTATGATGAGTTCACTGAGTTCCAGCAAGGTGATCTGTCAGTTAACGAAGTCGTCAAGAGGTTCAACCGCCTAGCACGACTGTGCCCAGAACTGATCCGTACTGAAAAAGAAAGGGTCCGATTAATGTTAAAAATGCTCCGACCCGAGATAGCCCTGAACGTAGCTGGCGGAGTTAATAGACCGCAGACTGCAGAGGAGCTAGTCAGCAGTGCCCTAATTACTGAGCACTACCAGAAAGCAATGAACAAGGGCATGAACCAAGCACTGACCGGAGGATAAAAATCGCACAATACCAGAACCGACTGGAAAGGAAACTCAAGTGGAAAGAGGAAACAGTGGAATAAAACAAAAGGTGGTCCGGCCAATAAGCAGACCAAGTACCCTTAGTGTGCCACATGTGGGAAGATGCATTCTGGAGTATGTCTCCTAAGTACTAGAAATTGCTATAACTGCGGAAAGGAAGGCCATCTAGCGAGAAATTGCCCAACTCAACCTCAGGCACCACCTCCGCAGAACTTTCAGAACAGGAGTGCCCCCGCACAACTTCACCAGATGCAAGCTGTCATAGAAGGGACTTCAATCAGCCAAGGAAAATTGGAAGCCCCTCCCGCTATGACAAACGCCAGAGTCTACTCTCTTACCAAGGAGGACGTGGCGAATGCCTCTAACGTTGTCACAGGTCAGCTACTTATTTACAATCAGTATGCTGTAGTATTATTTGATACCGGGGCAACACACTCGTTCGTGTCAACACCTTTTATGAAGAAGCTAGATATACCACTCCGAACTCTAGAGGACACATTCTTAACAATCTTACCATCCGGGGAGATTATGCCATCGGACCATATGCTGCAAGCAGTACTCATTCGGATCGCAAACAGAGAACTCTACTGCAATCTGATAGTACTTGATATGCAGGATTATGACATAATATTGGGCATGGATTTCCTTAGCAAATACGGCGCTTCAATCGAGTGTCGCAAAAGGAAAGTGATTTTCCGACCCGAAAATGAACTAGAGTTTAAATTTTTCGGGGAATCAAAAGGAACGGAGAAGTTATTGTCATCTATTAAAGCACAAGGGATGTTAGATAAAGGATGTATGGGGTTTCTAGCGCACGTGGTTAACACCAATCAAGTCAAAGACCAGAAATTAGAAGATGTCAGAATAGTATGCAACTATCCAAGAGTATTTCCTGATGAACTACCAGGGTTGGCCCCTGACAGAGAGATAGAATTCGGAATCGAATTGATTCCTGGTACTCAGCCGATTTCAAAAGCACCTTATCGTATGGCTCCGGCTGAATTAAAGGAGCTTCAGGAACAGTTATCCGAATTGCTTGACAAGGGACTTATTCGTCCTAGTCACTCTCCATGGGGAGCTCCAGTGTTGTTCGTAAAGAAGAAGGATGGGTCTATGCGAATGTGTATAGACTACCGAGCACTGAATAATGTGACAATCAAGAACCGGTACCCACTCCCACGGATCGATGACCTGTTCGACCAACTGAAGGGTGCGACCGTTTTCTCAAAGATAGACCTACGATCCGGTTATCATCAAGTGAAGGTGAAACCAGATGATATACCAAAAATAGCATTTCGAACCCGATATGGACACTATGAGTTCATAGTTATGCCTTTCGGAGTAACCAACGCTCCTGCAGTATTTATGGACCTGATGAATCGGATATTTATGGCATATCTTGATAAATTTGTAATCGTCTTTATTGATGATATACTTATCTACTCAAGAACCCCAGAAGAACATGCTGAACACCTGAATACTGTACTACAGATCCTACAAGAGAAACAACTATATGCAAAATTCTCCAAATGCGAGTTTTGGCTTGACCGGGTAATATTTCTAGGTCATGTCATCTCCAAAGATGGAGTTATGGTGGATCCAAGCAAAATCGAAGCTGTAAATAACTGGAACAGACCAAGGAATGCCAGCTAAGTCAGGAGTTTTCTCGGGCTAGCAGGCTATTACAGGAAATTCGTAGAGAATTTCTCCAAAATCGCAGCCCCTATGACAGCCCTCACTAAGAAAAATACAAAATATGAATGGACAGAAGCTTGCAAGAAGAGTTTCGCGGAATTAAAAAGGAGACTGACCAGTGCTCCGATTCTTACTCTCCCGGAAACCAACAGAGGCTTCGATATGTACAGTGATGCTTCCATCACAGGACTTGGAGCTGTACTCATGCAAGATGGCAAAGTCATTGCCTACGCTTCTAGACAACTTAAAGAGCATGAGAAGAATTATCCCATTCACGACTTAGAACTAGCAGCCGTGGTCTTCGCTCTCAAAATATGGAGACACTATTTATATGGAGCCCAGTGTAAGATTTATACCGACCATCAGAGTCTGAAATATTTCTTTACGCAAAAAGACCTGAATATGAGGCAACGCCGATGGCTCGAGCTAGTTAAAGATTACGACTGCGAGATTCTTTATCACCCAGGAAAGGCGAACAAAGTGGCCGATGCACTCAGCCGAAAGTTCAGTGCCACCTGATGTAGCTATTATAAAGTTCGAGGACGAACTTTTTATGAGGTACGGGGTACTGTAACACCCACTAAACTTTTAAGATAAGCATATGAATGTAGGATTTTGCCTTAGAAAAATAAAAGGAAGTGGGTTGAAGCAAAAAGAAATAAAATGAAATAAAAAGAAGAGGAAGTCAAGGATTGAACCTTGAACCTCTTATATTATAATTTATAGAATTAATTAGTAGAAACCAATTGGGATAGAGAGAAGATATTGATAGCAAAGGAGGGAAACTCATGATAAGGGTGAGAGTAAAAGTTAGCCAAAAGAAAACAAGAAAAGAGCAAGAGAAAGGCAACTTGCCTTCCTTCCTTCTCTCCCTCTTTCTCTCTTCTCTTGCCGAAAATAAAAGAGGCTAATTAAGGGGATTCATCCCCCTTATTTCACCATGAATGATTGTAACGACCCAACTCCTGGGTACTAGGCTGTGAGCCAGATCGCTACATTAACTACTGAAAATGCTGTGCGGAAAACTGAGCAAATTTGAAATTTGCTAAACTAATTACTGTAAAGTCTCAACTTGACATTCTAAGAGTACCTAAGTGTTGTACACATACTAGGAGAGACAATCTATGCCTCTTGAAGGTCCTGCTAGCTGTAATCAGACATTTCAACCGATCCGTAAGTCGATTGAGCCTTCGGAACGATTCACAGATCGTTCCAGCTGATACTGGCACGGAGGCACCCTCTGGATCGGTCGGGAGACCGATCAGTGAGCCTCCGTGCTTCTGCTGCGTTCTGTTCACAACTGGATCGGTCTACCGACCGATCCAGAAGCACCCTGATCGGTCGGTAGACCGATCAGTGCACTTCTTATGTTTCTGTTCGCCTCTGGATCGATCGGACGACCGATCAGATAGCATACAGTAGTATACTGTATGCCTCTGGATCGGTCGGCTGACCGATCCTGGATCCTGATACTGTAACGGATCGGTCGGCAGACCGATCCAACTCTGATATGAAATCAGAGTTTCTGATTTCAGGACTTTCCGGCACTAAAACGTGCCACAACTCACAGATATGAATTTTAAATACATGAAAAACATTCTAACATGAACCTACATGCATTCTAAACTTGACAAACTGAATAGTGCATAGTTTTATTGGATTAAAACATTTAACGAGCTCAAAAGTGAACATTAAGCAAACTGAAACCTAAATGCTGAAATTTAAGCTGTTTAGATCCCTAGGATCTTTATTCCAACCCCTTGCACACACACACCATCGTAGCATCGCCCTCCAGCTTCCGCTAGACCACTTTTCCTTTACCTGTATCTGCAGTATAAGAAAAAGTAGTACCTGTAAGCTATAAAGCTTAGTAAGAAACCATCTACCTCACTAAATCATGCATACGATGCAAATATGATTTTAAATCATGTTGTTTGAAAAACATACTGAACATGCAAGCATGGCATGGCATATCAAACAAAGCATAAACTGGAACTGCAACATGGCATAACATATAACTGAGCATGAAACTGAACTAGTCATGCATATGTCTAAATCTGTACATGAACTCAAATCATGTAAACTGAACCTAAACTGAACTGGAAGCTAAATTAGTGTTTTCATCACTGGTTTCAAATTTGAAAACTATACATATAATAGATGAAAATACTAAACATGCTGCTGGGGCCCTGGCAACTGTGCTTACTGTGCGCGCATCCCTACGAGACCCGGGATTGCAAGTTCCGAATCCAGCAGGGTTACTAGGTTATCTGAACCTAGGGACGACTGTGGGAGTCCAGCCCATGGATATCTGATCCAAGCACGATGCCAACTGAATAAAAGTAAAATACTGAATCTGTTTAATTTTACTTTGCTGTTCTAGGTTATCTGAACCTAGAGGCTACTGCGGGAGCCCACCCAATGGATATCTGATCCATATAGCTGTAATAACTAATAATAAACTGAATAAAATGTTTCTATTACATTTTATATGCTGTTAGGACGCCTATTGGTACATCCTTCTGAACTGGGCATTCTACCGAATGCTTGGCGTGCACTAAAAGCATGCCCTAAAACTGAAAACTATAAAATTACTGAACTAACGCCAAAACTAACAAGCGAGAGCAATTATACTGCAGGTGAGGGGTTTCTTACCTCAATCGTAAGGTTTTCTTACGATTCTATTCGCTAGGTTTCCGGAAAACTGCTCCGTTCGAGAAGAACCCCTTCGTGTTGGAGTCGTCGCCGGAAGATGATCCTATGGACCCTTGCCTTGGTGTGCCGTGCGTGAGGAAGAGGAGAAGAAGGGAGAGGCGGTGAGGTTTTGGAAGAGAAAGTGTCGTGAGGTGAAGAGGTGCCGAACCAAAATAAACCAAACCCCACTTAAGTTTATTATTTATATTAAGTGGTTTAATGAACCCAACTCTAATATAAATATATTTGGTTCTCCTTCCTTTCAGCACGGCCCTGCTGGGTTCAACTGGTTACTAACATTATCCCTTACACCATAGGTCTCGGGTCCTAAGCTATTTTGCGACCTATTTGTTTTTGCTACTCCCGCTACTCGGAAAATTCCGGAAAAATATCTAATAATTCCAGAAAAATCATAGAATAATTCTAAAATAAATTTGGGAATTTTTCGGGCTTTACAATCCCCCATACCTTATAAAAAGTTCGTCCCCGAACTTAAATCTCATCTGGCCTCTGTCTCCCAAGTCGCCTCTTGCTGTGATTTTGCCGGTGACTTTAACTAATGGTACTTCCTTGTTCCGTAATTTCTTTCTGCTCGGTCTTAGGCGATGTCATCTGAGATCATCACGGACTGTACCAATGGGGCTCAATCACGTGGCGTCTGGAATATGCTTCTTGACAGCTGACATCTCCCGAGGTAGCTCTAGCTCATATGCTACCTTGCCCACTCTCTTCGTGATAAGGTATGGTCCCACATATCGGGAGCTAGCTTGCCCTTCTTCCCGCGCATGACTCCTTCATGGGAGCTACTCAGGAAAACTGTATCCCCGAAAACTCTAGGGGTCTGCTCGTGTATCACTAGATCTGTCTGAAGCTCTAGTTCCTTCTGTTCACCACTCACATACCAGCAGATTGGTGATCTGCACCTCCGCCCATAGAGTGCCTCATAAGGTGCCATGCCGATAGTGGCCTTATAACTGTTGTTGTATGCAAATTCTGCTAGACTCAGATATTTGCACCAACTTCCCTTGAAATCTAGGGCACAAGCCCGGAGCATATCTTCGAGTACCTGATTTACTCGCTCCGTCTGACCATCTGTCTGAGGATGGAAGGCTGTGCTGAATTTTAACTGGGTGCCCATAGCTGACTGTACACACTTCCAGAAGTGTGATGTAAACCTGCTGTCTCTGTCTGATATAATGGTTCGTGGGACTCCATGCAATCTGACAATCTCCTGGAGATACAACTGAGCTAGCTTCTCCATAGAGTAGGATATCTTGATAGCTAAAAAGTGGGCTGATTTAGTCAACCTGTCGACTATTACCCAGATGGCGTCAAAACCATTCGTGGTTCTGGGTAATCCCACTATGAAATCCATGGAGATATCCTCCCACTTCCATTCTGGAATCTCCTCCTGGTCGCTGATGTTCTGCCTTGACCCTCTGACAGGTGAGGCAGATGCTAACATATCTGGCGATGTCTCGCTTCATCCCGGGCCACCAAAAGCGTTTCTTCAGGTCTTGATACATTTTGGTGGAGCCTGGATGCATCGCGTAGGGAGTCCTGTGAGCCTCATCTAAAATCTGTCTCCGTAGCTCCTCCTGATCTGGAACACAGAGTCTGTCGCCAAAATACAACACCCCGCTATCGGACACTCTGAATTCTCTACTTTCTGATTCTGCTAGCCCTTGCTTGATTTTCTGAATTTCAGGGTCCTGATCCTGAGCTGACTGAATATCACCAAGCAAGGTAGACTCTAAGGTCATAGTGGAAAGTTGTCCGACTATAAGCTCGAGACTAAAGGCCGTAATCTCCTTCCTTAGGGGTGGTGACATAGCTGCTAAAGATAATAAGGTAGCACTGGACTTCCTGCTGAGTGCGTCTGCTACCTTATTAGCTTTTCCTGGATGGTAGAGGATATCTATGTCATAATCTTTGACTAGTTCTAACCATCTACGCTGTCGCATATTCAGATCCTTCTGAGTAAAGAAATACTTCAGACTTTGATGATCTGTATACACTCTGCACTGAGCTCCGTACAAATAATGTCTCCAAATCTTGAGAGCGAACACCACTGCTGCAAGCTCAAGGTCGTGAGTAGGATAGTTCCTCTCATAATCCTTGAGTTGTCTGGAGGCATAGGCGATGCCCTGCTGCATCAATCCTCCTAATCCCAATTTAAGGCGTCACTGTAGATGTCTGTGTTTTCGGTATAGCTAAAATAGAGCACTGGTCAATCTAAGCTGTTCTCACAGTCCTCGTCCACTGAAATTTCTTGTTTTTCCTGGCAGTGGGGAGGCTATCTGGAGAAGTCCTCCAATTTCGTGTAGCGCTAATCCCGAGCTTGATTTCACCGCGCCTCGGTCTCTTCATTTACGCTTCTATCTTGATCTACCATAACACCATCTTTGGAGATGATGTGACCGAGAAAGGCTACGGTCTAGCATTCACATTTCGTGAATTTGGCGTACAACTGGTTCTGCTGAATGCTCTGCATGGTCCTCCTGAGTGCCTGAATAGATAAGAATGTCATCGATGAACACGATGACAAACTTGTCTAAGTATTCTCTGAATACCCTGTTCATGAGGTCCATGAAAGTAGCTGGAGCATTTGTCACGCCAAAAGGCATGACTACGAACTCATAGTGTCCGTATCTGGTCCTGAAAGCTGTTTTAGGTACATCACCTTCCTTGACTCTAACCTGGTGATATCCTGATCTGAGGTCAATTTTAGAGAACACTGTGGCTCCCTTTAGCTGGTCAACTATTCCGGGAAGAGGGTATCTGTTTTAATTGTGACCTGGTTCAAGGCACGGTAGTCTATGCATAGGCGCATGCTTCCATCCTTCTTCTTCACAACAACACAGGTGCTCCCCATGGTGAGTGACTAGGGCGTATGAAACCCTTGTCAAGAAGCTCCTGTAATTGCTCCTGAAGTTCCTTCAGTTCTGCGGGAGCCATGCGATATGGTGCCTTGGAAATTGGATTTGTGCCGGGAATGAGCTCTATCTCGAATTCAATCTCCCTGTCTGGTGCTAAGCCTGGTAGCTCTTCAGGGAAGACTGCTGGGTAGTCACAAACGACTCGAACCTCTGATAGCTGTTGGTTCTTGTCCTGGCTGGTGTTGACTACATTTGCTAAAAATCCCACGCACCCTGAATCCAATAGCTGCTGTGCTTTCAATGCTGAGAGAAACTTCCTGGCTTTCCTCTTTGGCTTCCCCGTGTACTCTGCTTCAGGTTGGAATATGACCTTCTGTTTACGGCACTCTATAAAAGCGCCGTATCTGATCAGAAAATCCATTCCAAAGATGACATCGTAGTCAGTCATTTCTAGCACTATCAGATCACCAAAAAGCTCCCTGTCTGCTATAATGACTGGCACTGCTCTGAGCCAGTGCGTAGATGCCATAATGTCTCCTGAGGGTAGCGTTGTCAGAAACTGACTATTGAGTACTTCTGGATGTCTCGGCAAATGCCCTGGATACATAAGAATGGGTTGCCCCAGTATCGAATAAGACAGTTGCATTATGCTGTAAAATACTGATCTGACCTGTGACAACTGTCGAGGCATTTGCTACGTCCTCTCTGGTCAGTGAGAAAATCCTGGCATTTGTGGTAGCTGTGGGGGCTTCTAATCTGCCCTGACTGATCTGTGGACCATCTAAGACAGCATACATCTGGTGTAGCTGGGCTGGCTGAGCTCCATACTGTATCGGCTGAGGCGGAGGAAGACTGTTCTTGTTCGGGCACTGCTTAGCCATGTGCCCTTCCTGTCCACATTCAAAACAACCTCGCGTACCCTTGCGGCAAACTCCTGGATGATGTTTCCCACAAGTAGCACACTTGGGATGTCTGGAATGTTTTCCAGCTGGTCCTCCTTTTGGGTCACTACTTGCCTTGCGTTTCCCCTTCCAGTTGGAGCTATGTCCCTGTTGTTTCTGTTGAGTACCTGAGCTAGTTTGTCCCTTGGGCTCTGTGGAAACCTGCTTCTGCTGGGTGATATTGTGCTGATAGTGCTCGGTGATCAGAGCACTACTCACTAGCTCCTCTGTGGTTTGTGGCCTATGAACGCCACCAGCTACATTCATTGCGATCTCTGGTCTGAGCATCTTCAGCATCAAGCGTACTCGTTCTTTCTCTGAGCTGACTAGTTCTGGACACAGACGGGCCAACCTGTTGAATTTCTTCACGGCCTCCTGAACTGATAGGTTGCCCTGACGAAATTCTGTAAACTCGTCATAGTGTCGGTTTGTGACTTGCATATGAAAGAATTCCTCGAAGAATTCTTTCTCGAAGTTGGCCCATGTCATCTGGTTTACTGGCCACTTCGATTTAATCCGCTCCCACCACATGCGTGCGTCTCCTGTTAAACAGAAGGAGGCACACTTCACCTTTTCGTGCTCTGGCCAGTCTAGAAGCTCCATCGTGCTTTCCAGTGTTTTAAACCATGCCTGAGCATCCCATGGTTCGCTGGTGCCTGAGAAGTTCTCGGGCTTAATTCTCTGCCACTGGATAAGGTAAGCTTCTCTCTTAGCCCCTGCTACTGGGGCTACTGGGACCGGTACTGCAGGCTGAGCTGGTACTACCTCTGTGATTACTGGAGTCGTGAGGTTCGGTACTGGAGTGACTGGGGGAGTAGTCTGCTGGTTAGCCTTTAAGGAGGCTATCTCCTGCTGCTGTTCAGCTAACTGCTGCTGTAGCTGAGCCACTAATGCTGTAAGGTCTGGGGGAGGCACTGAACTGCCTGCCTCATGCTGGGGCTCAGCCGCTGCTGCTTTCTTAGCTGGACGTCCTCGTACCATTTTCTAAATAGCAGAGAACACATATATATAACTAAGCTATCATGTTATAGTTAACTACTGGTAACATGTTAAATACTATCACTGTAAACATAAATTAATTAACTACCAACATGAGAGCAAACATGGAAGCACACATAACTGATATGAAAGCTGAAAACAAACTGAGTGAGAGATGTTCTTACTTGGAAGCTGTAGGCACAATGCTGATGTGTGTGTAGGAAGTAAGGAACCCTGCTCTGATACCACTCTGTAACGACCCAACTCCTGGGTACTAGGCTGTGAGCCAGATCGCTACATTAACTACTGAAAATGCTGTGCGGAAAACTGAGCAAATTTGAAATTTGCTAAACTAATTACTGTAAAGTCTCAACTTGACATTCTAAGAGTACCTAAGTGTTGTACACATACTAGGAGAGACAATCTATGCCTCTTGAAGGTCCTGCTAGCTGTAATCAGACATTTCAACCGATCCGTAAGTCGATTGAGCCTTCGGAACGATTCACAGATCGTTCCAGCTGATACTGGCACGGAGGCACCCTCTGGATCGGTCGGGAGACCGATCAGTGAGCCTCCGTGCTTCTGCTGCGTTCTGTTCACAACTGGATCGGTCTACCGACCGATCCAGAAGCACCCTGATCGGTCGGTAGACCTATCAGTGCACTTCTTATGTTTCTGTTCGCCTCTGGGTCGGTCTGTCGACCGATCCAGCTTCTCACTGATCGGTCGGCCGACCGATCAGCGACTGCAGATTTCGTCCCGAACTCTCTGTTCGGTGCTGGATCGATCGGACGACCGATCAGATAGCATACAGTAGTATACTGTATGCCTCTGGATCGGTCGGCTGACCGATCCTGGATCCTGATACTGTAACGGATCGGTCGGCAGACCGATCCAACTCTGATATGAAATCAGAGTTTCTGATTTCAGGACTTTCCGGCACTAAAACGTGCCACAACTCACAGATATGAATTTTAAATACATGAAAAACATTCTAACATGAACCTACATGCATTCTAAACTTGACAAACTGAATAGTGCATAGTTTTATTGGATTAAAACATTTAACGAGCTCAAAAGTGAACATTAAGCAAACTGAAACCTAAATGCTGAAATTTAAGCTGTTTAGATCCCTAGGATCTTTATTCCAACCCCTTGCACACACACACCATCGTAGCATCGCCCTCCAGCTTCCGCTAGACCACTTTTCCTTTACCTGTATCTGCAGTATAAGAAAAGTAGTACCTGTAAGCTATAAAGCTTAGTAAGAAACCATCTACCTCACTAAATCATGCATACGATGCAAATATGATTTTAAATCATGTTGTTTGAAAAACATACTGAACATGCAAGCATGGCATGGCATATCAAACAAAGCATAAACTGGAACTGCAACATGGCATAACATATAACTGAGCATGAAACTGAACTAGTCATGCATATGTCTAAATCTGTACATGAACTCAAATCATGTAAACTGAACCTAAACTGAACTGGAAGCTAAATTAGTGTTTTCATCACTGGTTTCAAATTTGAAAACTATACATATAATAGATGAAAATACTAAACATGCTGCTGGGGCCCTGGCAACTATACTTACTGTGCGCGCATCCCTACGAGACCCGAGATTGCAAGTTCCGAATCCCGCAGGGTTACTAGGTTATCTGAACCTAGGGACGACTGTGGGAGTCCAGCCCATGGATATCTGATCCAAGTACAGTGCCAACTGAATAAAAGTAAAATACTGAATACTGTTTTATTTTACTTTGCTGTTCTAGGTTATCTGAACCTAGAGCTAGGTTATCTGAACCTAGAGGCTACTGTGGGAGCTCACCCAATGGATATCTGATCCATATAGCTGTAATAACTAATAATAAACTGAATAAAATGTTTCTATTACATTTTATATGCTGTTAGGACGCCTATTGGTACATCCTTCTGAACTGGGCATTCTACCGAATGCTTGGCGTGCACTAAAAGCATGCCCTAAAACTGAAAACTATAAAATTACTGAACTAACGCCAAAACTAACAAGCGAGAGCAATTATACTGCAGGTGAGGGGTTTCTTACCTCAATCGTAAGGTTTTCTTACGATTCTATTCGCTAGGGGTTTCCGGAAAACTGTCCGCTCGACGAACCGCTTACGTCTTCGCGTTCCTCTCGCGGAGAAGAACCCCTTTCGTGTTGGAGTCGTCGCCGGAAGATGATCCTATGGACCCTTGCCTTGGTGTGCCGTGCGTGAGGAAGAGGAGAAGAAGGGAGAGGCGGCGGTGAGGTTTTGGAAGAGAAAGTGTCGTGAGGTGAAGAGGTGCCGAACCAAAATAAACCAAACCCCACTTAAGTTTATTATTTATATTAAGTGGTTTAATGAACCCAACTCTAATATAAATATATTTGGTTCTCCTTCCTTTCAGCACGGCCCTGCTGGGTTCAACTGGTTACTAACATTATCCCTTACACCATAGGTCTCGGGTTCGATTCCCGCCTAAGCTATTTTGCGACCTATTTGTTTTTGCTACTCCCGCTACTCGGAAAATTCCGGAAAAATATCTAATAATTCCAGAAAAATCATAGAATAATTCTAAAATAAATTTGGGAATTTTTCGGGCTTTACAATGATGAGGATAAATAAAGAAAATAAAATAAATAAAAGAAAATAAAAAAAAAGGCTATGGGAGAAGGAAAGCAAAAAACCAAGTTTGCTACCTCTTTCCCCTTAACATAAAAGAGAATATGTAAAGGGAAAATTCTATTTTCTATCATTTTTCTCATTCTCTCCTCTCCCTCACCGAACCCTCAGTCCCCTCTCCTCCATCTTCGGCCCCAAGCCAAGGTTTTCTCCTAAGAAAGCCTAAGATACAAGGAGGACTTAGCAAGGGAATCAAGGAAAGGGAACTAGAAGAAGAGGCTACTTCTTCCATCACCACACCTTAGATCCACAAGCGAAAAGGATGTAAGCTTCCCCTCACCTGTGGTACAAGGCTTTGTATGTGATTTTCGGATTTTATGAGGATTAGAAAACCTAGAATAGAATTTAAGAAAATTCGGCCAAAGAAGAGTTTCAAATCTAGGAAGGTTTAAACAAGTCATCATTTCGTGATATTTTTCTATGCTATGTAGGAAGGTTTTCCTTCATGTTTTTATACCTATATGATGCTTGGTCAGAGGAGTACCTAACCCTAGAATTTCGGCCAAAAATATTTTAAAGAGGTTAGGGAAATCATTGTTTAACCAAACTAGTACAAGATTCCCTCCATGAATTACTAAAGATCTTTTATTGGTTTTCTTGCTTGAAAGTTAATTGGAACCAAAGGAAATCCCCTCATATGTTTTGGCCAAGAAAAGAGCTTAGGGTTAGGAAGATCTTTAAAATTTAAGTAACCATGTTTATATGATAGAATATAGAGTTCTCTTAAAGAATTGCATGTTGAATATTGCTAGAAATTCATGAACTCTTCATTAAGATTTTCGGCCATGTTAAGATGGATAGCTTAGGAAAGCTTAAACAAAATTTTAACATGCTCAAGACCTCTGTGATATTAAGATATGAAAGTGGTTTAATGCTCTCATGCTTAATTAGGGTATAGAGAATTTAGTTACATGATATATGACTTGTAAGGTCACAAGGGTCCTAGCTTGTTTATGAACCAAATTTGTATATGCTATTCCTAGTAATTTTTGCCATGAAACTTACTTAGGTTTTCCATACTTTAGGCCACTTAAAACCTAGTTTAGAGAATGGTAGGTTTCGGCCATGAAGAAAAATAAAAGAAAAAGGAAAAGAAACCTAGGAAGCCTAAGACACAATGCACATGTATGTTTATTATGCTTGTTTTTATACATGCTATGAAACTTGTATGACTTCCTATGCTTTTAGGCTATTTGAAGCAAAGTTAACCACTGATGGGTCTCGGCCAAGTAGGGTTTAAATGACCTAGAGGCCTTAGAATTGAAACCAATTGTGTTAAAAATGCTTCTTATGGAAATATGATAATGTGTTGATTGTGTCACATGCTTGTATAATTTTTCCATGACCTAAATGGACATTGTAGGTCTCGGCCAAGAAGGGATAAATGCCCTAGCAACCCTAGAACAAAATTTAAATATGCTCATGTCACTCTACATGAAATATGATAAGTAGAATGCCAAAGTTCTCATGCTATATGTTGCTTAATGACCTAAAATGAGGCAAGGGTAAGTTTCGGCCATACCTTTGTATAATACCTTATTATGAATTTATGCATGATGTTAGTTCAAGTTCACATGCTTGTATGCTTGTTTTTAGCCCTAATGAATACTTGTGAAATTTTGGCCATGACATATGTTAAGGGCTTGAGGAACTTAGGAATTAGCTCAAATATGATTACTATGTTACTTGGAAGAAAAATGCTATAAATATGGTTTAAGGTTTCCATGCTTTCATGACATTTGGGACCTTGTTTCACACCTGATAAGGTTCGGCCACATGAAGTTTAGGGACATGGAGAACTTAGAAACCAAGTTAATCATGCTTATAATGCTTCCTATGAAATTGATGTGATGATAATTTAGGTTCCATATGCTTAGAGGTTATTTTTACCTAAATTGAGATCTAAGGGGGTTCGGCCATGATAAGAACCCAAGGGATTAGGAAACTTAGAATCCAAATTAACTATGTTACCATGTTTCTTATGATAGTATAATCACATGATACACCCTTATGCTTAAACATGTATGCTTGTGATTCATACTTTCCATGATATGACATGTGCTAGAAATATGCATGCTTTTATGATATGCTATGTGGATAGAAATATGCATGCTTTTATGATATGCTATGTGATAAAAATATGCATGCTTTTATGATATGCTATGTGGTGAAAATATGCATGCTTTTATGACATGATATATGCCTAAGTGATGCATACCTTTATGATATGATGTATGCCTAAGTGATGCATACTTTTATGACATGATGTATGCCTAAGTGATGCTTACTTTTATGATATGATGTATGCCTAAGTGATGCATACTTTTATGATATGATGTGTGATATGTATAAGTATGACATGTACTTTACTTTATATGGCTTGTACCAAGGGTGGGCTCCATAAGCGCCCCGGGGTCGATGGAATAAGACTCGGACCTCGTTAGAGATGGGCTCCTAAGTGCCCCTAGGTCGATGGAGTAAGACTCGGGCCTAGTATGTTTGCCTTGTAGGGTTCAAGACTTGCTACCTTGGACCTACATAGGTTGCGCGCAATATGTAAGTGGTACATAGCCGGGATCCCCTTTAAGTTGATAATATGTTCAAGTATATATGTAAGAAGAAATGGTTTTAAAGATCATGAGACATACACATGTTTTTCGGATACATGTTTTCAAAATCATATTGCATATACCTTATGATCATGTTGTGATGATGCCATGATTTATGATATGCCATGATTTGATATGATTATGTTATGTTTCATGCTATGCTTGAAATACCATGCTACCTTATGATGATGCTATGATATGCCATGATTAGATATGTATGTGTAGATCATGTTATGTTGAGATATTCTTTGATCATGTGATGATTTTCGGTTTTAGTGAGTAGGAAAGGAACTTACTGAGCCATGAGTGCTCATAGCTTACTTTCCTTGTACCACAGATAAAGGAAAAAGCTGGATGAGCTAAAGGAGCAGCAGGAGAGGCAAGGAGATGCGTGTGGCGGTGGCTAGGCAACCAAATAAGAACATGCTTTAAGAACTTTTAAGAATTACGCTTTGGTTTCGTAAATTGTAGTACTATATGGGTAACTTGATGTTATGTTTCTATTTATCTTGTTATCATGTTATGGAAACCATATTAGTGTAGTTCGGATTTGAAAATAAAAGAAAAGTTTTATTAAACTAAGAAAATTATTTCAAGTCTTCCGCTGTAATATGTACATAGAGTATCGTAGCCCCGTCCCTTAGGGTTAGCAGGGAGGGCGGGCGTTACATCAAGGGCCTCGGCTTCGATCCCTCAGCCGCGCACTTTTTATTTTAATTTGTTTTAAATGTTCCAACTATAACTTAAATACCATTTGGTTCGGGTTTTACTAAGAAACCCGCGACTGGTCTATTGGTTAAGCGAATCTCTGCTTAACCCGAGGTTTCTGGTTCAAACCTTGGCTTGGACATTTTTTGTCAAAACTTTTTTCGTTTAGTAAAAATACCAAATGACCTCCAAAAATTACATAAAAATACTCTAAAAATTTCTAAAAATCTCTAGAATATTTTAAAAATATTTCCAAATATTTTTAAGGATATTTACAACTCGAAATAGGAAAAATTGGGTCGTTTCAATCCCCCATACCTTATAAAAAGTTCGTCCTCGAACTTAGAATAGTTCTGGATATTTCTATCTCATACTGTCCTCACGCTCCCAAGTGACTTCCTCGTGCTTTTGGTTCTGCCAAATGACCTTCACTAGTGGCACTTCTTTGTTTCTTAGTCTCTTGATTGCTTTGTCCACTATCTGTGTAGGCCTGCTCTCGTAGCTAAGATCCTCTTGGATCCGCACTGACTGAGGCTGAATCACTTGGCTAGGGTCGTGAATACACTTCTTTAGCATGGAGGCATGAAATACGTTATGTATTGTCGATATATCCTGTGGTAAATCCATCTTGTAAGCTACTTTCCCAATCCTTTCTGTGATCAGATAAGGTCCTACATAATGAGGACTTAATTTGCCCTTCTTTCCAAATCTCATCACTCCCTTCATAGGAGCAATCTTGAGAAAGACTGAATCCCCTACATGGAATTCAAGTGGCCTACGGCGTGTGTCAGCATAACTCTTCAGTCTACTCTGGGCAGTCTCAATCCTCTGTCTGATCTTCTGGATAGCCTGAGTAGTCTCATCTATCAGCTTTGTCTGAATGCCCAGTTCTACTTTCATTTCTTTTCTTTCACCTGCTTCTTCCCTGCAAATGGGTTATCTACACTTCCTACCATACAACGCCTCATAAGGTGCCATCTTTATGGTGGCCTGATAGCTATTGTTGTAGGCAAACTCAGCTAAGCATAGATACTTGCACCAACTTCCCTTAAAATCTAGTGCACAAGCTCTGAGCATATCTTCTAAAATTTGATTTACTCGCTCTATCTGTCCATTAGTCTGAGGATGGAAGGTTGTGCTAAACTTGAGTTTGGTGCCTAGTGCATTCTGAACACACTCCCAAAAGTGAGAGGTGAAGCGCCCATCTCTATCAGAAATAACAGATTTAGGAACTCCATGAAGTCTGATAACTTCCTTGACGTACAGTTATGCCAACTGCTCTATAGAATAGGACACCTTGATGGCTAGGAAATGGGCAGACTAGGTCAATCTGTCCACTATCACCCATATCGCATCATATCCATTTGTGGTTCTTGGGAAACCTGTTATGAAGTCCATGGATATGTCTTCCCACTTCCACTCTGGTATAGGAAGAGGCTGTAGAACTCCTCCTGATCTCTGGTGTTCTGCTTTAACCCTCTGACATGTCAGGCAGGTACTACATATTTAGCTACATCTCTTTTGAGTCCAGACCACCAGAACCTCTATTTCACGTCTTGGTACATCATGGTAGAACCAGGATGCATGGAGTAAGGTGTACTATGAGCTTCCTCCAAAATTTTCTTTCTCAGCTCTTCATCATTAGGGACACAAAGGCGGCTCCCCTGATAAAGAATTCCACTGTCTGATACTCGAATCCCCGAATTTTCTTCTTTCTGTATCCCTTGTTTGATCTTCTAGATATCTGGATCTTCACTTTGCTTTCTCTGTATATCCTCAAGCAAGGTAGACTCTAAGGTCAATGCAGAGAGTTGCCCATAAATAACTTCAAGTCCGAAATCTGACAACTCCTTCTGCAGTGGTAGGGCTAATGATGACAAAGACATCAGGGATGCACTGGATTTTCTGCTTAGTGCATCTGCCACTTTATTAGCTTTGCCTGGGTGGTAGAGGATTTCACAGTCATAGTCTTTGACCAACTCTAGCCACCTACGCTATCTCATGTTTAAGTCCTTCTGAGTGAAGAAGTACTTAAGATTCTTATGGTCTGTGAAAATTCTGCACTGAACTCCATACAAGTGGTGTCGCCAGAGTTTCAGCGCAAAGACCACAGCTGCCAGCTCAAGATCATGAGTGGGGTAGTTCTTCTCGTAGTCTTTGAGTTGCCTGGAAGCATAAGCTATAACTTTTCCTTCTTGCATGAGTACAGCTCCTATGCCCATCTTGGAAGCATCACTGTAGATGTCAAAACTCTTGTCACTTTCTGGAACTGTCAGGATAGGGGCACTGGTCAGTCTCTTCTTTAGCTCTTGGAAACTTTACTCAAATTTGTCTGACCACTCAAACTTCTTGTTCTTCCCGGTGAGGGCTGTTAGTGGAGAGGTTATCCTGGAAAAGTCCTCCACAAATATCCTGTAGTACCCAGCTAAACCAAGGAAGCTTCTGATCTCCTTGGCATTTTTGGGTCTGCTCCAGTTGTTGATCGCTTCTATTTTGGCTGGATCCACTTGTATGCCTTCTCTAGAAATGATGTGGCCTAGAAACGCCACCTGATCTAACCAGAACTCGCACTTTGAGAATTTAGCATAAAGCTGCTTTTGCTGAAGGTTCTGCAGTACTATCCTCAAGTGCGTGTCATGCTCCTCTAGGGTTCTGGAATAGACTAGAATGTCGTCGATGAACACGATGACAAATTTGTCAAGGTATTCTCTGAACACTCTGTTCATTAAGTCCATAAAGACTGCAGGTGCATTAGTCACACCAAAAGGCATAACTACAAATTCGTAGTGTCTATATATGGTCCTGGAAACTGTTCTGGGCGCACCACTTCCTTTCACTTTCAACTGATGGTACCCAGAGCGCAGGTCTATCTTTGAGAACACTTTAGCCCCTCTCAATTGATCAAATAAGTCGTCGATTCTGGGTAGTGGATACTTGTTCTTGATGGTCACTTGATTCAGAGCCCTATAATCTATGCACATCCGCATAGATCCGTCCTTCTTCTTGACGAACAACACTGGAGCTCCCCATGGTGAATGACTAGGGCGGATGAAGCCTTTGTCAAGCAGCTCCTGAAGTTGTTCTTGTAACTCTTTCAGCTCTGCTAGAGAAATTTGGTACAGAGCTTTTGAAATTGGGCTGGCGTCAGGAACCAATTCAATTTCAAACTCCGCTTCTCTGTTGGGAGGTAGTCTAGGTAGCTCTTCTAGAAATACCTCTGGATATTCACAGACTACCCGAACATCTTCCTGCTTGGGTCATTCTTGTTCTTCTGTATTCACAATGTACGCAAGAAAACCAGTACATCCTTTAGCTAACATCTGGTGAGCTGTTAGGGAGGAGAGGAATTTCTGGGTCTTCCTCTTTGGTACTCCCGTGAACTCAAAGGATGGTTCACCTTCTGAATCCTATAAACTCTTCATAATGCTTATTGGTGATCCGTTGGCGGAATAATTCTTCGTGAAACTCTTTCTCGGAGTCAGTCCAGCTCATCTGATTGACTACTCTCTTGCTCTTAACTCTCTCACTCCCACCACATACGAGCATTTCCTGATAGGCAGAAAGAGGCACACTTGACCTTCTCGACTTCTGGCCAGTCAAGAAGCTCCATGGTGCACTCCAGTGTCTTGAACCAAGCTTGAGCATCCTAGGGCTTAGTCGTACCTGAGAAACTTTCTGGCTTCAACTTCAGCCACTGTATCAGGTATGCTTCTTGGTGTTGTGACGACTTCCAGGGCGGCTGGTGGAACTTCAGTCACCACTGGAGTCTCCACATTAATGGTTGGAGGAGTGGGAGGAACTGGCTGCTGATTGGCCATCAAATTGGCAATCACTTGTTGCTGCTCTACTACTTGTCTCTGGAGTTGGGCTATAATTTCAGAGAGATTGGACTCAGTTGATCTAAGCTCTTCATTCTCCTGATCTTGGTTCTCAGTACGAACAGTACGAGGATGTCCTTTTCTTGTCATCTAATTATGCAAAGAAAAAGACTTGGTATATTCTCTATCCTTTCTAAACAAACTTAGGCATATGGATAAAAGAGAAACAAAACTTCTATCTTACTAAGGTGCATATATAAGCAAATACTCTATACTGCAAATAATAAAGAAAGCATAAAAGGAAAACATAAATACTTTCTTACTTGAAGACGGCAAGGATGATGCTGATGTGTGATGCTAGAGAATGGAGACTGCTCTGATACCAACTGTAACGACAACCCTTCTTACTATACTATACTACTCTCTAAGGATGACCGTTACTTAACTACTAACTCTACTTAACCAGTATGATCGAAACCACGAGGAGTCCTTACCGAAAAATTTCGGCAGAGTCTCCCCTGTAACGATGACCATAAACTGAGATACATAAAATATATACTTCAGCCACAGGCGGCTGGAACATGTATCAAACACCCATGCAGTTTAATAAGAGTCAAAAACTATAATATCTACTTATTACATAGAACTTCATCACAGCATGCAATCTAAAACGTGAATAAACTCAATAAAACATGGAATATAAAATACAATCTCAAATGACATAAACCATAAAGTACAACTCAATTCCCCAGATCTCTCCCACAGTCCTGGCATCACACACTATCCGCACCACCTTGTCGCCTTCCTTGCTAAATCTTTTCCTTTCCTTTATCTGCAGTAAGAGGAAGTGCAATCTATAAGTAAAATTTACTTAGTAAGCGCTATCTAACTCACAAAAACACGAATATGCATGTATACAGAAAGAACTAGAAACTATATGCTCTAAAAGAAAGTAAAGCATAAACATATCTGCTCATGTCAAACTAATAGCAAAGAAAAGTTAAGGAATCTACTCATATAATTCTAATAGCTAATCATGCTACACAAGGATAAAACTGCATGCTGAAAGATAAAGCTAATCATGCTAAATATCAAATCAGGAAACAAACAAAACTAATACTGCATGCTAGAATTCAAAAGAAGCTAAACTTACTGACTCTAAGCATAAATGGTGCTTGTTTCATTTGTTTCAAAACTTATATTTTATTACTTTAAAATAATAATCAACTTCTCTTGGGCCCGGCATTGTACCAATTTGCCCGCATCCTTAGTATGAGTCGAGGTAGCTAATCCCGAAACTACTAAGGTACTTCTAGGCGATCTTGTGCCTAGGGGCGATCTAGGAGCCCACCCAATAGACCTTGTGTCCGGTACATGCCATTAAAAAGTAAAATACTTATTTTCTTTTTAACTATAACTTCCTTATACTTGTTATTCTTTAATTCTCTTATAATAAAATGCCTTGGCATTTCTTTGAGCACTTGATGTGCTGCTGATCCCAATACTTAAAATTTAGGGATTCTATCAAGACCTTGGTCTTTTCTCACTTACAACTACTCATTATAGCGAGGAAAGTCTAAACTAAATGCTATGTATATATATGTATATGCTATAATCTGTTCTCGCCCATCTTAAAGCAACGGGAAAACAAAAATCAGCTTACTACACTTATAAAAATCTGCACATGTTCAGCTAAGGGTAAATGAATTCTGCACACTAATACTTAATAAAATCTGCACACTAAAATGCTGCATATTAAGCTAACAGAATTCTGCATATTAAGCTACACAATTCTGCACTATAAACTCTAAAGAAACTAGAAACTGTTGTTTTAAAAGCAAGACTACTCATACACATCTAATAACATAAGGAACTAGAAATCTGCTCATGTTATTCTAGTAGCAAAGGAACTAGAAATCTAAATCTGCTCATGTTATTCGAGTAGCAAAGGAACTAGAAATCTAAATCTACTCATGCACCTAAGTGGCCAAGGAAAAACTAAGAAACTAAGCTACAAATGGGCTATTCGAAACTAAACAATTTAAATTGAGTTTCATGGCATCAAAGGAAATTACACAAGAGAAAAGGAACTACTGCTTCCTACCTCATGTTAAACAAACAACAATCAAACAAACCAACCTTAATTCCCTTCTTTGAGGTGCACGGCAGCCACATCAATCCAACCAGAATTAACTAATCTACATACTCAAATTTCTTAGAATCATATAATGAATGATGTGCTAAAAGAACACTACCCTAACCAAAAGAACACTGCCCTTAAGAACATGCTCCAACCAGAACTCACGCAGCAACCCTAAATCATCAATCCTCATAGATTAATTCAAAAACAAGAATAAGCACAGTCCAAAATCTAATCCAATAAAAAACCCTTCTATCTTCTTTATGTGATTCACTGCAACAAAACCCTAGAACACTCTCCATGCGGCATGTATCAAACAAAACAACCAGAGGAAACACGAATTCGAGAGCTACCCTTACTGCAGGTGAGTAAGCGTCTTACCCTTGCTTTTAGGACTTACAACCAGAAGGGGATGGCTGCTAGTGTTTCGGAGAGATGAAGATCTCGGCTTCTCCTTCGTGCTCACGAGCTCTTCTCGTTGAGAGGATCACGCACGGGTGAAGACCAGCCGGAAAAACCTCTCGTCGGCGCCGAAGACGCGCCCTAGGTGTGGCTTCGTTTCCGCCCGAGAAGAGGAAATCGCGTCGTCGCGAGCACACAAGAAGAAGAAAGAATTTTAGGGCTCGGAAAAAAATAAAACGATTCCTTTTTAATACCTAGGGTATTTCGGCATCTAATACCACTTAAATTAATTTCTTTTCCTTCCTAAATTAGCAAAGCCCGCTGGCACAGCTGGTCAGCCGGGTTTTGCTCGGATCAAGGGCCTCGGCTTCGATCCCTCAACCGCGTACTTTTTATTTCAATTTGTTTTAAATGTTCCAACTATAGCTTAAATACCATTTGGTTCGAGTTTTACTAAGAAACCCGCGACTGGTCAATTGGTTAAGCGAATCTCTGCTTAACTCGAGGTTTCTGGTTTAAACCTCGGCTTGGACATTTTTTGTCAAAACTTCTTTCATTTAGTAAAAATACCAAACGACCTCCAAAAATTACATAAAAATACTCTAAAAATCTCTAGAATATTTTAAAAGCATTTCCAAATATTTTTAAGGACATTTAGAACTCGAAATAGGAAAAATTGGGTCGTTACATAATGTATTTAAAAACCAAACACACAAAGGCAAACACTAGCTCTGATACCAATTGTTGGTTGGTCTTAGGAAGATTGTACCGGTTCTACTGTACAAAAATATTATATAAGTGTCGAATCTTTCCTAAACAATCTATTGAGTTCTTTAGAAATTAAATTAGGAATCGCAAACGAAACTTAACATTATTGATTCCAAATTTAACTTATCTGTTGTTAATGGTTTAGATTTGGATCACAAGTAGAGGTAAACACTATTGATCCAAATCCACCTATGTTATAAAGTTGATTAAATATTTATTTCTAAAGTCGGCTCCCAGGTCAAACATGGCGAGGCACTAGGCCTTCTTGGGTATGGGATCATCCACCACTGCCTCGACAAAACCTTTAATAGAAATTCAATATTTAATTTCCTAAAATAACATTAAGTTTAACCAAAAATAACAATCGAATCACAAATCCGAAAAACAAAACAAAAGAAACATAACTTCGAAACAAATCCAAAACTCTAGAATCATATGCCTCTTGTGTTTGGAATTCATACAAAGAAGAACTAGCATGATGCGAAAAATAATTACTAGTTATACCTCTTCTTTGCATGCAAATAACCTCGAGATCTTCTGCCGTATTCCTCGCCTCCTCTTGGACGTCGTGTGGGCGACGATCCTCCAAGATGAACACCACGCAAAGCTTCTCCTCCTTCTCTAGTATTCAGCCACTACCACCACCAAGGAACAAAAGAGAGCAAGGGGAAAGGGAAGGGAGAGAGGGCCGGCCACAATGAAGAGCTCCAACAAGAGAATAAGAATTGATATCTCATGAGGCCTCCCCTCCCCTTCTTTTATATTACTTGCCCAAGGAAAATAAGGAAAAGATTTTTACAAAAATTAAAATCTTCCTCTTGTTTTTCCTTTTCCCCTTTTATTTTTCCTTTTCATTCCTCTTGATTGATTCAATCATCAATCATTGATACAATTGATTGGCCGGCCCCTTACTTGGGCACCAAGCAAGGGTGGCCGACCCTATGAGAAAAGAAATAAAATCTTTTGTAAAAATTTTATAAGCAAAGAGAAAAAGCTCTTATAAAATTTTACAAACTCTCTTTTAATTTCCTAATATGAATGTTAAAAAGGAAAGTTCTAAAAATTAAAAGCAAGTTTTAAAATTTAAAACTTCTCTTCTAAAATTTTCTTTTTTAACATGGTTACAAAAATAGAAATTTTCAAATTTAAAACTTCTCTTCCTTTTTTCAAAAAACCATGAGGATGGTTAAAAAAAGAAAATTTTAAAACTTTTGAAATATCTTTTAAACCATGTGGCCTAATTCAAATAAGGAAATTGTTGTAAATTTAAAATCCTTCTTTTAAACTTCTAGTTATCTACAAAGAGAATATTTTAAAAATTCAAAACACCCGCCCTAATCTGATTTATAGTGGCCGACCCCTCAAAACTAATTGTGGCCGACCCCTTTAGGAAGAATAGTGGCCGACCCTTGGCTTGGTCACCAAGCCTTGGGCCGGCCCCCTCTTGGACACCAAGATGAGCTTTTCATGAGTGGATTTAAGGCTTCATTGAGGCTACGACAGGGACCTAGAGGAGAAATTGGTTTTGGCCTCTTGATGAGCTCAAGTATCCCGTGTTCGCCCTGAACACACAACTTAAGTTCATCAACAATAACTCATTCCACTAGAGAGTTATTATTGCACCACCGCACCAATCCCAAATTACATTATGAGCTCCTTCTTATCATGAGTGTGTTAATCTCTCCGTGTTTAAGATATCGAATGTCTATTAATTTAATTGAGTTACTGGTAACTCACTATAATTAATGTCTTAGTCCAAGAGTAGTACCACTCAACCTCATTATCATGTCGGACTAAATCCACCTGCAGGGTTTAACATGACAATCCTTATGAGCTCCTCTTAAGGACATTCTCAACCTAGATTCCTAGGACACAGTTTCCATCTACAATCAACAACACACACTATACGTAATATCATTTTCTAACTTATCGGGCCTATTAAATTATCGAGCTAAATCTCACCCTTTGATAAGTTAAAAAAATAAATACTAAATATATATGCTTGTTATTATATTAGGATTAAGAGCACACACTTCCATAATAACTAAGGTCTAGTTCTTTTACTAAGTCAGTATAAAAAGAACTTACCTAAAATGGTCTTACTCAATACACTTAGAGTGTACTAGTGTAATTTATTAGTCAAGATAAAATAATACCTAATTACACTACGACTATTCCAATGGTTTGCTCCTTTCCATCTTAGTCGTGAGCAACTGTTTATAATTTATAAAGAACTGATAACATGATCTTCTGTGTGTGACACCACACACCATATTATCTACAGTATAAATTAATTGAACAACTACACTTAACAAATAAATGTAGACATTTGACCAATGTGATTCTTTTATTTCAAAAATAAATGTTTACTAAAGCTAAGCTTTTAGTATACACTCTAATAAGGCCTAATATAAAATCCCACATCCAGAGAAGCTGAAATAAACAATGAAGGATATATTTGGACTCCTTGCAACTTCAGGAATCCACCTGACCTAAAATAGTTGCAATCGGAGCTCTCTAAGTTGACCTAAAATAGGTGTAATCGGAGCTCTCTAAGTTGATATTATTTCATATCAGGCCCAATGAGGGATTTTGGTAAATTTCGGTCAAAATCTAATAATCGATCTAGAGAGCTCCTATTGCACTTATTTCAGGTCCTGTGGATTCCTTAGGTTGCAAGGAGTCCAAATATGTATTCAATTATTTATATTGGTTTCTCCAAAGGTGAGATTTTATATCAGGCCCAGGCCATGTGAGATATCAGTTGATTCTTTCAATAACATTTTAATACCTCCAGAAAAATTGAAATAAATAATGGATGGTATATATTTGAATTCCTTACAACCTTAGAATTTCATAAGACCTAAAATGAGTGCAATCGGAGCTCTCTACATCAATTAGTGGATTTTGACCCAAACCCACTAGAAAAGTTATAAGGTTTTCATAAGACCTAGAGAACTTCCATTGTTGACATTTCAGGTTTTGTGAATTTCTTAAGTTATAAGGAGTTTAAATATGTTATCCATTATTTATTTCGGCTTCTCTGAATTGTTAAAATGTTATTTAAAAAATTGGCTAAAATCTGACATTGAGCCTGATATAAAATCTCACCTCTAGAAAAGTTGAATTAAACAATAGAGGACATATTTGGACTACTTGCAACATCAGAAATTTATAAGACATTAAATGAGTGCAATCAGAGTTCTCTAGGTCGATTAATGGATTTTGACAGAACACGTTGGGTCTAATATGAGTTCATATCAGGCCCACGTTGGATGTGATATGAACTCAAATCAGACCCAACGTAGGATTTCGGCTGATTTCGGTTGAAAACCATTAATCGAACTATAGAGCTCTGATTGCAAGGAGTCCAAATATGTCCACCATTATTTATTTCGACTTCTCTAAAGATGAGATTTTATATCAGGCTCAACATATGTGAGATATCAACCAATTCTTTCAATAACATTTTTATACTTTTGGAGAAGCTGAAATAAACAATAGATAGTATATTTAAACTTCTTACAACCTTAGAAATCCATAAGATCTGAAATGGGTACAATCAGAGCTCTCTAAGTCAATTAGTAAGTTTTGACCAAGCCTTATTGATGGGCGTAGAGAGCTTCGATTGTATTTTTTTTATGGTCTTGTGGATTTTTGAGGTGGTAACGAGTTCAAATATACTATCTATTGTTATTTTTTGTCTTCCCTGATGGAAGTGTTTTGAAAAAATAAATTTAAATTGAATAAATCGATAGGTGAGTGAGAGATTAACTTTCCACGAGCGATGAGAAAGGAGTGGAGAAAAGAGAGAGATTAAGATTGCATGCAATTAGCAGGATGTTAAAATAGAAAAATCAAATAAATTAGTATATCTTTTATTAATTATCAAAATATAATATACTTTTTTATAAATTACAAAAATTAGATGGGCCTTTTAGTACATTATCATAAATTTTTTCTTTATAGAAAAACTTATAAAATATTTGTTAATTTAACTTAAATATCGAGAGCTGCCTAGAGCGAGACAGCGAGAGGGAGACCCAAACGAGCAAAAAGTTTGGCTTGGGTACCTTACTCCTAAGAAATTGGTCCCACCAGTTTGATCACTCCCTCTCCGCGTTTCCCTTAGACGTCCCATCTCAACCCACTTTCCTTGCCTGCATTCTACCCCTTCACTGAATCAATCGCCCGCTCCCCCCTTTCATTCCGTCCATCTTCAACCCAATATCCCTCATGCTGTCGACGATACTGGAGAAGGAGGTGATCTAATCACTACATCTGCCGATTTTGAATGGAGCTCGGAGGGGACGGCGACGGAGAAGGGCCTTCCTCCTCCTCCGTCTCAGCCTCTGCCGATCAGACTCCTCTTCCATCCGAACCTCAACCACCACTGCAGCAACAGCAGCCTCTAAGTCGGTACGAATCGCAGAAGCGGAGGGACTGGAACACGTTCCTGCAGTACCTGAAGAACCACATGCCGCCGCTGGTGTTGCCGCGGTGCAGCGGAGCGCATGTCATCGAGTTCCTCAAGTACCTCGATCAGTTCGGGAAGACGAAGGTGCACTCCTCCGGCTGCGCCTTCTTCGGCCAGGTCAACCCTCCCTCCTCCTGCGCATGCCCTCTCCGTCAGGCCTGGGGCTCCCTCGACGCCCTTATAGGCCGCCTCCGCGCCGCCTACGAGGAGAACGGCGGAAACCAGGAGTCCAACCCCTTTGCCGCCAGCGCCGTCCGAATCTACCTCCGCGAGGTCCGGGAGAACCAGTCCAAGGCCCGCGGCATCCCCTACGAGAAGAAGAAACGCAAGCGTGGAGACGTCCCCGCCCAGCTCCCTCGCCCTGCCAGATCAGCCGCTGCACATCAGTCTTCTTCTTCCGCGGCGCCCTCCCCGTTTGCTTCTTCCTCGTCAGTCCCAGAGAAATCCGCCGATCAACTCGCCGACGGTTCGTCGTCCGTCCCATGACTTTATATTTATTTAAATTTATTCACTCTTTATTTTCTTTATTGTATTTGAAATTATTAAGCCATTAGCTAGTCGTCGATAATAGACGGTGCATATTATATCTGATTGACAATGCTCAGCATCAGATGGACAATCAAAGGAAGTTAATTAATGCACGATAGCAAAATTGAAGAACTACTTCCGTTGTCTTAAATCTTTAACTTCAATTATTGCTTCATTAAGTTCAGCAGCATTAATTTTCCAAATGGTGTTGTAGTAGACATTGTAAGGTATTATTCTCCTTAATTTTCAATTCAACTCTCAAAAATCACGACATGAGATTCCTGTCTCTTCACTGTTCATCACACCGTACCCAAGCTTTCCTTTTATTTATGCGTGTATGAAGTTGTCACAGCTTACCTTGTCTCCCAATCTTTATTATTTCTATTCATCGTTTTTTATTCTAAAATTATTGATTTAGTTGATTACTTTAACTGGCAGCAAGAAATACGCGTGAAATCACAAAATCTATACATAACATATTACTGATCCCCCGCTCCCTGCCTTAAAAAACATCTCTACGTACGGTTATTTACCTGCACGAGCCACTGGCCACTAGCCACTGGCCACTTCAAGAGAAACTCAGCCCTCTCTCTCCCTCTTATAAACTGTGTAATTCTTTGAGATGTTCCTTTGGATAGTACGGTGATTAAAATATAGAATATAATTATATAAAATTTTGAGATCAAAATTTGATATGTTCAAGTATGTCTTATTTTATATTTTGGCCACCTGTATTAATTATTAGTAGTCATTCGTTATTTACCTACATCGTGTTAGTTTAAAAACAAATTGATGAAAATGATAAGGACAAATGAATCATCTTTTTACAACATGTATCATTCTTAATATTTTCAGCATTACTTCAGGTAGCTACTAAAATGCTGGCACCAAATGACATCATAATTGTGACCGTGATTAAATGATATAAGTTTGAGACGACATAGTGAAAAAAAAAAAAATCTGCAATCTGCATTAGCTGGTGAATTAAACTTTGCTTTATTAAAAGGTAACTAGTTGATGATGTTCCTCCTACTAAATCAGCACAGCCGACAGTTTGCACTGTAGTTTCTGTGTCTTTAAGATCTACGCATTTATAGTTAACTGCTTTGACCCTACTCTAAATTACTGTTCTTTGACTGCGGAATGAACCAAGTCTACCCGGCGACCAACTTGCATGCATACGAATCATTCTGAAGTTTATGTACACTCACTGGAATATACACTCACTGGAATGTTCCAAGTTATATATATATATATATATATATAAAAGGATACTCCATATCTAAATTTAACTAAGTACATAAATAATTTTTAAATTATTAATTACTAGTAACCTTGTGTACTGGTCATACGATTTCAGAATTTATTCTTCAAAGAGAAATATTTAACTATATAGAAATTAAATTAAAAGATCTTCGAATTGTACTGTCGTTGTCCCAAGTTTGCTCACCCGTTAATGTCTCCTATCTTATTCGCCTCATTACCTGAAATAGTTAAAATATATGAGTTGATAGACTCAGCATATTCAAACTATATTATGTATTAATTAGTTCTTATATCCATGTGCCCTATTAGAAAACGTGCCTAACTAGATCTTCATTTATATTAAAGCATTTTCCTTGTATAGGCATATTAAAGCATATATGTAAACATATTATGTGCAAGGACATATACCTGATCATGGACATATATAAAAGCATAGACATGAGTATGAACATACTTAATCATAGACATAGTCATATATGAACATAAACGCGAACATGAGCGTAAGAGCATAGACATAAGCATGTACATACAAAACATAAACATACACCTAAGCATGAACATAAGCCTCCATGGTTTTGTGTGCTCCCAGCCCGAGTTCCCGGATCATACCACCGTCCCATACATGAAGTTAACTGATTTCTTAGGTAAGCATCCCGGGCTTGCCTGGGATATATCCGACTCGTTCCCCTACTCCTACTATAAGTGGTAGGGATCCGAGCCTTGGTACATACTTAACTGATACTATGGTATAAGCTCCCTGGGTTGGTTCAGAGTATATCTTACCCATAGTGTGAGTTACTCGGGAGGGGATCCTTGGATCGATGATTGAAGCTCCTTAGACAAAAGGTACCTGCACTCAAACCTTGGAACGGGAGTGATACATGGTACCTGGATCACAACTTGGTAAGCTCCCCAGGGCGTTGGATTTCCCCGGATTAACACTTGGGTAGCTTCCGGGTTTAGATCCCCGAAACATATCCTCCACATACATACATAACTAATTCTACAATATGCTTCCCGGGCTTGAATCCCCAAAACATATCTCACTAATACATACATAACTAATTCTATGGTAAGCTTCCCGAGCTTGGATTCCCGGAACATATCTCACCCATACATACATAACTAATTTAATTGATAAACTTTCTGGGCATAGGTCCCTGGAGCTTAAATAGGTAAGTGGCCTGAGTGTGAGTCCCCAGGGTCACACTAATTATACTTGAACATGTACATTTGCATAACCATGATCACCACTCAAGTGTGGAACATAATTATAAACATGTGTAGCAGGTTCATTTCAGGAGCATTTATAGTTATCATGATGAGAAGAAATATAAGCCTAACTAAACTGAATTCAACCTTATCTAACTAGAATCCAAAAGTATATGTAGCATATAAAGTTATCATATTGATAAGCAAGAAGGAAACATAAATCTACCTAAACTAGAAATCCGAAAGTACATGTAGCATGTAAAGTTATCATGATGACAAGGAAGAAGAAAACATAAACCTACCTAAAATAGAAAATCTGAAAGTACATATAGCATGTAAAGTTATCATGATGACAAGCCAGAATAAAACATAAGCCTACCTAAACTAGAAATCTGAAAGTACATGTAGCATGTAAAGTTATCATGATGACAAGTAAGAAGAAAACATAGCCTACCAAAACTAGAAATCTGAAATTCAGATATAGCATGTATATTCATCATGATAAGAGCAAGTAGAACATAAACACAACTATCCCAATCCAAAACTCTTCACGTCTAGAATCCAAAATCTCCTAGAGTCCATATGGTTATCATGATAAGGAGTAAGAATAAACACAAGTACACTAAACTAAAATTCCGAACTCATGCATATAGCCTACTAAATTACTATGATGTGAAGCAAGAATAAACACAACATACTAAACTAAATTTTCGAAATCATACACATAGCCTACTAAATTACCATGATGTGAAGCAAGAGTAAACATAAACATACTAAACCAAATTTCGAAATCATACACATAGCCTACTAAATTACCATGATGTGAAGCAAGAGTAAACATACTAAAATATATTCTGAAATCATACACATAGCCTACTATGTTACCATGATGTAAAGTAAGAGTAAACACAAACATACTCCACTAAATTATGAATGCTAACATGTAACCTATAAAAATTATCATGCTAGCAAATAACAAGAACACAAGCACAACTAAACATATTCCGAAATCTAACATGCAATCTATAAAATTTTCATGCTAAGAAATAAAAAGAGTGTAAGCACAATTAAACCCAAATTTGAAAACTCAGCCAATCTAGAATCTGAAACCTACATAGAGCATATAAAGTTATCTTGATAAGAAATAAGTAGAAACATAAACACCATCACAACTATCTAAATTCCGAAACTATCACTTAACTTACCATGGTATCTAAATGTACATGAATTTAAGGGAACTAATTAAAGCATAACAAAGTATAGAACATGCCTTCAACTCTAACTTGCTACCAAGCATTTCCTTCTTCTCCACCTCTTAGAGTGGCAAAAAGGTGGAACCGCCACCCTAGCGGCCCCCTGGTCCCGGCCCCACAAGATTCCAGAGGGAGTAAATCACGGTTAATGCTGGGCAGGATAGGTGACTGGGGGTCGAAGGAATTTTTGTCTCCTCCACCTCTTAGAGCTAGGACTAGTGGTGGTGGTGGTGGCTTGGGCTGGTGGTGCTGAGGGCTAGGGGTTTGGCAGGAATTGCAAAACGATATAGGAACAAGGATTTTATTTCTAAGGGTGCATATATATATTGGTTGTACCAAATCTATTCCAAAAATAAATTTGAATGATTCCATAATAAACTAAATTTTTATACATATTAATTTTTATGTCAATTTCCAATGGGAAATAAATAAATATATATATATATATATATATATATATATATTCATATCTCAAATTTATTACATACTATGTGTGTAAAATTTTTTAGAAAGATTCCATAACAATTTAAATTTTATACACACTAATTTTTTCATGTCAATTTTTCTATGAAAAATTCAGATTTACCATATTCTCATGTGTGTCTATATATATATATATATATATATATATATATATATATATATGAAAAAAAAGAATCAATCTATATATATACTATTCATATATAAATTTTTACACCTACCAAGCCATGTATAAATTTTATTTATTAAGTTTGGATTTATCTAAAAAAATATATATACATATATATCTTAATTAAATTTCATACATAAAATTCATATGTAATAAATTTTATATAAATTTATTTCCATGAGTTATATAAATTTTTATATACTCACTATCTTATAAATTTTTATGTATATATTTAAACATAAAATAAACTTTATACATATTCATATCAAACCGTTCTCTTAATAAAATTGATCAAATCTAAACTCTATAAATGCCAGTTAACTTAATTAATTAAATTTAACTAAATCTATATTTTTGAATTATTAAATTCTTAATTACATCAGAATTAATCAAATAAATCCTCTTAATTAAAAAAGTTTAATTTTTGGACAGTATACTCATAATACTTTTTCCTATAGAATTATGTTCCACTTTGAGCACGGAGATAACCTAGCTAATTAATAAATAGCACATTCGATTCAGCTAAATCATAGTGACTTTATATGAGGGTTACTTAAGTTATAAGACTAAAAATTAAATAAAGCATTCTGAAGAATGTTGTATCAGTTCTGTAGTGATATATGGTTTATGAATCTTAACAGTATATTTATTATTTTTTTAATAAAATGAATATTTTTCATATCCATTATAGTAGTTGATGTGGTACATGGAGAGGGGAGGACACGTGGATGGGAGGGTATTTTGATCATTTTATTGTCGCTCATTTTTTAGGATTTGCCTTGTACGCAAAGAGGAGGATTTTTTGGGGGTTCATTGTCCCCACCGTCGGAGGCGGCCAACTACCCCTAGCCGCTGCCTCCTCTCCATGTATGCCGCTTTTAGACGCCTTCGCTGACACCAGCAGCCGCCTCCCTCTCCCTCTCCATGCCGACGCCGACACCGACACCGACACTGCCACCCCTCTTCTTCTCCCTGTTCATGCATGCTATCAAGGAGGGGACGCACCTCTGGCCCCATGCCGTTGACTGCCAGCCTTACCACTGGCTGGCAACCTCGCCATTGATTGGCAGCCTCACCTCCTTCGCGGTTTGCCCAACTACAAAGCACTAGCGCCGCTCAAGGGTTCTCTTTGCCTCATGCACGTCGCCGAGAGGGGCTCTTGACTGGGTTTTTCCTTTTCTTCTTCACAGCCACGTCTTCCTCCCTCGCCAACCATCACCGCCGTCAATCAAACATGTCGCCACTCTTCCTCCAATAGCTGATATTGCCCTCCGACGTCGCCTCCAGTGGCTAGCGCCTACCTCCAGTTGCCAAAGCTGCCCGATTCATGTTGTTGCCCCTCGATTTGTTGGTGTAGTAGGGCTGGCAAGAGGGGGGGGGGGTGAATTGCTTATAAAATAAAAACTAAACCTTTTCTGATCTTTTAACTCAGATTAATAGTACAATTATAATAAAGCAATTGAACAATTAAAAATAAAAGAGACTAAAAAGTTACTTGGTTACAACCTACATAATTGTTAATCCAAGGTAAAATAAAGTACTAAAAAAACTCCTTCTTTGATGGCGGAGAAGCCTATTACACTCGTTGAAGACTAAAAAAAAATACTAGAAAATGAATACAAGAGTTGTTGAATATTTCCTAACTTCAGGGGTCTTTTTATAACTCCTAGAAAATTCTTAAAGGTGCATTCAAGATGGTCCAGCAGGGCACCTTCCATTAGATAAGTTTTATCCATTGAAGATAAAACTCTATCTGGGGCTAACAACTATTGGAAGGCGCCTTTTATAGCTGGAAGGTGCCTTCACACTATTCATTGAAGGTCCCTTCCAAGCTATGGAAGGTGCCTTCCATACAACAGAAGGTAGATTAGCTTGTAACAACTGCCTTTCTGATTCCCAACCTTTAGGTCACGGACGTTACTCTTTTCATACTTTCTAAGGACATTGTTATTTTCACATCGCTCGATTCAGAAATCTAGTCTGAACTTGTTTACACTGTTAAACCATAGTTGGAAACGAAGTGGGGCTGAGAGGTACTCTATAGTTGCGAAGGGGTCTGCACAGCGTGACTCGAACCAGCCCTGTGGCCCTACCGGTGAAGGGGCATGCTATGGCCGTGTGGGGATGATTGTGTTGGGCACGACCGTGTGTGCCACACGGCCGTGTAAGGCCTTCCCTGCTGGAGTAGGGCACGACCGTGTGGCTTCTACACGGCTGTGTCACCTAGGCAGTGAGGAAGAGGGGCATGGTCGTGCGGCTCACACGGCCGTGTCACCTCGGCTGTGACGAATGTTAGTTAGAGCCCTAGAGCCAATCATTTGATGATTGTATGGACTCATTGTATCATATTCTTGTATATTAATAAAAGGCATTTGTTTGGTTATTATACTTATTTGTATTAGTGCCAAATAGACTAAGTATAATAGCGTCCTTGAGTAGAAGGTTCATACCTATATCAATCGATTAGTTGAATCGATAGTGAGATGATATAGAGAACACTACTCTAAATCATTCCTAGTCGAGTATTAACATTCAGGGACAATGTTAATACAATAAGACTAGCATGTAGGTCAGCTCGATGACTTGATCTCACAAGTCATGGATATAGAGATATCAAGCTGACACATGGGTATGCATTAGAGAATGTATACTGAATGACCCGCCATGAGAAAGTATCATGGATCGTTATATGAGTGTCATATACTTTCTCATGTGGCTATTAGTATGACTATTAGTCCTTTGACCTGAAGTCACCATGAATCCCTACATAAGGAGTTATGTACTTTGGTTTCGTCAAACGTCACCCGTAACAGGGTGGACTATAAAGGCGATTACTGGGTATATAACGAATTATGCAGAGGGATGTGAGTGATGTAGATGGGATCTATCCCTCCCATATGACGGGAGCGACATCGCTATTCTTGATAGAGTGAGACCACTAAGTGCATGGCCATGCCCAAATGAGTCAACATTAGATGTTGAGCTCATTTGATCGAGTGAGTCTACTTGGAGTTCAAGATTTAGATTGATTAGAGGATGACACGGTCTATGGCTCATATTGATCAATCTAGATGTCTAGGATAGAAGGACAATGTCACATGTTGTGAGGAGTCACAATTAGTAGTCACAAGGTGATGCCGGATCTCGACATTCTTGTAACTTGGGTAGTAATGATGTGTTGCTAGATACCGCTCATTACTTATGCTCCTAAATGGGTTTAGGGTCATTGCCAACGTTACAAGAACCTATAGGGTCACACACTAAGGGCAAATAGATGGAGACTAGGTTCATTTGATGAACCTAAATGATTAGGTTCATATGATGAACCAAATTGGATTAAGAGTAATCCAAAGTAGGATAATTGAGTTGGACTCAAGTTGGTTCATGTGTTAAGTGAGTCTAATTTGGACTTAGACTCATTTAATTAATTTAATTCAATGAATAGAGATTCATTAAATTAAAATTGGCTTGAACCAATGGTTAGATTAGATCAACCAAGGGATAGAAGTGGTTAAGTTTGACTTGACTTAAGTAGGAAGATGAAGAGTCATGTTTTTGACTTGACTTTGACTTGATCAATGCCACATCATCAAGGCCTCTTCATTTGGTCAAGTTTGACTTGACCAAATGCCACCTCATGGGAGTTACCAAGAGTTGTGACTCTTGATATTCCATGGGGGTTACAAGGTTTAATGTGGCCGGCCACTTTGAGTGTAAAATGAATGTTTTATTTTTCATTCAAGGCTAATTGATTTTATCTTCTTCCTCTTGCTCACAATTCTTCTCTCCCTCTTCTCCTTCTTGCTGAGACCTTGCTTGAGTGCTAGCACACTCTAAGGTTTCTTCTCCATCTCTTGCTTGTGTGGATACAAATAGAGAAGTGTCTACTTTGACACTTTTGAGATCCGGCGAACCAAGGACAAGCGGGATTGCGAAGGGCTTCGCTACAAAGGTATAAATGGTTTATCCTTATGTAGATCTACTGTAGATTAAAGTTTTCAAACTCGTACTCGTATTTTCGTTCGGTTTTACCTTGCACGAGATCCGTGGCTTGGGCGATTCGGGGTTTCCGCGACGCGAAAAGCGGTTTTCGCGGCCCGAAAAACCCAACAGTGGTATCAGAGCCACGTGCAAGGCTTGTACGAGTTTGTTTTTATTTTTATGAAAAATAAAACCTTCTGTGATTTTCTGTAAAAATTAGTTTTTTTTATGATTTTATGGGTAATTTTTCCGTAGAAGCGAAGCACAAGTGTCTCGGCACTTGTAGGCTTCGGCTACCTGAAAGATCTTTCAAAACCGGCTTCGTTTTGCCCCAAATCCATTTGGGACAGCGGGCTTGGGTGCCATTAGATCGCAAAGGAGCAACTCACGATGGTTAGATCATGGGTAGGGGTACTCCCCCTAACCCCGCAAGGGGATTTGCTCCGCGATCGCACCTGAAATCGCTAAAAACGAACCCGCCGGGAAGATTTTTCCGAAACGGAAATATCTCGACCCAAATCTTTTTGGGACAGCGGGTTTAGGCGCTGTTGGATCGCAATGGAACCCTCGCGATGGTTAGATCACGGGTAGGGGCGCTGCCCCTGGGCCCCGCAAGGGGATCCGTTCCGCGATTGCGCCCAAAACCGCTAAACGGGACCGCTGGGAAATTTTATTCATAAAAAATTGTAAAAATTATTTTAAAATTATAGAAAATTATGAAAAAATATATAATTTTGAATTATATATAAATTTGTGATAGTCATGGCCCAATGCCCAATATGATTGGTTGTGTTGTAATTCATAATACGGCCTGCGTGCCGTTATGTGTTTACGAGTGTTGTATTATATTCGCGACCTGCGCGTCGTGCCTTCTCTTATTTTCTTGTTGTAAATTAGATTTAGACTCGAATGTAACTCGAGTTTCAAATTGTAATGTACAAATTGGAGCGGCGGAGGGTCCACACGAGACGGAGTTCCGAGGCGGGCACGAGCAACACAAGGTGGTCAAAGGGAGGAGCTTGAAGAAGCTGTTGACCCTAGGTTGACCAATCGATCTTCTCATTGGCTTGAGAAGATCGTAGTAGGGCCATGACTAAATCACAAATAGATTAATTAATTGCTTGTGTATGTGATGCATATTTAATAAGTAGTTAATTAATTAGTGCCTTACGATTAGATTAGATCTAAGTCGTGCACATGATGCACCCTTGCGATTAGATTAGATATAAGTCGTGCACAAGATGCATCCCTTTCGATTAGATTAGATCTCAATCGACTCAACTCTAATGCCTAACCGTGCCGTGATACCTATCACTACCTCGATCACATGTATTGTTGAATCTGCCAAAGCAGAGCAATACATATTATCTTGGTAGGGTACGGAGGGACAATCTTGGTCCCGTCTATCAACGCATGGGTGAATACAAACTCAATTAGATTGAGTATTCATAGTTACTCGGTTGGATCGAGTCAACTATAGGCATTCTTCCAATAGTTGGAAAGATAGATCAATATCACATCTATATTAACTCTCGGGCGTATTAGCCAAAGCTAACTCGAGTTTTATTATAAATGCGGATATTGATTCTATAAACAAGAGTTGCATAGAGATGTAATTGGTAATCGTTACCTACCGATCATACTAAGCCTTGGGCGTATTAGCCAAAGCTAACTCAAGGGTTAGTATGATGTGGATCTTGTCCCACAAGAATTATAGAATTCAGTGGGAGCATCATTTAATTAAAAGGCCTAATTAAATGATTTTTAAAGAATATGATATTTATTTCTGCAAATTTTTCTGTTGTAGATAACCATGACGTCGAACACGAATTCCTTCTCCCTGCGATCTGTCCTTGAGAAGGACAAGCTCAACGGAGCGAATTTCCTGGACTGATACAGGAACTTGAGAATAGTTCTCACCCAGGAGCGTAAGCTGTACGTTCTGGAGCAGCCCATTCCGGAGGCTCCTCCTGCCAATGCCCCGCGAGCCGACAAAGATGCTTAACAGAAGCATCAAGATGACGCATTAGATGTGTCCTGTCTAATGCTCGCGACCATGAACTCAGAGCTTCAAAAGCAACATGAGTTGATGGGCGCTTTTGATATGGTTGAGCATCTTCGCCAACTATATCAGGGACAAGCGAGGCATGAGAGATTTGAGATCTCAAAGGCACTGTTTCAGTGCAAGGTGTCAGACGGGTCTCCTGTAGGTCCTTATGTACTCAAGATGATTGGGTACATGAGAACCTACAAAGACTGGGGTTCCCACTTGGCCAAGAGCTGGCCACTGACTTGATCTTGCAGTCCTTGCCAGATAGCTATAGTCAATTCGTTCTCAACTATAACATGAACGAGATTGACAAGCCACTGCCCGAGCTACTTAGTATGTTACGAACTGCTGAGATTAACCTTAAGAAGGTTAAGCCCATTCTGATGGTCCAGAAGCACAAGGGCAAGGGCAAGCCCAAAGGTAAGGGAAAGTCCCAAACCAAGGGCAAAGGCAAGGCACTGAAGTCTAAAGGAGGGGTCGCCAAGGATGCTACCTGCTTCCATTGCGGTCAGACCAGGCACTGGAAGAGGAACTGCAAGGTATACTTGGAGGATTTGAAGAAGAAGCGAAGTGAGACTTCCACTTCAGGTATATATGTTATAGAAGTCAATCTATCTATTTCTACATCATGGGTATTAGATACTGGATGTGCTTCTCACATTTGTACTGATGTGCAGGCGCTGAGAAATAGCAGAGCATTGGCAAAGGGCGAGGTGGACCTACGAGTAGGCAATGGAGCACGGGTTGTTGCTGTTATCATCTATCTCTGCCCTCTGGGCTTGTACTAGATTTAGATGATTGTTGTTATGTGCCTGCTCTTACTAAGAACATAGTTTCAGTTTCTTGTTTAGACAAGAAAGGATACTCTTTTATAATAAAAGACAAATGTTGTTCTGTATATTTAAAAGATATGTTCTATTGTAGTGCACCTCTAATAAACGGACTCTATATTCTAGACCTTGAGAGCCCTATCTATAACATTAGTACCAAGAGGTTCAAGTCAAATGACATGAACCAAACATACCTCTGGTACTGTCGCTTAGGTCATATAAATGACAAGCGCTTATCCCAGCTCCATAAGGATGGTTTGCTGGACTCATTTGATTTAGAATCATATGAGATATGCGAGTCATGCCTACGAGGCAAGATGACCAAGACCCCCTTTAGTGGGCATAGCGAGAGAGCAACTGATTTGTTAGGACTCATACATAGTGATGTATGTGGCCCTTTCAATGTTGCTGCTAGAGGCGGTTATAGGTACTTCATCACATTTACTGATGATTTTAGTAGATACGGTTATGTGTACTTGATGACACATAAGTCTGAATCCTTTGAAAAGTTCAAAGAATTCAAGAATGAAGTACAGAACCAGCTTGGCAAGAGTATTAAGGTACTTCGATCAGATCGAGGTGGTGAATACTTAAGCCATGAGTTTCGTGACTACTTAGCTGAGTGTGGGATTTTATCTCAACTCACTCCTCCTGGAACACCACAGTGGAATGGTGTATCCGAAAGGAGGAATCATACCTTATTAGATATGGTACGATCTATGATGAGTCACACAGATCTTCCGACATATCTATGAGGATATGCTCTAGACACGACAGCTTTCATACTCAACCGAGTTCCATCAAAGGCCGTGATAAAGACACCATATAGGATATGGACTGGGAGAGATGCCCAGGTGTCTTTCATGAGGATTTGGGGTTGTGAGGCTTACGTACGACGTCAAGTCTCAGACAAATTAGGACCCAAATCCGACAAGTGCTATTTCATCGGATATCCCAAGGAAACTAAGGGATATTACTTCTACATTCCCAGTCAGCACAAGGTAGTTGTGGCAAAGACTGGGGTCTTTCTAGAAAGGGACTTTGTTTCTAGAAAGACTATTGGGAGCGCGTTCGATCTTGAAGAAATTCAAGATGTGAACAATAGCACTCATGCCACGATGGAAATTGAACTGGAACCACAAAGTGTTGTGGATGATGTTGTTCCACAAGGAGTTGAGGAACAACAACCGGTTCATGTAGACATACCTCTTCGCAGGTCTGATAGGGTACGTCGTCAGCCTGAGAGATACTCATTTCTCTTGTCTGACCATGATGACATTGTGCTCATAGAGGATGAGCCTACCACCTATCAAGAAGCTGTGATGAGACCAGATTCTGAGAAATGGCTAGAAGCCATGAGATCCGAGATAGAATCCATGTACACCAACCAAGTATGGACTTTGGTTGATCCACCTGAAGGGGTAAAACCCATTGGGTGCAAGTGGGTATTTAAGAGAAAGACTGACATGGATGGACTTATCTATAAGGGTCGCTTGGTAGCTAAAGGTTTCAAGCAGATTCATGGTATTGACTATGATGAAACCTTTTCTCCAGTGGCGATGTTTAAGTCCATTCGGATCATGCTTGCTATTGCAGCCTACCATGACTATGAGATATGGCAGATGGATGTTAAAACCACGTTTCTGAGTGGAAACCTACTCAAGGATGTGTACATGACACAACCTGAGGGTTTTGTAGATCCTCAGCATACTAGTAGAGTATGCAAGCTGCATAGGTCCATTTATGGACTAAAGCAAGCTTCTCGGAGCTGGAATCTTCGATTCGATGATGCGATCAAACAGTTTGGTTTCATCAAGAACGAAGATGAGCCTTGTGTCTACAAGAAGGTTGTAGGGGACATAGTTGTCTTCCTCATATTATATGTGGATAACATACTACTCATTGGGAAGGACATCCCTATGTTTCAGTCTGTCAAGACCTGGCTAGGGAGTTGCTTCTCAATGAAGGACTTAGGTGAGGCATCCCGCATTCTAGGGATACAGATCTATAGAGATAGATCTAAGAGATTGCTTGGCTTAAGTCAGAGTACATACATTGACAAGGTACTCCTTTGGTTTGCCATGCAGAACTCCAAGAAGGGATTTCTGCCGATGTCACATGGCGTGAGTCTTTCGAAGACTCAAAGTCCCTCTTCTAGAGAGGAGAGAGACCGCATGGATCAGATCCCTTATGCCTCAGCCATAGGATCGATCATGTACGTCATGCTATGTACTCGACCAGATGTCTCGTATGCTTTGAGCATGACGAGCAGATACCAGTCAGATCCAGGTGAAAGTCACTGGATAGCGGTCAAGAATATTCTTAAGTACTTAAGAAGAACTAAAGAATATTTCTTGATATATGGAGGTAATGATGAGCTAGCTGTAAAGGGTTACAGTGATGCTAGCTTCCAGACCGACCAGGATGACTATAGATCGTAGTCAGGGTTCGTATTTTGCATTAATGGTGGTGCTGTCAGCTGGAAGAGTTTGAAGCAGGATACAGTAGCTGATTCTACAACAGAAGCCGAGTACATTGCTGCATCAGAGGCAGCAAAGGAGGCAGTTTGGATTCGCAAGTTCATCACTGAACTTGGGGTGGTTCCTAGCATCGCTGACCCAGTTGAGCTCTATTGTGACAACAATGGAGCTATAGCACAGGCGAAGGAACCTCGCTCACACCAGCGGACCAAGCACATACTACGGCGCTTCCATCTCATTCGAGAGATTATCGATAGAGGAGATGTGAAGATTTGTAGAGTACCTACAGAGGCTAACATCTCAGATCCCTTGACCAAGGCTTTGGCACAGAGGAAGCATGATGGTCACACTAGGTCATTAGGCCTTAAAGCTTATACTGATTGGCACTAGTACTAGTGGGAGATTGTTAGTTAGAGCCCTAGAGCCAATCATTTGATGATTGTATGGACTCATTGTATCATATTCTTGTATATTAATAAAAGGCATTTGTTTGGTTATTATACTTATTTGTATTAGTGCCAAATAGACTAAGTATAATAGCGTCCTTGAGTAGAAGGTTCATACCTATATCAATCGATTAGTTGAATCGATAGTGAGATGATATTGGGAACACTACTCTAAATCATTCCTAGCCGAGTATTAACATTCAGGGACAATGTTAATACAATAAGACTAGCATGTAGGTCAGCTCGATGACTTGATCTCACAAGTCATGGATATAGAGATATCAAGCTGACACATGGGTATGCATTAGAGAATGTATACTGAATGACTCGCCATGAGAAAGTATCATGGATCGTTATATGAGTGTCATATACTTTCTCATGTGGCTATTAGTATGACTATTAGTCCTTTGACCTGAAGTCACCATGGATCCCTACATAAGGAGTTATGTACTTTGGTTTCGTTAAACGTCACCCATAACAGGTAGGCGATTACTGGGTATATAACGAATTATGCAGAGGGATGTGAGTGATGTAGATGGGATCTATCCCTCCCATATGACGGGAGCGACATCGCTATTCTTGATAGAGTGAGACCACTAAGTGCATGGCCATGCCCAAATGAGTCAACATTAGATGTTGAGCTCATTTGATCGAGTGAGTCTACTTGGAGTTCAAGATTTAGATTGATTAGAGGATGACACGGTCTATGACTCATATTGATCAATCTAGATGTCTAGGATAGAAGGACAATGTCACATGTTGTGAGGAGTCACAATTAGTAGTCACAAGGTGATGTCGGATCTCGACATTCTTGTAACTTGGGTAGTAATGATGTGTTGCTAGATACCGCTCATTACTTATGCTCCTAAATGGGTTTAGGGGCATTGCCAACGTTACAAGAACCTATAGGGTCACACACTAAGGGCAAATAGATGGAGACTAGGTTCATTTGATGAACCTAAATGATTAGGTTCATATGATGAACCAAATTGGATTAAGAGTAATCCAAAGTAGGATAATTGAGTTGGACTCAAGTTGGTTCATGTGTTAAGTGAGTCTAATTTGGACTTAGACTCATTTAATTAATTTAATTCAATGAATAGAGATTCATTAAATTAAAATTGGCTTGAACCAATGGTTAGATTAGATCAACCAAGGGATAGAAGTGGTCAAGTTTGACTTGACTTAAGTAGGAAGATGAAGAGTCATGTTTTTGACTTGACTTTGACTTGACCAATGCCACATCATCAAGGCCTCTTCATTTGGTCAAGTTTGACTTGACCAAATTCCACCTCATGGGAGTTACCAAGAGTTGTGACTCTTGATATTCCATGGGGGTTACAAGGTTTAATGTGGCCGGCCACTTTGAGTGTAAAATGAATGTTTTATTTTTCATTCAAGGCTAATTGATTTTATCTTCTTCCTCTTGCTCACAATTCTTCTCTCCCTCTTCTCCTTCTTCCCGAGACCTTGCTTGAGTGCTAGCACACTCTAAGGTTTCTTCTCCATCTCTTGCTTGTGTGGATACAAATAGAGAAGTGTCTACTTTGACACTTTTGAGATCCGGCGAACCAAGGACAAGCGGGATTGCGAAGGGCTTCGCTACAAAGGTATAAATGGTTTATCCTTATGTAGATCTACTGTAGATTAAAGTTTTCAAACTCGTACTCGTATTTTCGTTCGGTTTTACCTTGCACGAGATCCGTGGCTTGGGCGATTCGGGGTTTCCGCGACGCGAAAAGCGGTTTTCGCGGCCCGAAAAATCCAACAACGAAGGGGTGCCCGACCGTGTAAAACCACACGGTCGTGTCATCTTAACCGAGGAGAAGAGGTGCACGACCGTGTGCTTCACACGGCCGTGTCACCTTGACCGAGACCAAAAGTGATGCGCGACCGTGTGAAGTCACACGACCGTGTCACTACGGCCGATAAGAAGAGGTTCACGGCCGTGTAAAGCTACACAGCCGTGGCGCCCTGGCCGAGAAGGAGCTGGTGATGGCTGTGTGAATCCACATGGCCATGTCACGGGCCGTGCAGGGTCATGCACAACACTACAAAGGAGGTTGGTTCTGTTGAATGTATACTAAAAGCCTAGCTTTTTGTATAAAAATTTACTTAGAAATAAGAATCATATTGGTCAAATACCTACATTTATAAGCTAAGTGTAGTTGTTCAATTAATTTATATTGTAGATAACATAGTGTATGGTGTCACACACAGAAGATAATGTTACAATTCCTTATAAATTATAAATAGTAGCTCACGACTGAGATGGAAAGGAATAAACCATTGGAATATTCGTAGTGTAATAAGGTATTAGTTTATCTTGACTGATAAATTACACTAGTACACTCTGAGTGTATTGAGCAGGACCATTTAAGGTAAGTTCTTTTTATACTGACTTAATAAAAGAACAAGACTTTAGTTATTATGGAAGTGTGTGCTCTTAATCCTAATATAATAACAAGCACATATATTTAGTATTTATTTCTTTGACTTATCAAAGGGTGAGATTTAGCTCGATAAATCAATAGGCCTGATAAGTTGAGAAATGATATTACTTATAGTGTGTGTTGTTGATTATAGAAGGAAACTGTGTCCTAGTAATCTAGATTGATAATATCCCCAAAAGGAGCTCATAAGGATTGTCATGTTAAACCCTGCAGGTGGACTTAGTCTGACACGACAATAAGGTTGAGTGGTACTACTCTTGGACTAAGATATTAATTAAAGTGAGTTGTCAGTAACTCAATTAATTAGTGGACATCCGACTTCTTAAACACAGGAAGATTAACACACTCATGATAAGAAGGAGCCCAAAATGTAATTTGGGATTGGTGTGGTAGTTCAATAATAATTCTTTAGTGGAATAAAATATTATTGATGAAATTAAGTTGGGTGTTCGGGGCGAACACGGGAAGCTTAATTTCATTGAGAGACCAAAACCAATACCTCCTCTCGGTCTCTATCGTAGCCTCTTATTAATAAAGTATTATACCCACCTATACCCACCTTTATACCCATCCTAAGGTGGCCGGCCAAGCAAGCTTGGAACCCAAGCTTGGGCCGACCAAGCAAATAGGTTGAGCCAAGTCGTGTGGCCGACCCTAGCTTGAATCCAAGCTTGGTGTGGCCGACCACATTAAATTAAAAAGAATTTTATTTTTTAAATCTTTCTTATGTGGATACCATGGTTTTAAAAGAGAGTTTAAAATTTAAATCTTTCATTTTATAACTTTCTACAAAAGATTAAGTGAAAGGTTTGATATCTTTCCTTATTTGTAGTTAAAGGAAGATTTTAATTTCTGATAAAACTTTCCTTTTTTGAAACCATCCTCATGATTTTAAAAGAGAGTTTTAAAATTAAATATTTCCTTTTATAGTTTCTACAAAAGATTAAGAAAAAATTTGATATCTTTCCTTATTTGTAGATTGAAAAGAAGATTTTAATTTTTGATAAAACTTTCCTTTTATGAAACCATGTTCATGATTTTAAAAGAGAGTTTTAAAATTAAAATTTTCCTTTTATAGTTTCTACAAAATATTAAGAAAAGATTTGATATCTTTCCTTATTTGTAGATTGAGAGGAAGATTTTAATTTTAAAGATAACTTTCCTTTTTGGAAATCATCCACATGTTTTAATAGAGAGCTTTTAATTTATAAAAGTTTCCTTTTATATCAACCATGAAGGGAAAAATTATTAGAGAAGTTTTTATTTTAAAAATTTTCGGAAGTAAATAAGGAAGTTTGATTTTGTGTACAAAATTTTCCTTATTTGGAGCTCTTGAAGGTGGTCGGCAATATAAAGGGTTAAAGGAAATTTTAATTAAAATTTCGTTATTAACCAAAGGCAAAGAATATAAGGGATTTTTAATAATAATTAAATTTCCTTATTTGCCAAGACCAAGGAATATAAAGGAGGGGTAAAGGTGCCTTCACCTTAGAACAAGAACTCTCTTCTATTTTCCTCTCCTTTTTTCCTTGGTGGTGGCCGGCCATATCATCTCCTCCTCAAGAGTTCATTGATTATTATCCTTTGAATCATACTCAAGTTAATATAACCTAGCCTTAGATGCCAAAATTATGATTGGTTCATTTCCAAAGGTTACTTTCTCTTAAAGTTAGAAAACGTGTTATTAATTTCCATTTATTGCATTGTGGGAGTTATTGGATTATAAATTGTCAACCAATATACCAGAACAGATAACTTCCCTATTTTTCTTGATAACAAGTTTGTTATCAAAATAGCCAGAATATCTATTCTTTAATAGTTTAGAAACCGAAATCAGGTTCTTTCTAAACATAATATGTAAAGACAATTTCTAAAAATCCATATTTTATTCATATCAGAGGATAAACATCTCCCATTGCAACAGTTGCTACTTTTGCAGCGGTGCCCATGTGGACGGTGATTTATATAGTTGTCGGGTTTCCTGAAACCCCTGCAATGAATTGCAGGAATGATCAGTGGTTCATGTATCAACACACCAGGTACCGGTAGATAATACCACTAAATATGTTTCAACAACTAATAAAATACACCATTATTATTCTCAGTTCTGAGAGGACAGTCTACCTTAATGTCCAAGTTTTCCAACCATTACAATTGAGACTACTAAATCTATTCTATAGTATAACAACTAGGGGATTGAGTAACATTTGAAATCATAAGAATCGCAAAAGTATTTGGTCAAGACCAACATCTCAAAATCCCCGTGAATTTTGTATGCCACGATAGTGTGGACATATACAAATTCTAAAAGGAGATTTTATCCATTAATTTTATTATCTTGACAAATAAAATTAATAGTTGGTCTGTCTTTGATCAAATATTTGGTCAAGACTCTAAATTTAAAATAATATTGATTCCTCTAACAATACTATTTAAATTTACCAACACCTCAAAATACCGTAAATTTTGCATGCCACGTTAGTGTGGACGTATACAAAATCATCATTTGTGAGAGGAGGGTTTTACCCATTAACTATCTTGTCAACCTAACTTTATGACAAATAAAATTACCTCAAACACCGTGAATTTTGTATGCCATGTTAATGTGGACATATACAAATTCAAACATTTGTAAGAGGGGGTTTTTAACCCATTAATTTTATTATTTTGTCACCCTAGTTTTATGACAAATTAATAGTTGGTTTCCCTTTGGTCACACAATTAATAGTAGTGACTCCGTTGGGGAGGATACTATTAAATATGTCTAAGTGTATACCATTACTTGATACTAAATCCATTAAATAGAATTGTGCCCCTTCAGTTGGAGAAGATCACACACATCCTAAATAATTTCCTATAACCATCCATAAAGGAAGTTTGAGCTAGTGATCTGCAAACAAACTCATCCGTTGTGGAGGGAGGCACTCAGAGCCAACACGCAAGCTTGTTACATCACTTACAAACCAGTAATCGAGACCGTGAGATTTATATACTAATACCTCTCCCACTTAGTTATTTAAGGTGAGTAATTTTAACCTATGCTAGCATATAACACATGCACACACACAGTAAATAAAAGTAATAAATTTGGAAATTAATTTTCCAACTATTATGACATTTTCATCACTGTCCTCCGTATGCTCCAACCCTAGCTGCTGGCATCTTTAGCCACCGCCATCGGGGTCGAGTTGTCACATCTATCTTGCTTCTTATTCCGCTGCACCTCTGGTCCTCCGATAGCACCACGCCTCGCAAGGATACGATCCGCGACAAATATAGAATTTTACATACATCGATCCTATATTCCATAAAGGAATGTACATGTATTCTAGATCGAACAAAAAATAAAATTCTAAAACTAATACAGCTCCTGCTGTATTTGATACATACAATCATGCACACACAAAATAATGCCCTTGACATGTCCAAGGGTCCAATCACACACAATATCTATATGCCATAATAGTTGGAGCCTGCAACCATAAATTTAGCACATCCTATTATTATCCTGCCTAAATTATGTATGACATGTGCATAATCTATTTGAAAACCAAACACACAGAGGCAAACCCTAGCTCTGATACCAATTGTTGGTTAGTCCTAGGAAAACGTACCGGTTCCACTGTACAAAATTTTTTTGTACAAGTGTCAAACCTTTCCTTAAATAACCTATTGTGTTCTTTAGAAGTTAAATTAAGAATCGCAGACAGAACTTAACATCATTGATTCCAAATTTAACTTATCTGTTCTTAATGGTTTAGATTTGAATCGCAAGCAGAACTTAATACTATTGATTCAAATCCACCTATGTTATTAATTTCATTAAATATTAATTTCCAAAATTGGCTTCCAGGACTGCATGGCGAGACACATGACCTTCTTGGATATGGGAGCAACCACCATCGCCTAGACAAAGCCTTTTAAGGAAAGCTAATATTTAATTTTCTTAAATAACTCTAGGTTAACCAAAAAGAACAATCGAATCATAAATTCGAAAAATAAAAGAAAAGAAACACAACTTCGAAACTAATCCAAAAACTCTAGAATCATATGCCTCTTGTGTTTGGTATTTCCAAAAATAACTATACAAGGAAAACTAGTATGTTGCGGAAAATAATTACTAGTTATACCTTTCTTTGTAAGCAAATAACCTCTTGATCTTCTACCGTATTCCTCTTCTTATCCCGAACGTTGTGTGGGCAACGATCTACCGAGATGAGAATCCACCTAAGCCACCTTCTTCTCCAAGTAAGATTCGGCCACCACAATTTTCCAAGAGAAGTAGAGGTCCGACCACCACCACCAAGCTCCAAGAGATGCTAGAAACAAAACCTTCTTTCTCTCCTTCTTTTCCTAGCTAGCACCGACCACCATGGACTTCTCTTGTGTTGATGCCGCCAGCCACAAAGGAGGAAGAGAAGAGAAGAAGAAGAGAAGACCCTAGGGCCGACCACACCAAGGAGGAAAAGAGAGGAAGAAAAGAATAGAGTTGTTCGCGCCATGAAGGCACCTCTACCCCCTCTTTTATAATCCTTGGTCTTGGCAAATAAGGAAATTTAAATAAAAACTTCCTTAATTCTTTTGCCATGAAAAGGAAAAATTTAATTAATTAAAATTAAAATCCTTTTCTTATATTACATGGCCGACCACTTTTATTCTCCATCAAGGAAGTTTTTTTTTGTTCACAAGAATAAAAACTTCCTAATTTGTTTCTAGAAATTTATAAAAAATTTATCCAATAATTTTTTCCTTCATGGTGTATTATAAAAAGGAAATTTTATAAATTAAAATCTTTCTTTTAAACATGTGGATAATTTCCAAAAGGAAAGTTATCTCTAAAATTAAAATCTCCTTTCAATCTACAAATAAGAAAAGATATCAAATCTTTTCTTAATCTTTTGTAGAAACTTATAAAAAATAATATTTAATTTTTAATCTCTCTTTTAAATCATGAACATGGTTAAAAAGGAAAGTTTTCTCAAAATTAAAATCCACCTTTCAATCTACAAATAAGGAAAGATTTCAAATATTTTCTTAATCTTTTGTAGAAAGCTATAAAAGGAAAGATTTAAATTTTAAACTCTCTCTTAAAACCATGATATCCACATAAGAAATAATTTTAATAAAAATCCTTTTTATTTTCTATGTGGCCAGCCACACCTAGCTTGGACTCTAAGCTTGGGCCAGCCACTAATCTTGTAACGACCACCCTTCTTACTACTACTACTCTCTAAGGGTGACCGTTACTTACCTACTGACTCTACTTAACCGGTATGATCAAAGCCACAAGGAATCCCTACCGAAAAATTTCGGCAGAATCTCCCCTGTATCGGTGACCTTAAACTGAGATACAAACATAATATACATCAGCCACAGGCGGCTGGAATATATATCAATCACTCACGCAGTTAAATAAGTGATAAACATCAAAATATCTACTTATTAAACAGAACTCATCTCCATGCAATCTAAACAAAAATAATCTCAAATGACATGAACATAAAATACAACTTCAAATGTTTATTAATTACTAAAATATGGAAACTTAATAATATCCCAAGTCTCTTCCATAGTCCTGGCATCACACATCCTCGAACACCTCCTTGTCGCCTTCCTTTGCTAAAACTTTTCTTTTCCTATATCTGCAGTAAGAGGAAATGCAAACTATAAGCAAAATGCATAGTAAGCGCTATCTAACTCACAAAATCTCTATATGCATGTACATATATCCATAACATGATCTAACTGATTACTTACTGAAGACTACTCATGCTCATCTAATAGCAAAAGAACAAGACATGCTGAAATGCTAAACATGTAAAGCTACTCATGCTCAGAAAATAGCAAAGAACAGTAAGCTAATCTAAATAACATGCTAGCACAAAAGAAAGTTAAACTTACTGATTTTAAAACAAAGTGAAACTTATTTCATTTGTTCTAAACTTATTCTTTTATCTCACTTGTTTAAAACTTATTCTTTAATACTTTTATACTTATGTGAAACTTATTTTACTTGTTCAAAAACTTATACTTATAATACTTCAAAATAATAATCAACTTTCTTCTTGGGCCCGACAACTGTACTTGCTATGCGCGCATTCCTAACTAGACCCGAGATAGCTGGTCCCGAATCTAGTAGGGTTTACTATTGTAACGACCTGACCCATTTGACGGCCCATTTGACGGCCCATTTGGCGACCCTCGGGTCGTCGACCGTCGACCGTCGGCCGTGCTATTACTACTAGGTTATCTAAACCTAGGGACGACTATGGGAGTCCAGCCCAAGGACAACTGAGAGTTCAGCACAGTGCCACTGATAAAAGTAAAATACTTGTTATCTTTTAATACTTCTAATATATAATGCCTCGGCATTTTTCTTTAGCACCTTGTGTGCCAAAATCCCTAAAGTCTTGACTTTGGGATCTACTTAAGGCCTTGGCCTTTTCTTTCTTTTCTTTATCTTTCTTATACTTGTTAATACTTCTAAAAGAATGCTTCATTAAAAAGAAACTGAAATGTTTAAGTAAATTCTAACTTTAAAATGCTTAAATAAAAAATCTGTCTACTATGCTAATAAAATAAGCTTAATAAAAATCTGTTCTAAGTTTGGAGTTCTGCATGCAATACTTATCAAAATCTACAAGCAATACTTATGAAAGTCTGCATATCATACAAGCTTAAACTAAATCTAAAACTTGTGGGAATTAAAACCTTAAATCTTGCTACAACAGAGATAAAAGAAAGAGAGCAAAGAATGCATGCTACTAAAAAATCTCTATCTATTCCAATGCTAAACCAACAAAACTGAATCTGTTTAAGGTCACAAGCAACCTAAAAGAATAGAAACTATCTCATACTAAAAAGAACTAAAAACAATAATCCATTAACTGAACTTACATACGTTGCTCATATCAAACTAATTAAACCTTATCCTAGAATCGGATTATAAATCTATGTGAAAAACCTAGACTCAATTGCTATATGAATAACAAATCATTAGACCTATAATAAGTCACCATCCCTTAGTCATTATACAAAATATTGTAAACTTTTCAATCCTCATTCACTGAAATTGCATACGTTACCATGTTGCGCATTACCTAGGTAGATGTTCATGACGACTCAAATTCCTTACATTTTCAATATCCAGTTAATATAAAGTTTGAAGGTCTTGAACCTAAGATAAATTGATTTTGACATACAAAATTAGAGTGGACTACTTGAGGAACAGATCTACGAGCTTAATGATAACAATCATCTCCATTTGTAAACAATTTCCTAACAAAACTAATAATTATCCAGAAAAAATATGCTTTGTATCCGTATTAACTAGTAATTAGATGTATATCCATATCCATTACATTTGTGCCAAGATGAGCTACAACTTAGTCTTATACTAAAATAAACTATGCTGTTGTATCCATAGTTTTGTACCACTCCGACTATCAGTTGATTAAACGAATACCAAAAGAAGCTTGATTGAGAACTTGGTTTTCTTAATGCGCAGGTTAGCAGTTGTCTTTCACTCTCCTATTTAAATGCAGCTCAAATACTTAGTTTCTTTGTTTTTGGTATCACCCAAACCCTATAATTTGAATCAGATGTTCCGAAGTTTGTCATACATCTTTCTTTAGATCAACCTCCAAAGTTAAGATAGATCTTTTCATAAAAAAACCCATTACATAAATGATACAACAGATGCCCAAATCTAAACATGTCTGAATTGGATGTACTTGATCATAGAGGCGAAAGAATTCAAACTACATGCTCAAGCTTATACAAATCATCCCCTTGCTCCCCTTAGAACACACGGCAGCAAGCACAAAAACCTAGCTCCCTTAAAAATGTGCTTCGAAATCAAAACAAGAAGCCGACACGAATCCGAAGCTACTCTACTGCAAGTGAGGAAGCACTTACTATGATTCTTGAATTCAAACCGAAGGAGAAAACCTCTAGGGTTCGCGGAGAACTCGAACTTCCAATCCCTCTTCGTGTCCTCAAGCTCTCCTCGAAGAACTAGCCTCTATTCCGTGAAGATCTCACGGAATTTGCTCTCCGCCGGCCGCTGGAAACAAAGCTAGGGCTTCGTTTGGTTTCGCTCGGGCAGAAACGCCGCCGTCACACGCGAGGAAGGAGAAGGGAAAAAACTAGGTCACGGGAAATAATCAAGCCCTATGTTCCTCCTTTATAACTTCAATATTCGGTTAACTTCTTTAAATAAATTTGTTACCTTTTCTAAACATAACCGGCCACGTGAACACTTGGTCAGCCGCGGCTTGGCTCGTGGTTGGAGTCGCGGGTTCGAATCCTGCCGAACCCCCTTTTTATTTCCCATTTATTTTCTGTATCTACTATTGCATAAATATAATCTGTCCCTTATATGGTCAGTAATGACCGCTTACCCACTTGGTTCGTCGGGTTTTGACCGAGTCAGAGGTTGCTGGTTCGAACCTCGGTTTGGACATTTTTTGTCAAAACTTCCTTCGTTTAGTAAAAATACCAAACGACCTCCAAAAATTATATAAAAATACTCTAAAAATTTCTAAAAATCTCTAGAATTTTTCTAAAGTATTTCTAAATATTTTTAAGAACTTTTAGAACTTCTAATGAGAAAAATTGGGTAGTTTCAAATCTTGACTCCATCCTTGGGTCTTGGCCGGCCCTAGCTTGGACTCCAAGCTAGCTTGGCCGACCCCCTTGAGTTGGGTAAGAAGTGGGTATGTGGTGGATATAAATCTCTATATACAAGAGGCTACGATAGGGTCCGAGAGGAGGAATTGGTTTTGGTCTCCAGATGAAATTAAGCTTCCCATGTTCGCCCCGAGCACACAACTTAACTTCATCAATAATAGTTCATACCACTAAAGAATTATTATTGAACTACCGCACCAATCCCAAATTACATTTTGGGCTCCTTCTTATTATGAGTGTGTTAGTCTCCCTGTGTTTAAGATAACGAATGTTCACTAATTAAGTAAGTTGCTGACAAGTCACTTAATTAATATCTAAGTCCAAGAGTAGTACCACTCCACCTCATTGTCATGTCGGACTAAGTCCACCTGCAGGGTTTAACATGACAATCCTTATGAGCTCCTCTTGGGGACATTCTCAGCCTAGATTACTAGGACACAGTTGCCTTCTATAATCAACAAGTCACACTATAAGTAATACCATTTCCCAACTTATCGGGCATTTTGATTTATCAAACTAAATCTCACCCTTTGATAAGTCAAAGAAATAAATATTAAATACATGTGCTTGTTATTATATTAGGATTAAGAGCACACACTTCCATAATAACTAAGGTCTAGTTCTTTTATTAAATCAGTATAAAAAGAACTTACCTTAAATGATCCTGCTCAATATACTTAGAGTGTACTAGTGTAATCTATTAGTCAAGATAAACTTATACCTAATTACACCACGACTATTCCAATGGTTTGTTCCTTTCCATCTTAGTCGTGAGCTACTGTTTATAATTTATAAAGAAACGATAACACGATCTTCTGTGTGTGACACCACACACTATGTTATCTACAATATAAATTAATTGAACATCTACATTTGGTATATATAAATGTAGACACTTGACCAATGTGATTCTTATAAATATTTATACAAAAGCTAGACTTTTAGTATACACTCCAACTGAAGGGGCACAATCCTATTTAATGGACTAAGTATCAAGTAATGGTATACACTTAGACACATTCAAAAATATCCTCCCCAACGGAGTCACTGCTATTGTTTTGTGTGACCAAAGGAAAACCAACTATTAATTTGTCATAAAGCTAGGTGAAACCCCCTTTTAAAAATGTTTGAATTTGTATACGTCCAGACTAACGTGGCATACAAAATTCAAGGTGTTTGAGGCAATTTTATTTGTCATAAAGTTAGGTTGACAAAATAAAATGGGTAAAACCTCCACTTACAAACAATTGGATTTGTATACGTCCACACTAACGTGACATACAAAATTCATGGTGTTTGAGGTAATATAAGGTTGGCAAGATAATTAATGGTAAAGACCCTCCTCTTATAAATGTTTGAATTTGTATACATCTGTTGGGTTTTTCGGGCCGCGAAAATCGCGTTTTCGCGTCGCGGAAACCCCGAATCACCCTTGCCAACGGATCTCGTGCGAAGAAAAGATTTAAAACAAAAAATTACGAGTACGAGTTTCTCCTTAGATCTACTCCTAGATCTACATGAAAAGAGTTATACCTTTGAAGCGAAGCCCTTCGCGTTCCCACTCGTCCAAACGGAGCCGAATCTCAAGAGTATCAAGATAGATACTCCTCTAGAAGTATCCACACGGACAACTTAGGTGGAGAAGACCTAAACAAAGGTGTGCTAGCACCTTGATAGGTCACGACAAGAAGAGGAGAGGGAGAGGAAGAGAGCTCCAAGAGGAAGAAGAAGGAATAATGCACTTGAATGAGGAAAATCAATTTGATTCCCATTCAAAAGTGGCCGGCCACTTTCAAGTTGTGTAACTCCCAAAAAATTGCATTAAGTGCAATTAATGTGAAGCTATTAAAGAAAATGGCTTTGTAACTTCCATGAGGTGGCACCCATGATGATGTGGAGTAACATCATTGGTCCACATCAATGGCAACTCACCAATGAGGTGGCATAAAGTCAATTCAAACTTGACTTTTAATCTTCCTCTCAAGTCAAGTCAAACTTGACCAAATCTCTTCCATGGTTGATCTAATCTAACCATATGATTCAAGCCAACTTAATATAATGAATCTAATTCATTAAATTAAGTTGATTTAATGAGTCATAATCTAAATTAGACTCATTGAATACATGAATCCACTTGAGTCCAACTCAAGTTAGCCCAATTAGGATTACTCTTAATCCAATTTGATTCATCAAATGAATCTAATCCTCTTGGTTCATCATATGAACCTAATCTCCATCTAATTGTCCTAAGTGTGTGACCCTATAGGTTCTTGTAGCGTTGGCAATGCCCTAAACTCATTTTGGAGCATAAGTAATGAGCGGTATCTAGCAACACATCATTACTACCCAAGTTACAAGAATGTTGAGATCCAACATCACCTTGTGACTTCTAATTGTGACTCCTCACAATATATGACAAGTGTCCTTCTATCCTAGACATCTAGATTGGTAAATGTGAGGCATAGACCGTGTCATCCTCTGACCAATCTAAATCTTGAACTCCAAGTAGACTCACTAAATCAAATGAGCTCAATATCCTATATTGACTCATTTGGGCATGGCCATGCACTTCGTGGTCTCACTCTATCAAGAATACCGATGTCTCTCCCATCATATAGGAGGGATAGATCCCATCTACATCACTCACATCCCTCTGCATAATTTGTTATATACCCAGTAATCACCTTTATAGTCCACCCAGTTACGGGTGACGTTTGACGAAACCAAAGTACATAACTCCTTATGTAGGGATCTATGGTGACTTCAGGTCTAAGGACTAATAGTCATACTAATATCCACATGAGAAAGTATATGACACTCATATAACGATCCATGATACTTTCTCATGGCGGGTCATTCAGTATACATTCTCTAATGTATACCCATGTGTCAACTTGATATCTCTATATCCATGACTTGTGAGATCAAGTCATCGAGTTGACCTACATGCTAGTCTTATTGCATTAACATTGTCCCTGAATGTTAATACTCGACTAGGAATGATTAAGAGTAGTGTTCCCTATATCATCTCACTATCGGTTCAACTAACCGATTGATATAGGTGAGAACCGTCTACTCAAGGACATTATTATACTTAGTTTATTTGGCACCAATACAAGTAAGTATAATAACCAAAATCAAAATGCTTTTATTTATATAGAATATGATACAATAAGTCTAAAATACAATCATCTAATGATTAGCTCTAGGGTTCTAGCTAACAATCTTCCACTAGCACTAGTGCCAATCAGTGTAGGCTCTAAGCCCAAATGACCTAGTGTGACAATCATGCTTCTTCTGTGCCAAAGCCTTGGTCAAGGGATCTGCGATGTTAGCCTCTGTAGGTACTCTGCAAATCTTCACATCTCCTCTCTCGATGATCTCTCGAATGAGATGGAAGCGCTGTAGTATGTGTTTGGTCCGCTGGTGTGAGCGAGGTTCCTTCGCCTGTGCTATAGCTCCATTGTTGTCACAATAGAGCTCAATGGGGTCAGCAATGCTAGGAACCACCCCAAGTTCAGTGATTAACTTGCGGATCCAAACTGCCTCCTTTGCTGCCTCTGATGCAAGACAATGTACTCGTTATAGAATCAACTCTTGATCAAGCTTGAACTCTTCCAGCACCACCATTAATGCAAAATACGAACCCCGACTGCGATCTATAGTCATCCTGGTAGGTCTGGAAGCTAGCATCACTGTAACCCTTTACAGCTAGCTCATCATTACCTCCATATATCAAGAAATATTCTTTAGTCCTTCTTAAGTACTTTAGAATATTCTTGACCGCTATCCAGTAACTTTCACCTGGATCTAACTGGTATCTGCTCGTCATGCTCAAAACATACGAGACATCAGGTCGAGTACATAGCATGGCGTACATGATCGATCCTATGGCTGAGGCATAAGGGATCTGATCCATACGGTCTCTCTCCTCTCTAGAAGAGGGACCTTGAGTCTTCGAAAGACTCATGCCATGTGACATTGGCAGAAATCCCTTCTTGGAGTTCTGCATGGCAAACCGTAGGAGTACCTTGTCAATGTATGTACTCTGACTTAGGCCAAGCAATCTCTTAGATCTATCTCTATAGATCTGAATCCCTAGAATGCGGGATGCCTCACCTAAGTCCTTCATTGAGAAGCAACTCCCTAGCCAAGTCTTGACAGACTGAAGCATAGGGATGTCCTTCCCAATGAGTAATATGTCATCCACATACAATATGAGGAAGACAACTATATCCCCTACAACCTTCTTGTAGACACAAGGCTCATCTTCGTTCTTGATGAAACCAAACTATTTGATTGCATCATCGAATCGAAGATTCCAGCTCCAAGAAGCTTGCTTTAGTCCATAAATGGACCTATGCAGCTTGCATACTCTGCTAGTATGCTGTGGATCTACAAAACCCTCAGGTTGTGTCATGTACACATCCTCGAGCAGGTTTCCATTCAAAAACGTGGTTTTGACATCCATCTGTCATATCTCATAGTCATGGTAGGCTGCAATAGCAAGCATGATCCGAATGGACTTAAACATCGCTATTGGAGAAAAGGTTTCATCATAGTCAATATCATGAATCTGCTTAAAACCTTTAGCTACCAAGCGACCCTTATAGATAAGTCCATCCATGTCAGTCTTTCTCTTAAAGACCCACTTACACCCAATGGGTTTTACCCCTTCAGGTGGATCAACCAAAGTCCATACTTGGTTGGTGTACATGGATTCCATTTCAGATCTCATGGCTTCTAGCCATTTCTCGGAATCTGGTCTCATCACAGCTTCCTGATAGGTGGTAAGCTCATCCTCTATGAGCATAACGTCATCATGGTCAGACAAGAGAAATGAGTATCTCTCAGGCTGACGATGTACCTTATCAGACCTGCGAAGAGGTATGTCTACTTGAACCGGTTGTTGTTCCTCAACTCCTTGTGGAACAACATCATCCACAACACTTTGTGGTTCCAGTTCAATTTCCATCGAGGCATCAGTGCTATTGTTCGCATCTTGAACTTCTTCAAGATCGAACGCGCTCCCACTAGTCTTTCTAGAAACAAAGTCCCTTTCTAGAAAGAACCCTGTCTTTGCCACAACTACCTTGTGCTGACTGGGAATGTAGAAGTAATATCCCTTAGTTTCCTTGGGATATCCAATGAAAAAGCACTTGTCAGATTTGGGTCCTAATTTATCTGAGACTTGACGTCGAACGTAAGCCTCACAACCCCAAATCCTCATGAAAGACACCTGGGCATCTCTCCCAGTCCATATCGTATATCGGGGTCTTTATCACGACCTTGGATGGAACTCGGTTGAGTATGAAAGCTGCCGTGTCTAGAGCATAGCCCCAAAGGTATGTCTGAAGTTCTGTGTGACTCATCATAGATCGCACCATATCTAATAGTGTACGATTCCTCCTTTCGGATACACCATTCCACTGTGGTGTTCCAGGAGGAGTGAGTTGGGATAGAATCCCACACTCAGCTAGGTAGTCACGAAACTCATGGCTAAGGTATTCTCCACCTCGATCGGATCGAAGTATCTTAATACTCTTGCCAAGCTGGTTCTGTACTTCATTCTTGAATTCTTTGAACTTTTTAAAGGATTTAGACTTATGTGTCATCAAGTACACATAACCATATCTACTGAAGTCATCAGTAAATGTGATGAAGTACCTATAACCGCCTCTAGCAGCGACATTGAAAGGGCCACATACATCACTATGTATGAGTCCTAACAAATCAGTCGCTCTCACGCTGTGCCCACTAATGGGAGTCTTGGTCATCTTGCCTCGTAGACATGACTCACATACCTCATATGATTCAAAATCAAATGAGTCCAGCATACCATCCTTATGGAGCTGGGATAAGCGCTTGTCATTTATATGACCTAAGCGACAGTGCCAGAGGTAGGTTTGGTTCATGTCATTTGACTTGAACCTCTTGGTATTTATGTTATAGATAGGGCTCTCAAGGTCTAGAATATAGAGTCCGTTTATCAGAGGTGCACTACAATAGAACATATCGTTTAAATAGACGGAACAACATTTGTTCTTTATAGTAAACGAGAAACCTTTCTTGTCCAAACAAGAAACTGATATAATGTTCTTAGTTAATGCAGGCACATAACAACAATCGACTAACTCTAGTACAAGCCCAGAGGGCAGAGATAGAAAGTAAGTCCCTACAGCAACAGCAGCAACCCGTGCTCCATTGCCTACTCGTAGGTCCACCTCGCCCTTTGTCAATGCCCTGCTATTTCTCAGCGCCTACACATCAGTACAAATGTGAGAAGCACATCCAGTATCTAATACCCATGATGTAGAAATAGATAGATTGACTTCTATAACATATATACCTGAAGTGGAAGTCTCACTTCGCTTCTTCTTAAGATCTTCCAAGTACACCTTACAGTTCCTCTTCCAGTGCCCGGTCTGACCGCAGTGGAAGCAGGTAGCATCCTTGGCGACCCCTCCTTTAGGCTTCAGTGCCTTGCCTTTGCCCTTGGCTTGGGACTTTCCCTTGCCTTTGGGCTTGCCCTTGCCCTTATGTTTCTGAACCATCAGAACAGTGTTGGGCTTAACCTTCTTAAGGTTTAGCTCAGCAGTTCTCATGCTCGGGCAGTGGCTTGTCAATCTCATTCATATTGTAGTTTAGAACGAATTGACTGTAGTTATCTGGCAAGGATTGCAAGATCAGGTCAGTAGCCAGCTCTTGGCCAAGAGGGAACCCCAACCTTTGTAGGTTCTCTATGTACCCAATCATTTTGAGTACATATGGGCCTACTGGAGCCCCGTCTGACATCTTGCACTGAAACAGTGCCCTTGAGATCTCAAATCTCTCATGCCTCGCTTGACCTTGATATAGTTGACGAAGATGTTCAACCATATCGTAAGCGCCCATTAACTCGTGTTTCTTCTGAAGCTCAGAGTTCATGGTCGCGAGCATTATACAAGACACATCTAATGCGTCATCTTGATGCTTCTTGAAAGCATCTCGGTCAGCTCGCGGGGCAGTGGCAGGAGGAGCCTCCGGAATGGGCTACTCCAGAACGTACAGTTTACATTCTTGGGTGAGAACTATTCTCAGGTTCCTGTACCAGTCCAGGAAGTTTGCTCCGTTGAGCTTGTCCTTCTCGAGGACAGATCGCAGGGAGAAGGTGTTCGTGTTCGACGTCATGGCAATTCTACAATAGAAATAAATGTAGAAATAAGTATCATATTCTTAATCATTTAATTAGGCCTTTAAGTAAATGATGCTCCCACTGAATTCTATAATTCATGTGGGACAAGATCCACATCATACTAACCCTTGAGTTAGCTTTGGCTAATACGCCCAAGACTTAGTATGATCGGTAGGTAACGATTACCAATTACATCTCTATGCAACTCTTGTTTATAGGATAAAATCCGCATTTATATTAAAACTCAAGTTAGCTTTGGCTAATACGCCCGAGAGTTAATATATATGTGATTTTGACCTAACTTTCCAACCGTTGGAAGAATGCCTATATAGTTATACTCGATCCAACCGAGTTAACTAGGAATACTCAATCTAATTGAGTTTGTATTCACCCATGCGTTGATAGGCGGGACCAAGATTGTCCCTCCGTACCCTACCAAGATAGTATGTGTTGCTCTGCTTTGGCAGATTCAACAACAGCATGCGATCGAGGTAGTGGTAGGTATCACTGCATGGTAGGCATTACGAGTTAACGCATTTTAGATCTAATCTAAACGATGATGCATATCATATACTCGATAGATCTAATCTAATCGAAGGGTGCATCATGTGCACGACTTAGATCTAATCTAATCGTTAGGCACTAATTAATTACTTAATTAACTAGCATGCATCACATACACACAAAAGTAATTAATTAAATTAATTTGTGATTTAGTCATGACCCTACTACGATCTTCTCAAGCCAATGAGAAGATCGGATGGTCAACCTAAGGTCAACAGCTTCTCAAGCTTCTTCCTTTGACCACCTTGTGTTGCTCGCGCCCTCCTCGTAACTCCGTCTCGTGTGGACCTTCCACCGCTTCAAAATTACATTACAATTTTGAAACTCGAGTTACCTTCGAGTCTAAATCTAATTTACAACCAGAATATAAGAGAAAGGCACGACGCGCAGGTCGCGAAAATAAAATAAAATAAAATACAAGCACGCACATCACATAACGGCACGTAGGCCGTATTATGAATTACAACACAATTGTCCAATCGAATTGGGTCTTTGGGCCATGACTATCACAAAAATAATATATAATTCAAAATTATTTATTTTTCATAATTTTCTGTAATTTTTCATAATTTTACAGATTTTATGAGTAAATTTTTCCCGGCGGTCCCGATTAGCGATTTCGTCTCCTAAGCGATCCAAGAGCGCCTTAGCCCGCTGTCCCAAAAGATTTTGGGTCGAAACATTACCGTTTTGGAAAAACTTTTCGGTAGTCGAAGCCTACAAGTGCCGAAACACTTGTGCTTCGCTTCTACGAGAAAATTACCCATTAAAACTATGAAAACATGAATTTACAGAAAGTTTACAGATCTATATTTTTTATAAAAATATGAATCTAAACTCGTACTCGCTTCGCACGTGGCTCTGATACCACTGTTGGGTTTTTCGGGCCGCGAAAACCGCGTTTTCGCATCGTGGAAACCCCGAATCACCCTTGCCAACGGATCTCGTGCGAAGAAAAGATTTAAACCAAAAAATTACGAGTATGAGTTTCTCCTTAGATCTACTCCTAGATCTACATGAAAAGAGTTATACCTTTGAAGCGAAGCCCTTCGCGTTCCTGCTCGTCCAAACGGTGCCGGATCTCAAGAGTATCAAGATAGATACTCCTCTAGAAGTATCCACACGGACAACTTAGGTGGAGAAGACCTAAAAAAAGGTGTGCTAGCACCTTGATAGGTCACGGCAAGAAGAGGAGAGGGAGAGGAAGAGAGCTCCAAGAGGAAGAAGAAGGAATAATGCACTTGAATGAGGAAAATCAATTTGATTCCCATTCAAAAGTGGCCAGCCACTTTCAAGTTGTGTAACTCTCAAAAATTGCATTAAATGCAATTAATGTGAAGCTATTAAAGAAAATGGCTTTGTAACTTCCATGAGGTGGCACCCATGATGATGTGGAGTAACATCATTGGTCCACATCAATGGCAACTCACCAATGAGGTGGCATAAAGTCAATTCAAACTTGACTTTTAATCTTCCTCTCAAGTCAAGTCAAACTTGACCAAATCTCTTCCATGGTTGATCTAATCTAACCATTTGAATCAAGCCAACTTAATATAATGAATTTAATTCATTAAATTAAGTTGATTTAATGAGTCATAATCTAAATTAGACTCATTGAATACATGAATCCACTTGAGTCCAACTCAAGTTAGCCCAATTAGGATTACTCTTAATCCAATTTGATTCATCAAATGAATCTAATCCTCTTGGTTCATCATATGAACCTAATCTCCATCTAATTGTCCTAAGTGTGTGACCCTATAGGTTCTTGTGACGTTGGCAATGCCCTAAACTCATTTAGGAGCATAAGTAATGAGCGGTATCTAGCAACACATCATTACTACCCAAGTTACAAGAATGTTGAGATCCAACATCACCTTGTGACTACTAATTGTGACTCCTCACAATATATGACAAGTGTCCTTCTATCCTAGACATCTAGATTGGTCAATGTGAGGCATAGACCGTGTCATCCTCTGACCAATCTAAATCTTGAACTCCAAGTAGACTCACTAAATCAAATGAGCTCAATATCCTATATTGACTCATTTGGGCATGGCCATGCACTTCGTGGTCTCACTCTATCAAGAATACCGATGTCTCTTCCGTCATATAGGAGGGATAAATTCCATCTACATCACTCACATCCCTCTGCATAATTTGTTATATACCCAGTAATCGCCTTTATAGTCCACCCAGTTACGGGTGACGTTTGACGAAACCAAAGTACATAACTCCTTATGTAGGGATCTATGGTGACTTCAGGTCTAAGGACTAGTAGTCATACTAATAGCCACATGAGAAAGTATATGACACTCATATAACGATCCATGATACTTTCTCATGGCGGGTCATTCAGTATACATTCTCTAATGTATACCCATGTGTCAACTTGATATCTCTATATCCATGACTTGTGAGATCAAGTCATCGAGTTGACCTACATGCTAGTCTTATTGCATTAACATTGTCCCTGAATGTTAATAATCGACTAGGAATGATTAAGAGTAGTGTTCCCTATATCATCTCACTATCGGTTCAACTAACCGATTGATATAGGTGAGAACCGTCTACTCAAGGACATTATTATACTTAGTTTATTTGGCACCAATACAAGTAAGTATAATAACCAAAATCAAAATGCCTTTATTTATATAGAATATGATACAATAAGTCCAAAATACAATCATCAAATGATTGACTCTAGGGCTCTAGCTAACAACGTCCACACTAACGTGGCATACAAAATTCACGGTGTTTGAGGTGCTGGTGAATTTAAATGATAATGTTTTGAGGAATCAATATTGTAACACCCCACCCTCCTCACTACTTGTCTGCGAGGGTGGAGCGCAACTGGACTACTAACTTATCTTAACTAACATTGCACCCATGTAATTATCTATACTTAAAACTCTCTAAACACTCAAAACATATAATTAACTGGCAGCGGAAGACTAAATGACTCATCTATACATACTACTCAGACTTATGTTCACAACTAAATCTATACATCAATCTAATCATGCTGAAATATATGTATTAATCTGAACATGCATTCAACCATTATACAGCTCAGATAATAGGTCTAATGTGCATAACAATTTAAATGAAAGAATTCTAAATACATGACAATCTTAATAAATTCTTATGCTAATCCCAAGGCTTCTATAGTCCAGACATCACACATCCATCCGCACCTCCTTGTCGCCTTCCTTTGCTATAACTTTTCCTTTCCTTTATCTGTAGTAAGAGGAAATGCAACTATAAGCAAAATTGCTTAGTAAGCGCTATCTAACTCACAAAACTCGAATATGCATGTGAATAAAATAAATATAAAACTGAATGCTTTAAAGGAAATACTACACATGCTCATCTAATAGCAAAAGAAACAAGACATGCTGAAATGCTAAACATGTAAAACTTATTTCACTTGTTCAAAACTTATACTTTTATACTTCAGAATAATAGGAAAAACTGAATTGATACATAAGCTGAGCTAAAATGATGCTAGGCTAATGCTAAATCTGAACTGTATTCACGTAACTGATTTGTGAAGTTTTGAAAACTATTTTCATAATAGATAAAAATAATAATCAATCTGCTGATGGGCCCGGCAACTGTACTTGCTATGCGCACATCCCTAACTTGACCCGAGGTAGATAGTCCCGAATCTAGTAGGGTTTACTAAGTTATCTAAACCTAGGGCCGACTATGGGAGCCCAACCTAAGGACAACTAAGTGTCCAGCACAGTGCCACTGATAAAAGTAAAATACTGATTCATAAGCTAATTTATCTTAATTACTTCTTTTTAAATGCCTTGGTATTTTAACAAGCACCTTGTGTGCCAAAATTCCTAAAGTCTTGACTTTGGGATCTACTTAAGACCTTGGTCTTTTTCTTTCTTTTCTTTATCTTTTTTATACTTGTTAATACCTCTAATAAAAGAATACTTTTTTAAAAACTAAAATGTTTAAACAAATTCTAACTTTGAAATGCATAAACAAAAATCTGCATACTATGCTAATCAAAATTCTGCATACTATACTAACAAAATTCTGCACTTGTAAGCTTAATAAAATTTGCACTTGTAAGCTTAATAAAATATGCACTAGTAAACTTAATAAAATCTGCACTTGTAAGCTTAATAAAATCTGCAAATCTAATTAAGCTACTAGAGATCTAATTGGATCTTCCAATGCTAAACCATCAAAACTGCAATGCTAAACAATTCAAAATCTGTAATGCTACACATAGCTATTCCACACTAGAAATCTGTTAAAGCTTGATACCTATGTAAAGCTTATACTTTTATAGAGCAATAGAGATCTGTAAGCATGTTACAACATGATCTAAACTGGAATACTAAACCAAAATCACAAACTGAAAACTAAATCGCCATACTCTACTAATCAAGATTCTACATTCTATGCTACACAATTTCTGCACACTATGTAAACATAAATTCTGCACTATAATACTTAACCAAACTGTACTATAATATTTTTTTTTAAAAAAACTGCACTATAAGTTCTACCAAAAAATCTGCACTATAAATTCCACAAAAAATCTGCAATACAAGTTCCACAAAAAATCTGCTTTGTAAACTTAATTAAAATCTGCACTATAAGCTTAATTAAAATCTGCACTATAAGTTTACATAAAAATCTTCACTATAAGTTTAATTAAAATCTGCACTATAGGCTTAATTAAAAATCTGCACTATAAGCTTAAATAAAAATCTGCACTATAAGGTTAATTAAAAATCTGCATAAAAATATGAATTTCTAATTACAAGGGAAAAATAAATCTTGGATCTACTCTAAATTCCCAAGCAACCACAATCCTTTACAGCATATTCCGAAAACTAAAAGAAACACTAATTCAAAGTCGAAACTACCCTTACCGCAGGTGAGTAGCACTTACCTTGGTTTCTTGGTCTTACAATCCGAATTAGGCTTCTAGGGTTTTCGGAGAGCTTGAGATTTTGGCTCTTCTTCGTGCCCACGGCTTCTCTTCGACGAGAGGATCTTAAGGAGGTGAAGAACTCTCGAGATTTGTCCTTCGCTGGCTGCCGGAGTGAAGCCTAGCTCTGTGTAATGCTCGAAAAATTCTCGAAACTATATTATAAATATTCTATGATTTTTCTGGGATTTTTAGATATTTTTCTGGAATTTTCCGAGTAGCGGAAGCAGCAAAAATAATTAGAACCGCAAAATAGCTTAGGCGGGAATCGAACCCGGAACCCCTCGGATCTGATAACTTTTAGTTAGCCTTAGTAACCGGTGAACCCAGCAGGGCCATGCTGAAAGAAAGAGGAATCAATTATATTTATATTAGAGTTGGGTTCAATTATCCACTTAATATAAATAGAAGAGTTAGGTTGGGTTTGGTTTATTTTAGAATTTGGTTCGGCAAACTCCTCCCCTCCAAACCCTCACGCCGAACACCCTTCTTCTCTCCTTCTCTCGACGCCAACCACAAGGAAGACCTAGGGTTCTCTCCCTAGGGCCCCAAGGACATCTTCCGGCGATAACTCCGGCACGAGGACGCTCTCCTTCGCGAGGGGAACGCTTAGACGCGAGAAGATCGTCGAGAAGTCGTCTCCACCGGAATTCTAGCGAATAGAATTGTAAGGAAATTAGCGTACGAGGTAAGAAACCCCTCACCTGCAGTATAAGTAGCTTTCGTTTGATTGCATGTCTTTAGTTTAGTTATATGCAGATTTTTCGGCACGTAAGGTGTGTTTAACCTCCTTCGCGACTTAGGGATTTAGTTGAGCACCTCTAGATGGGCCAGACACGTCCTTCCCCAATAGTTGGAGGATGTAGACGCTGTCGGGTGCCTAGAGGTGGTCTCCCTAGTAGAGGAGAGGGTTGGAGCACACCAAGTGTTTGATAAAATGCTCAGCCCAGAAAAGAAATGCAATTTAGACATTTTAATAGCTTAGTTAAATGCAATAGAAGCATTCATTTAGCACATTCAGCTTTATTACAGCTTATATGGGACTAGATGTCCAATGGGTGGGCTCCCGCAGTCGCCTCTAGGTTCAGACAACCTAGCTCTAGGTTCAGATAACCTAGAAATAGCAAGAACAGCCAAGAATACGGCTATAATCAGTATTTTACTTTTCAGTGGCACTATACAGGATTAGATATCCATTGGGCTGGACTCCCACAGTCGGTCCCTAGGTTCAGATAACCTAGTAAACCCTACTAAATTCGGGACTTGCAAACCCGGGTTTAGTTAGGGATGCGTGCACAATAAGTACAGTTGTCGGGCCCAACAGCACATGATTATTATTTTGATCTACTATGCTATTAGTTTTCAAAACTCATAAAATCAGTTATGCTAGTTGAGTTTAATTTCATCTTCAGGTTAGCTTCAGTTAGCTTAGTTCTCTATTATTGTTCTATGTGATTAGCCTGCTATGCCATGCTTCAGCTTACATGTTCAGTTATTTCAGTTTATGCTTGCAACTAGAGTATGCCATGCCAGTACATGTTTTCAAATAGCATTCTTTAAAAGCATGTTTGCATCGTTGCATGTTTTAGTGAGGTAGTTGGTTTCTTACTAAGCTTTAAGCTTACAGATTCTACTTTCCTTATACTGCAGATAAAGGTAAAGGGAAAATGGACTAGCAGAGGAAGCGGGAGTTCAATGCAAAGACGGTGTGTGTGGCAGGAACTGGAATAAAAGATCCTCAGGGGTTTTAGCAAGCTTAAATAGTTGAATTCTTAGTATTTCTTCTTTCATACATTTTTAGACCTTAGAATGTTTAAACCATGGGAGATTTATTTAGTTTGTTAGTAATTATGTTAGAATGCTGGTTAATAGTTGCTAGAATATATTCCAATTGATTTTAGAATTGTTGTGTGAGGTTTTGGCACGCCAGAGTGCTGAAATCAGAGTTTCAGAGTGAGATCAGAACCCAGATCGGTCTGCAGACCGATCAGAGCGGGGTTGTGCCCCTAGATCGGTCAGCTGACCGATCCATGCGCGAACAGAGAGCACAGACGCTCACTGATCGGTCAGTCGACCGATCAGTGAGCAACTGGATCGGTCTACCGACCGATCAGTGTGCTCCTGTATCGGTCGGTAGACCGATCCAGCCGCATACAGAAGCGACAGCTTATGGATCGGTCAGCCGACCGATCCAGAGTTTTTCTCCCGTGCCAGTATCAAGTTGGATCGATCACGGGATTGATCCGACAGCCCAATCGACTCATGGATCGATTGAAATGCCTGATTACAGCTAGCAGGACACCCGAGAGGCATAGATTATCCTCCCTAGCATGTGTACAACTCCTAGGTACACCTAGAATATTAAGTTCAGATTTTACAGTAATCAGTTTAGTAAAATTTTCATCAATCCAGATTTCCGCAATAGTAATTTAGCACATAATTACGTAACGATCGGCCTCGCAGCCTAGTCAGTAGGAGGCGGGTCGTTACAGAGTGGTATCAGAGCAGTGTTCCATACTTCCTACACACACATCAGCATTGAACCTGCAGCTTCCAAGTAAGAATACCTCTACTTTATTTATGTTCCTTGCGTTCTTGTTATAGTTCATGTTTATAGATAACTGATGCATGTTAGTATGTGATAATAGATAACATGATAGCAATAGTTATACAATTATAATTGTATTAGTTATACATGTCCTGTCCTCTATGTCTTTAGAAATGTCACGAGGATGCCCAGCTAGAAGGACACCAGCTACTGAGCCCCTGCATGAGGCAGACAGTTCAGTGCCTCCCAGGAGATAGCCACCCTCAGGGCTAATCAGCAGAATACCCCCACAGTCACCCTGGAACCAAATCTGACGACTCCAGTGGTCTTAGAGGTTCCACCAGTCCAGCCTGCAGCATCAGCACTAGCAGCCCCAGCAGCAGAGGCAAGGAGAGAGGCTTATTTGATCCAGTGGCAGAGAGTCAAGCCAGAGAACTTCTCAGGCACTAGTGAACCATGGGATGCACAAGCCTGGTTCAAAACACTGGAGAGTACGATGGAGCTTCTGGACTGGCCAGAACAAGAGAAGGTGAAGTGTGCCTCCTTCTGCCTGACAGGGGATGCACGCATGTGGTGGGAGAGAATCAGAGCGAAGCGCCCAGTGAACCAGATGTTATGGGCTGACTTCGAGAAGGAGTTCTTTGAGGAATTCTTTCACATGCGGGTCACGAACCGCCACTACGACGAGTTCACAGAGTTTCGTCAGGGCAACCTTTCAGTGGAGGAAGCCGTGAAGAAATTCAACAGGTTGGCTCGTCTATGCCCAGAACTAGTCAGCACAGAAAAAGAACGAGTCCGGTTGATGCTCAAGATGCTGAGGCCGGAAATAGCAATGAACGTGGCTGGCGGCATCCACAGGCCGCAAACCACCGAAGAACTAGTCAGCATCGCCTTGACCACTGAGCACTACTAGAATAGTATCAAGCAGCAGAAGCAAATCCCCTCAGAACCTAAGGGTCAAGGAGGCTCAGGTACCCAGAAGCAGCAGGGCCACAGCTCTCATGGCTTTAACTGGAAAGGGAACTCCAGTAACAAGCGCAAACCAGGGAGTTATCCAAAAGGAGGACCAGCCAGCAAGCAACCCAGTTATCCAAAGTGTGCTACTTATGGGAAATTCCATCCTGGAGTTTGTCGTAAGGGCACACGAGGATGCTTTGAATGTGGACAAGAAGGGCACATGGCTAAGCAGTGCCCAAACAAGACCAGTCTTCCTCAGCCACAACCGATTCAGTACGGAGGCCAGCCAGCACAGTTGCATCAGATGCAGGCCGCTCTAGATGGTCCACACATCAGCCAGGGCAGATTAGAAGCCCCTCCAGCTATGACCAATGCGAGGATCTACTCACTCACCAGAGAGGACGTAGCAAATGCCTCGACAGTTGTTACAGGTCAGATTAGTATTTTTCAGCAAATAGCAACTGTCTTATTCGATACTGGGCAACCCATTCTTATATAGCCAGGGCATTCACAAACAAGTTAGCAATACCTCCAGAGGTACTTAGTAGTCAGTTTCTGACGACATTACCTTCGGGAGAAATTATGGCATCTACGCACTGGCTCAGAGCTGTATCAGTCATTATAGTAGACAGAGAACTCTTCTGTGATCTGATCGTGCTAAATATGACTGACTACGACATCATTTTTGGAATGGACTTCTTGATCAGATACGGTGCTTCCATCGAGTGCCGTAAGCAGAAAGTCATATTCCAACCTGAAGCAGAAGCACAGTTCGAATTCGTCGGAGAACCCAAAAGAAAGGCCAAGAGGTTTCTCTCAGCTATGAAGGCACAGAGATTAATGGATTCAGGGTGTACGGGATTTTTAGCACACGTAGTCAGTACCAGTCAGGACAAGGACCAACAGCTAGCAAAGGTCCGAGTCATAAGTGACTACCCAGTAGTCTTCCCTGAAGAGTTTCCAGGATTAGCAACAGACAGGGAGATTGAATTTGAGATAGAGCTCATTCCCGGTACCAACCCTATTTCCAAAGCACCTTACCGCATGACTCCAGCAGAACTGAAAGAACTTTATGAACAACTACAGGAGCTACTTGACAAAGGCTTCATACGCCCTAGTCACTCACCATGGGGAGCACCTGTATTGTTCGTGAAGAAGAAGGACAGAAGCATGCGCCTGTGTATAGATTACCCAGCACTGAACCAGGTCACAATCAAGAATAGGTATCCTCTTCCCAAAATAGATGACCTGTTCGATCAGCTAAAGGGAGCAGCAGTGTTCTCTAAATTAGACCTTAGATCAGGTTATCGTCAGGTGAAGGTTAAAGAAGGGGATATACCCAAGACAACATTCAGGACCAGATACGGACATTATGAGGTTGTAGTCGTGCCCTTTGGCGTGACAAATGCTCCAGCTACTTTCATGGACCTCATGAACAGGGTATTCAGAGAATGCTTAGATAAGTTCGTTATCGTGTTCATTGATGACATTCTTATCTATTCAAGAACTCAGGAAGAACACGTAGAGCACCTGAAAACAGTATTGCAGACCCTTCAGCAGAATCAGCTGTACGCCAAGTTCACCAAATGTGAATTTTGTCTAGATCAGGTGTCCTTCCTGGGTCACATCATCTCAAAGGATGGTATCATGGTAGACCCCAGTAAGATAGAAGCTGTGAGCAACTAGAAAAGACCCAAGAACTCCAGTGAGATCAGAAGCTTTCTGGGATTAGCAAGTTACTACAGGAAATTCGTAGAGGACTTCTCCAGGATAGCCTCCCCACTGACAGCTCTTACCAGAAAGAACAGGAAATTTCAGTGGACAGAGGACTGTGAGAACAGTTTCAGCGAGCTGAAAAGGAGATTGACCAGTGCACCTATTCTGACTCTACCAGAGAACTCAGATTGCTTTGACATATATAGTGATGCCTCGAAGTTTGGACTAGGAGCAGTGCTGATGCAAGACGACAAGGTAATCGCCTATGCCTCCAGACAACTCAAGGATTATGAGAGGAATTACCCCACTCATGACCTTGAGCTTGCAGCAGTAGTGTTCGCTCTCAAAATTTGGAGACATTACTTGTATGGAGCTTAGTGCAGAGTGTATACAGATCATCAGAGTCTGAAGTACCTCTTCACTCAGAAGGATATGAATATGCGACAGCGCAGATGGCTAGAGCTGGTCAAGGACTACAATATAGACATCCTCTACCACCCAGGGAAAGCAAATAGGGTAGTAGATGCACTTAGCAGAAAGTCCAGTGCCACCTTATTATCTCTAGCAGCCATGTCACCACCCCTACAGAAAGAGATCACTGATTTCGGTCTCGAACTTATAGTTGGGCAGCTCTCTACTATGACCTTAGAGTCTACCTTGCTTGGTGACATCCAGACAGCTCAGGAGCAGGATCCTGAAATTCAGAGAATCAAGCAAGGTATAGCAGAATCAGAAGGTGGAGAGTTTAGAATATCAGATAGCGGGGTGTTGTATTTCGGTGACAGGCTATGTGTTCCAGATCATGAGGAACTACAGAGGAAAATCCTAGAGGAGGCTCACAAGACTCCCTATGCGATGCATCCTGGCTCCACCAAAATGTACCAGGACATGAAGAAACATTTTTGGTGGCCTGGGATGAAGAGAGACATCGCTCGATATGTCAGCACCTGCCTAACCTGTCAGAGGGTTAAGGTAGAACATCAGAGACCAGGGGGAGTTTTGCAGCCCATACAGATACCAGAATGGAAGTGGGAAGACATTTCTATGGATTTTATAGTGGGATTACCCAGAACCACGAATGGTTTTGATACCATCTGGGTAATAGTCGACAGGTTGACTAAATCAGCCCACTTCCTAGCTATCAAAATATCCTATTCCATGGAGCAACTAGCTCAGTTGTATCTCAAGGAGATCGTCAGGCTGCATGGAGTCCCACGAACCATTATTTCAGACAGAGACAGTAGGTTCACATCACACTTCTGGGAGTGTGTACAGACAGCTTTGGGCACGAAGTTAAAGTTTAGCACAGCCTTCCATCCTCAGACAGATGGACAGACGGAGCGAGTAAATCAGGTACTCGAGGATATGCTCCGAGCATGCGCCCTAGATTTCAAGGGAAGTTGGTGCAAATATCTGAGTTTAGCAGAATTTGCATACAACAACAGCTATCAGGCCACTATCGGTATGGCACCTTATGAGGCTCTCTATGGGCGGAGGTGTAGATCTCATCTGGTATGAGAGTGGTGAGCGAAAGAACTAGAACTTGATGATCTAGTGGCGATACCACCGCAGCCTATACAAAGAATCCGCTAGAGGATAGAGATAGCTCAGAGCCGCCGAAGAGCTATGATGCAGACCCTTAGAGTTTTCAGTATGGGATTCAGTGTTCCTCAGAGTAGCTCCCATGAAGGGAGTAATGCGTTTTGGGAAGAAGGGCAAGCTAAGTCCCAGATATGTGGGACCATACCTTATCAGCAGAAGAGTGGGCAAGGTAGCATATGAGCTAGAGCTACCCCAGGAAATGTCGGCTGTCCACAACGTATTTCATGTCTCTATGCTGAAGAAGCATACCCCAGATGCCACCCAAGTGATTGAGCCCCTGTTGGTACAGATCCGCGAAGACCTCAGCTATGATAGTCGGCCTATTCAGATAATACACCGAGTAGTTAAGAAATTGCGGAACAAGGAAGTACCATTAGTCAAAGTCATTTGGCACAGTCACACAGCAGAAGAGGCAACTTGGGAGACAGAAGCCAGCATGAGACAGAAGTACCCAGAATTATTCTAAGTTCGAGGATGAACTTTTTATAAGGTATGGGGGATTGTAATGCCCGAGAAATTCTCAAAACTGCATTATAAATATTCTATGATTTTTTTGGGATTTTTAGATATTTTTCCAGAATTTTCCGAGTAGCGGAAGCAGCAAAAATAATTAGAACCGTAAAATAGCTTAGGCGGGAATCGAACCCGGAACCCCTCGGATCTGATAACTTTTAGTTAGCCTTAGTAACCGGTGAACCCAGTAGGGCCGTGCTGAAAGAAAGAGGAATCAATTATATTTATATTAGAGTTGGGTTCAATTATCCACTTAATATAAATAGAAGAGTTAGGTTGGGTTTGGTTTATTTTAGAATTTGATTCGGCAAACTCCTCCCCTCCAAACCCTCACGCCGAACACCCTTCTTCTCTCCTTCTCTCGACGCCAACCACAAGGAAGACCTAGGGTTCTCTCCCTAGGGCCCCAAGGATATCTTCCGGCGATAACTCCAGCACGAGGACGCTCTCCTTCGCGAGGGGAATGCTTAGACGCGAGAAGATCGTCGAGAAGTTGTCTCCACCGGAATTCTAGCGAATAGAATTGTAAGGAAATTAGCGTATGAGGTAAGAAACCCCTCACCTGCAGTATAAGTAGCTTTTGTTTGATTGCATGTCTTTAGTTTAGTTATATGCAGATTTTTCGGCACGTAAGGTGTGTTTAACCTCCTTCGCGACTTAGGGATTTAGTTGAGCACCTCTAGATGGGCCAGACACGTCCTTCCCCTACAGTTGGAGGATGTAGACGCTGTCGGGTGCCTAGAGGTGGTCTCCCTAGTAGAGGAGAGGGTTGGAGCACACCAAGTGTTTGATAAAATGCTCAGCCCAGAAAAGAAATGCAATTTAGATATTTTAATAGCTTAGTTAAATGCAATAGAAGCATTCATTTAGCACATTCAGCTTTATTACAGCTTATATGGGACTAGATGTCCAATGGGTGGGCTCCCGCAGTCGCCTCTAGGTTCAGACAACCTAGCTCTAGGTTCAGATAACCTAGAAATAGCAAGAACAGCCAAGAATACGGCTATAATCAGTATTTTACTTTTCAGTGGCACTGTATAGGATTAGATATCCATTAGGCTGGACCCCCACAGTCGGTCCCTAGGTTCAGATAACCTAGTAAACCCTACTAAATTCGGGACTTGCAAACCCGGGTTTAGTTAGGGATGCGCGCACAGTAAGTATAGTTGCCGGGCCCAACAGCACATGATTATTATTTTGATCTACTATGCTATTAGTTTTCAAAACTCATAAAATCAGTTATGTTAGTTGAGTTTGATTTCAGCTTCAGGTTAGCTTCAGTTAGCTTAGTTCTCTATTATTGTTCTATGTGATTAGCCTGCTATGCCATGCTTCAGCTTACATGTTCAGTTATTTCAGTTTATGCTTGCAACCAGAGTATGCCATGCCAGTACATGTTTTCAAATAGCATTCTTTAAAAGCATGTTTGCATCGTTGCATATTTTAGTGAGGTAGTTGGTTTCTTACTAAGCTTTAAGCTTACAGATTCTACTTTCCTTATACTGCAGATAAAGGTAAAGGGAAAATGGACTAGCAGAGGAAGCTGGAGTTCAATGCAAAGATGGTGTGTGTGGCAGGAACTAGAATAAAAGATCCTCAGGGGTTTTAACAAGCTTAAATTGTTGAATTCTTAGTATTTCTTCTTTCATGCATTTTTAGAACTTAGAATGTTTAAACCATGGGAGATTTATTTAGTTTGTTAGTAATTATGTTAGAATGCTGGTTAATAGTTGCTAGAATATATTCCTATTGATTTTAGAATTGTTGTGTGAGGTTTTGGCACGCCAGAGTGCTGAAATCAGAGTTTCAGGGTGAGATCAGAACCCAGATCGGTCTGTAGACCGATTAGAGCCGGGTTGTGCCGCTGGATCGGTCAGCTGACCGATCCAAGGGAGAACAGAGAGTTTATGGATCGGTCAGCCGACCGATCCAGAGGCGAACAGTGAGTACAGAGGTTCACTGATCGGTCAGCCGACCGATCAGTAAGCTACTGGATCGGTCTACCGACCGATCAGTGTACTCCTGGATCGGTCGGTAGACCGATCCAGCCGCATACAGAAGCGAAAAGCTTATGGATCGGTCAGCCGACCGATCCAGAGTTTTTCTCCCGTGCCAGTATCAAGTTGGATCGATCACGGGATCGATCCGACAGCCCAATCGACTCATGGATCGATTGAAATGCCTGATTACAGCTAGCAGGACACCCGAGAGGCATAGATTATCCTCCCTAGAATGTGTACAACTCCTAGGTACACCTAGAATATTAAGTTCAGATTTTACAGTAATCAGTTTAGTAAAATTTTAATCAATCCAGATTTTTGCAATAGTAATTTAGCACAGCATTACGTAACGATCGGCCGCGCAGCCGAGTCAGTAGGAGGCAGGTCGTTACACTCTGGCTTGTTTTCGCCTGAGAAATCACCGTCGACGCGCGCAGAAGAAAGCAGAGGAGGAAGGTTTCTAGGTCACGGGAAATAAAACCCTCTCCTAACTTATCCCTTTTATAATCTCCAATATTCTGTTAACTTCTTAAATAAATTTTGCTACCTTTTCTAAACAGAACCGCCCGCTTGGGCACTTGGTCAGCCAGATTCACTTAAGGTTCGATTCGGTTCGGAGGTCGCGGGTTCGAATCGTGGCCGCAACCCTTTTATTCCAATTTATTTTCTATTTATTAACTACCACTTAAATAATTTTCACTCCTCCTTTAATCAACAACGCCCGCTTGAACACTTGGCTAGCCGCGTTTCGCCAAAACCTCTGACCGGGTCAGAGGTCGCGGGTTCGAGTCCTCATCCGAACCTTTATTCCCATTTATTTTCTATTTCCTAACTACTGCTTAAATAAATTTTGTTCTCCTTTTAATTAGCAACGCCCGCTTGGGCACTTGGTCAGCCGGATTCGCTTAAGAGTTGGTTCGGCCGGAGGTCTCCGGTTAGAATCTCGGCTTGGACAATATTTTTGGCGAAACTTCTTTCGTTTAGTAAAAATACCAAACGAACTCCAAAAATTGCATAAAAATACTCTAAAAATGTCTAAAAATCTCTAGAATATTTCTAAAGCATTTCTAAATATTTTTAAATGCTATTAGGGCTTGGAATGAGGAAATTTGAGTCATTACAATCTCCATACCTTATAAAAAGTTCGTCCTCGAACTTAGAATAATTCTAGATATTTCTACCTCATGTTGTCCTCACGCTCCCAAGTAATTTCCTCATGCTTCTAGTTCTGCCAGTTGACCTTTACTAGTGGTATTTCTTTGTCCCTTAGTCTTCTTAACTTCTCGGTCCACTATCACTCATGTCGCATCGTACCCATTAGTGGTGCTTGGAAGACCTGCTATAAAGTCCCTGGTGGTCGTAGGTGTATTAGTCACCCCAAATGGCATGACTATGAATTCGTAGTGTCCATATCTGGTTCTGAAAGCTGTTCTGGGTGTATCACTTCCTTTCACTTTCAATTGATGGTACCCAGAGCGCAGGTCTATTTTAGAGAACACTATTGCCCCCTTTAACTGATACACTATTGTCCCCTTTAACTTATCAAATAGATCATCTATTCTGGGAAGAGGGTACTTGTCCTTAACTGTTACTTTGCTCAGTGCTCAAAAACTTTTATCTCACTTTAGCACTTATAAACAAATATTTCTAAGCGTTTCTCTATGCTAAAATTAATAAGGAAAAACATACTAATAAACAAATTTAAATACTTTCTTACTTGAAGACGGCAAGGTTGGTGCTGATGTGTGATGCTGGAGAACAGGAACTGCTCTTATACCAACTTGTAACACCCCACCCTCCTCACTACTAGTCTGCGAGGGTGGAGCACTACTGGACTACTAACTTATCTTAACTAACATTGCACCCATGTAATTATCTATACTTAAAACTCTCTAAACACACAAAACATACAATTAACTGACAGTGGAAGACTAAATGACTCATCTATACATACTACTCAGACTTATGTTCACAACTAAATCTATACATCAATCTAATCATGCTGAAATATATGTATTAATCTGAACATGCATGCAACCATTATATAGCTCAGATAATAGGTCTAATGTGCATAACAATTTAAATGAAAGAATTCTAAATACATGACAATCTTAATAAATTCTTATGCTAATCCCAAGGCTTCTATGGTCCAGGCATCACACATCCATCCGCACCTCCTTGTCGCCTTCCTTTGCTATAACTTTTCCTTTCATTTATCTGCAGTAAGAGGAAATGCAACTATAAGCAAAATTGCTTAGTAAGCGCTATCTAACTCACAAAACTCGAATATGCATGTGAATAAAATAAATCTAAAATTGAATGCTTTAAAAGAAATACTACACATGCTCATCTAATAGCAAAAGAAACAAGACATTCTGAAATGTTAAACATGTAAAGCTTATTTCACTTGTTCAAAACTTATACTTTTATACTTCAGAATAATAGGAAAAACTGAACTGATACATAAGCTGAGCTAAACTGATGCTAGGCTAATGCTGAATCTGAACTGCATTCACGTAACTAATTTGTGTAGTTTTGAAAACTATTTTCATAATAGATAAAAATAATAGTCAATCTGCTGATGGGCCTAGCAACTGTACTTGCTATGCGCGCATCCCTAACTAGACCCGAGGTAGCTAGTCTTGAATCTAGTAAGGTTTACTAGGTTATCTAAACCTAGGGCCGACTATGGGAGCCCAACCCAAGGACAACTAAGAGTCCAGCACAGTGCCACTGATAAAAGTAAAATACTGATTCATAAGCTGATTTATCTTAATTACTTCTTCTTTAAATGCCTTGGCATTTTAATAAGAAACTTGTGTGCCAAAATCCCTAAAGTCTTAACTTTGGGATGTACTTAAGGCCTTGACCTTTTTCTTTCTTTTCTTTATCTTTCTTATACTTGTTAATGTTGGTGCGGTTAGCACTAACGGTCTAACTCAAGTTTTGATGAATGACAAATCGGGTTAAGTTAGGTTTGTCGTGATCTAACACTCTGACCGAGTGTGCAGACGAAGTCCAAATAGGTCGACGGGCTGACCGGACGCTTGGCGAGAAGTCCAAGCGGGTCGACGGGCTGACCGGACGCTTGGCAAGAAGTCCAGACGGGTCGAAGGGCTGACCAGACGTTTGGCAGGTAAGTGAAGGTAAGTCACTGGAAGGGAGTGACTGTGAAGACGCGTTCCCGGGAAGGGAACATTAGGCGTCGATCCGGCTTAGATCCATTTCGGATATCTAAGTCGAGATCGCGACTAGATTTCGATCTCGGAAAAACAGAATCTAAGTCATACTTTTCATGTTAAACTTATGAACTGTGCTAACACTTTATTTTTTCAGGAAATTTATTATACTTGACTCAGACTAACCTTGTCTTGCAGGAGAAGGACCTGGTCTGGAGAAAGGTGGTCCGGGCGCCCGGAAGGGATCCGGGCGCCCGGGAGGCAAGTTTTATCCCAATTGCACGTCGCCACGTGGAGCTCGCTGGTTGGACCTGCCACGTCTCACCAGGGCGCCTAGAAGGGATCCGGGGTGCTCCGAGCTTCATATAAAAGAAGGGGCAGGGGTGGAGCTTCAACAACAACTAAAAAAAGTCTTCTACTGCTTGCTCTACTACTTTGCACTCTTGCGACGCTGACAAAGCTTCGACAACACGCTCCTTTCCTTTTTGTTAAATTCTTGTCGGCATTTGCTTTAGTTTCATTAGCATCCCTGTACTTTAATTTGTAACACTTTTTGAACTGCTAGTGATTGCCCATCGAAAGCACCCTTGTGTGCGAGCCTTGGAGTAGGAGTCGACACAGGCTCCGAACCAAGTAAAACCAGCTTGTGTTAGCATTGTCCTTTTATTTCCGTTGCGCGTAACTCTATCGAACGCTTACGATCCAACAAGTGGTATCAGAGCTTAGGTACCGCTCTGATTTGGTGCAACCACCAATCAGACAAAGGGGGGGGGGGGGTCTTTTAAAAGAAAAATTAGATATCGTTCGTTCTTAAACTGGTTTTCATTTTTTCCGCTCTGACTTGATGAGGCTTAGGTACCGCTCTGATTTGGTACCTTTCGTTTTTTCCCCTCCAAAACTGGTTTTGAAAAATACATCGTCATCTTTTCACCATTATTTAGTATCGACAAAATATTACATTTTCAAAAATTTGAGATAATATTTTTTATTAATATTTTAATAATATTTTATTATTTTTCTTTAAAAAAAATTATATAGTGAAAGATTATATTTTTTTCAACATTACTAATCCAAGACAAAGTCTTGGGACTTTTTCTCTGTTTCCATGTGTGCAAGACCAATGCCTCATCAAGAAGGATGGAACCCCAACGAACCACCATCGTACGATCAAGATTTCAACTACTGGAGGCGAAGAATGGAATGCTTCTTAGGAAGTCTAAACTTTGACTATTGGCTGATATTGAGAAAATCTTCTCAGAACTCAGAACTAAACACAAATATAAGTAAAATTATTTGTAATATTTTACCTAACAATGTTTTATGCAGACTAGAAAAGTACAAAGATGCACATGAGCTTTGGAGCCAGTTGATCAAACTTCACGAGGAGCCGATGAAGCTCAAGGATCAAGTAAAAATCGAATCTGAACTCGGGTCAGATCCAATCGAAAAGCCTACTGAATTAGGGGATGCGGTTAAGGTGAGTAATATTTACCAAAATACCCCTGCTAATAGTAGTTTAAAGAATATACATGTTAATTTGGATATTTCTGAAAATATCTGTGAAAATAGTGTAGCTGGCAATACTTGTAAAAATACCCCTACGATATTTTCTGATAAAATAAATCTAATTAATTTAGAAAATTCAGAAAATCTGAAAATAATTAATAACCCTAAAAGTTTAAATAATAATGATGATAATGTCAATATTAATCTAGACACAATTAATAAATTGTTTAATAATCTAGACAATATCAATCTGGAAAATCCTATCCAAATCCAAGATAATTTAATTAACAAAAAATTAAATTTTAAAGATAAGACTTATTTAATAAATCCCACTAATTATATCAACTTAAAAGGTAAAGAAAATATAAGGATAAAATCAAACACTTTGATAAAATCAAAATGGAAGTTAACAAAATTAAATGTCAAAGATAACATATTAAACAAAAATAATCTAGAAAATTCAAAATTAACAATTAATAAAAAGCTAAAAGATAAACCTTTAAAGAAATATAATTCAAACAGTTTAATTAACTCAAATTCAAAAATAAATAAAAACTTAAAATTTAAGAATAAACTATTAAAGAAAGATAATTCAATTAACCCAATAAAATTGAAATTGAAAGAAAATTTAAATATTAAATATACTTTTTTAAAGAAAGATAATTTGACCAATTTAATTAATTCAAAATTAAAAACTTAAATTTAAATTATAAATTAAACATTAAAACTTAACTAAAACCAACTATAATTATACAAGAAATCTTAAAAAGAAAAATTAACAATATAGGGGGAGGCTCTAGAATAGCTAGCACCTCCCAAAATAACTTACCCGGTAAGGGTACCCAAAACCAACCTACCCGACAAGGTAAGTAGGAGTAGAATAAAAAGGGACAAAAGTTTAACTTGACTTACGGTACTGGTGAAGTTTTGGATGATAGTACGTTAGGGAAGCTTAGTCTATGCATGTTTAGGAAGATATGGTTTCGACCTGGTGCATTTACCTAAGTGGAACTAGCCGAAGCTACCCCTTATGGATCCTAACTAGTTAGACCAAGGTTTTGTATTAAGTTCAGTGGATATGACTATTTGGAAAACCTCGAAGGCATGGTTACTCTAATGATGTCCAGGTGACTCACTATAGCCCAGAAGTTTATCCAAAGAATGCCTATTTGTTGAGCCCAAAGCTAAATCTGAATCTAACACAAAGTTAAAACAAACCCCAAAATTGAACATAATTTATCTCACAAAATTATAGGATTCCCTGATTGAAAACACAGATTAAGTGAGATGACTAAGGACCTAAAAGAAATAAATTAATTAAAATTAAATCAATTAAATTAAAATAATATGTTAATTTTTTTTTAACTAAAAAATTATTTTAACTTAATAAATTATTTTAACCGCTCAGTGATGGAGTATAATGCCGAATTTAATTGGTTGGCTAGATTCTGTCCTGAGTTGGTTGCCGATGACAGATCTCGTATGTTTCAGTTTGTCCAGGGACTGGATGGACATATTCAGGTGAAGATTGCCGGTCTTGGTATTGCTTCATACACAAATGCACTGGATAGAGCTCTTATGATTGAGTCTGCTCATCAGAGAGTGAACGCAGACAAGAAGAGGAAGCAGACTAATTGGACTTCCGGACAGATCCAGCAGACACAGACTACGGGACAGCAGCAGAGCAGTCGCACTCAAACGGGTCAGGGTACTTCTGGGTCATCTGGCTGACACCAGAAGTTAGGACAATCAGTATGTTCCCGGTCTGCTCAGCAGAACCGGAAATAGTCCACCGGTGACCCTTACTGCACCTGATGTGAATCTCGAGATCACATCACCTCTGCATGCACCCTGGGGCAGTCAGTTTGCTATTATTGTAAATTGCCTAAGCACGTGAGCCGAGACTGTTCGCTGAAGGCTCAGCATGTAGCTTCTGGGATTTCTGTTCCGGGAGGACAGTTTGGTTAGTCCGGGACTTAGCGAGGTGGGCTGTAAAATACTAAACAATTAATAATTAAATAATAAGGGTATTTAATTAAATAATCTTATTTAAATTTTTAGGAAATTATAGAAATTTTCTGAGAATTAATTAGAGCTCGTATGAGTTAGGTTAAGGGGATCAATTATTGGGCTAAGGAAAAGTCTGTTTAAGTTACCCGATTTAAACGAGGAAATGTTTAATTTTCTTAAATGTTTTACTTTTCCTTTTCTTTAAAAGCTTACCCGTGCCCTAAATCACCACTCGCGTCATCTTCTTCCCGCGATGCCACCCGAACCCCTCTTCCCCCACCCCCGCTCGCGCTGCTCCCTCTCGTGAAGCCACAGTCACCTCTCCCTTCTTCTCTCTCGGTTCCGGCTGACCCCTTTCTTCCCCGAGCTCTCTTCCTCGCACGCGAGCACACAGCAACCGCCGATCCCTTCTCCTCATCCCCGATCGTCACCCACAGACGTCGCCGACCACCTCTACTCGACGTCGACCCCAGTTGTGCCCTAGCACCGATTGCCACCACACAGCCGCTGATCCTCATCTCGTTGAGTTTTGCCCTAGCTGATCCGGTGAGTATTCCCCTTATTTGTTATGTGATCAATAAGGTAAGGGCTAGGTACATAGAAACAGTGGGATGTGCCGACTGTGATGATCTTGTTTCGTCTTGCGCTATTTCTGGTTTTCCCGATTGGATTTGGGTGCTCGCAATTTGGTATGGTTTCAGCGCAAAGTTCCTTGATCGGTTGCTTCGGATTTGTGATACTTTGATAGGTTCATGGCGTTTTGTGTTGTCTTTATGCTTAAGGTGATATTTGGGGGTTTTGGTGTCTACGATACCATGCTTGGGATGGCTGACAGTTTGGGAATCTTGTTTTATTTTCTTGAAGTCTTCTTGCAATTGCCGGCATACAATGTTTGGGAATGTTTGTCAGTTCTCTTGTGAAACAGTGAGGGTATTCTTGTAGTGTTGTTGAGAATTCGTATTTGGACTTCTAGATGTCTTCTCCTTTAAGTTGTTCTCCGAATTGTGAATGTTGCAATTGCCTTCAAATTGGGTAAGTTGAGTCCTGATTTTTATGTTGTGTTAGTTCTTCAAGATAGTCTTGAATTCTGGATAGATTTGGAAGATTGTGAGATGATTTCAATGTTGGTTCTATTTTGGCATGCTAGTCTAAGATATCTGGATGGATTTGGATGAATCGAGGTTCATAGTTGGATTAGGGTTTTTCCCTAATTAAGTTGGGTTTCAGTTTAGCTAGTGTCGTTATGAAATTAGCTAAATTGTACATCACGTGATTTGCAGGATGTTGATTGAAGACGGTTGACACGATCTGCATATAAAGACGGGTACTTCTTGCTTTGTTTTCTTTTAGTACTTTGACCTTAGTGCATGAATAATTTTGGATAAGGACTGTTTACCTTGACTCCACTCTTATTTTCCTGCGCTTGATACTTCCACGCAATCTTTGAGAAATTCGTTCCATATCTATACAGTCTCTTGTTGTTGTCCATGATCAATAGCAGATATTAGATACCACGTTTGTATGCTTTGACTGTTGCTTATTTATGTACGATATTGAGCATGCTGGCTTCATGTAGCATACCTATTTCTGCTTATATATATATATGATGATTGTTGCATTGTTCGCATCATGTCATTGGATGCATGCCGCATCCTCGGCCACTCGAGAGAGTGGTAGCTGGAGTTGATGCCGCTTGTCTTGTCGTGCCGCACTCGGCCACTCGTGTGAGTGGTAGCTAGAGTACGAGCAGCAGGGACCCCGTCGCAGATGTAGCTAGTTAGCTACTATGCAACTGTCCCCTCGGCCACTCTTGTGAGTGGTAGCTAGAGTGGTGTACAGTCTGTCACTGACCCGGCCTCTCGACCATACAGGGGTCATGGTGCGGAGAGGTGGGCGGGATTGACCATCCATGCATACGCTGTTATTATATTTGCTTTGGCTGTTGCTGTTTATATATGCTGATATTGCTTACTTACTACTGCTGTTCACATATGCTAATACGCTTACTTGTGTTGAGATATATTCTCATTATAAATGTTTAGTCATTGGAAATTTGTATATACCTTGCTTATTACCTCGGTAGTTATGAGCAGTACTATAGTAGATTAGTACCAGTTCTGACCTACTATACCTAGCCTAGGATATGGTTTCAGGTATGAGCATTTATTTTGGTGCTATTGTAGTATCTGCTATTCCTCTTATGAGACTGTATTTCTTTTGGCATTCTCTATTGGTTTATTATGTTCATGCACTATCTCTTTCTTTACCCACTGAGTTCCAATACTCACCACCCCACAAAATGATTTTTCTTTCGCCAGGTAACAGATAGATGAGTCATGGATGCTTGGAGAGATGCCGGCTGCCACCTACGTCACACTCGAGGATAGTTTTCATTTTGGTTTTGTTATCGTTTGGGGTGGTATATTGATTTTGTGTATTTTGTTTTTCAACAAGTCGATGTGCATTTTGGGTCAAGTCTGTGATGACAGGTAATTTTTATTAGTGTCGTTGTTGATTTTACGTTCGTATCGTTTTATGTCTTCCGCTGCTGTGTGTTTATTTTGTTCCAGCCGAGTGGGCTGATGATATAAACTGCGTGGTTATGTTTTATTCATTTGTGTTTTGGATTCAGCCATGTAGGCTTATTAAATTGCGTGTTATGTTGTTTATATTTTGTATATATATTCCAGCCGAGTGTGGCTGAGGTATATTTGGTATGTAGTAATGCTTCAGATTGTCATCCGTACAGGGGAGATGCTATCGAAATTTCTTCGGACAGGGACTCCTCTGTGGCGTGACATGGGCCGAAATCCCCATCTTCGCATCGTCAGCAGAGGACAATTCCCCCTACAGCAGCTGCATATGACATGCACCGGCAGGAGTATTCCGATGTCCTTGTGGAGAACCCCACGGTATTCCGCCGTAATCTTCTCCTGTACTATTTGTCAAGAAGAAGGATGGTACTCTGAGGTTGTGCATCGATTATAGGCAGCTGAATGTAGTGACTATCAGGAATAAGTACCCCTTGCCACGGATTGAGGATTTATTTGATCATCTTAGAGATACATCAGTGTATTCTAAGATTGATCTGCGGTCTGGATATCATCAGCTGAGAGTTAGAGATTCTGATATTCAGAAGACAGCATTTTGCACCTGATACGGACATTACGAGTTTTTGGTAATGCCATTTGGGCTTACCAATGCTCCTGCAGTATTTATGGATCTGATGAACCGTATCTTTCTGGAGTACCTAGATTAGTTTGTTATTGTGTTTATCGATGATATATTGATCTATTCACGTTCCGAGGAGGAGCACGCGCAGCATCTTCGCATAGTCTTGGAGACTCTGCGATGACATCATCTGTATACGAAGTTCAGTAAGTGTGTATTTTGGCTATCTTCGGTTGGTTTTCTGGGACACGTGGTGTCAAGCAGAGGTATTTCAGTAGATCCACAGAAGATCGAGGCTATCACTAGCTGGGAGCAGCCGAATTCAGTCCAGGAGATTCGCAGTTTCTTGGGACTGGCTGGATATTACAGACGATTTGTTGAGGATTTCTCTAGTATTGCTATGCCGTTGACACATCTGACCAGAAAAGGCGTGAAATTCACTTGGTCAGAGGCTTGCGAGACTAGCTTCCAGGAGCTGAAGCGGAGATTAGTATCAGCACCAGTTTTGGTTTTACCTTCTAGTGATGACGGGTTCGTACTTTACACAGATGCATCCCTTCAGGGCTTGGGCGCTGTTTTGATGCAGCACGGTAGGGTAGTCTCCTATGCTTCTCGTCAGTTGAAGGAGCATGAGAAGAACTACCCAGTACATGATTTAGAGCTACCGCTATTATCTTTGCTTTGAAGATTTGGCGACATCATCTTTATGGTATTACTTTTGAGATTCTTACTGATCATAAGAGTCTCAAATATATTTTTACACAGAAGGAACTCAATCTTCGACAGAGGAGATGGATGGAGTTCCTGAAGGATTATGATTGTACTATTAGCTACCATCCGGGTAAAGCTAATGTGGTTGCTGATGCACTTAGCAGAAAGTCCAGAGGGACTTTAGCTTGTCATCGAGTGTTAGTCACGGACTTGATTCAGGGATTCTCTGAGTTGGGCCTTGAGGAGCAGGGACGGACAGAGCAGGGTATTCTTGTTACCATGGTTGCTCAGTCGTCGATCAGGATGAGGATTCGAGAGGCCCAGGCCGGAGATCAGCATTTACAGTTCATTAGCAGCCAGCAGACCGAGTTTACACGAGATGATGAGGGGATTGTTTATTTTCGAGGCAGATTATGTGTACCTCAGTCTCACCCGGTCATGGAGGAGTTACTTCAGGAGGCTCATCGTTCTAGATTTGCTATCCACCCTGGTGGGACCCGTATGTATCATGATTTGAGGCATTCCTATTGGTGGAACGGCATGAAGAAAGACATCGTGGAGTTTGTAGCTAGATGTCTTGTCTGTCAGCAGGTGAAGGTTGAGCACCAGAGACCTGCTGGTTTACTTCAGAGGATCCCTATTCCAGAGTGGAAGTGGGAGCATATTACTATGGATTTTGTGGTAGGATTACCTAGGACTCGACGATGTCATGATGTGATTTGGGTAATCGTTGACCGATTAACCAAATCTGCACACTTTTTAGCGATCCGGAAGACTGATTCTCTGGATCGATTAGCTGAGTTATACTGTCGAGAGATTATCAGATTGCATGGAGTTCCGCTGAGTATTATATCTGATAGAGACCCACGGTTCACCTCCCAATTCTGGCAGAGTCTGCAGCAGGCCTTGGGCACACAGCTTCGTTTCAGTATGGCATTCCATCCGCAGACAGATGGGCAGTCAGAGCGGACTATTCAGACTTTGGAGGATTTACTGAGGTCTTGTGTTATGGACTTCGATGGCAGCTGGGAGGATCACCTGCCATTAGTGGAGTTCGCCTACAACAACAGCTATCATTCGGCTATCCAGATGGCACCGTTTGAGGCGTTGTATGGTAGGCCTTGTCGGACACCAACCCTCTGGGAAGAGGTTGGGGAAGCTCAGCTATTAGGACCTCAGAGAGTTCAGCATGAGGCAGAGTTGGTTCGTACTATTAGGCAGAGGATGTCTGAGGCTCAGGACCGTCAGAAGAGTTATGCTGATCGGCGACGGAGACCCCTGAAGTTCTCTATTGGTGATCATGTATTTTTGAGAGTTTCACCCACGAAAGGGGTGAAGAGATTTGGTCTTCGAGGTAAGTTAGCTCCACGATATATTGGGCCATTCCAGATCTTGGAGAGGATTGGAGCAGGAGCTTACCGTCTGGCGCTACCACCATCTTTAGCAGACATTCACGATGTATTCCATGTATCTATGCTTAGGAGATACGTATCCGATCCAGCACATGTACTATAAGATATATCAGTTCCTATTCAGCCTGACGTCACTTACGAGGAGGTTCCTGTACGGATTCTGGACCATAGAGAGCGTCAGTTGCGGAACAAGACTGTTCGGCTGGTTAAAGTCGGATGACATCATCATTCTGACGAGGAGGTTACTTGGGAGCAGGAGGATACGATTCGAGCTCGATACCCCTATCTTTTTACTTGAGGTATGTGGGTTAGAGTTCCTTCCAGCATTTATACTGTTTGGTTATATTCTAGTGTTTGCGGTTGGTTATAGCGAAATTTGAGGACCAAATTTTTATTAGTAGGGGAGGATGTGAGATATCGGAAAATTTAATATATAGGGTTATTTCAGTAATAGCCTTATAGAATTTTTCCAGAATTTTTAGAAATTTTCTGAGAATTTTTCGGAACTCGTACGGAGGATTTTGAGGGGATCAATTTCGAGATCGGATAAAGCCTGTTTATGATACCCGTTTAAGTGAGGAAATGTGTTAATATATAAATTCCTTTATTTCTTTATTTTCCTCCCCAAAACGCCGAACCTAACCCGATTCCTCCCCTCTCTGCCCGACGCGATCTCGATCTCCCCTCTCTTCCTTCTCTGTGCTCTCCCTCTCTCGCGGATCACTCGACGCCGAGACCGGAGGAACACATCACCGGAGCTCGACGGGAACCAGTAGGCTCCAGGTCGTCTTTGGCTGAAGAAGACAAGTTGGGTTTGGCCGAGGGATCTCTATCTCGGTGGCTTCTTGCACCGATCGTTGGCTATTCCTTGGTGGCTAGGGCATGGTGAGGAGCAAGATTCGCATCGTTTCCCAACCAATTGATCCTTCCCTTCTCTAGTCTCCTTCATCCTGGTTCTCTCTGCCCCTGATTGGTTGTATCTGTCGATCCTTTCTTCCCTGATCCAACACTACTGGAATCGAGCCAGATCCAATCGTCGGAGTGAAGATGCCCTAGGGTTTCGAGGGTAAGCAACCGAAATCCTTCTTTCCTATTGATTCATCGTTGGATTCTTGTTGATTCACGGGTTAGTGCTCTGTTGTGGTGTTGTTGTGATCCAATTGAATCCAGTGAGGAGGAATTCCAGGGAGGTCTCGATGAGGTCTTCTTGAGCTGTTGGGCAGAGGCTAGAAGGTTTGGGCTTGATCAACTTGATTCCTTCTTGATCCGATTGATTACAGCAAGGTGGTGTTCTATGGATCCGAAGTTCTATTTCTGTGGAGTTTTTCTTTGGCTCCAGCAGCAGCTATCCTTCCGACAGCAATCATCCACGATTGAGGATCAACAGAGAGTGAATTGTTGATCTCTTCTCTTGATCCGATCAGTGAGGTGAGCTCTGTTTACTGTGATGTTTTCTTGGTTCTAGCAGCACTTTCTCCAGTAGTTGGGATTGAGGTAAGGAACAGGGAATTAATACATGATTAGTGTAATTAGTTGTTGATCATGTGTAGATTAGTTAGGTTTATGTGTTGAATTGGAGATGTTATGGATTACTTGATGGTTAGTATATCACTAGTTGATATATGATTAGTGGATTAGATTTAATTGCTTAGATTAATTTAATGGAATGATTGGGGTTAGGGTAATTAACCCTAATCAACTATTGGATTTAATTTAGGTTAGGATTACTAATCTAATTGGTGGTTAGGGATTATATAATTAATCCTAATTGACCGTTAGATTTAATTGGGTAGATTGAGGTTGTGTGATTAGGGGTTTTCCCTAATTTAGTATTAGAGATTTTATTTAGCTATTCATTTGGATTTAGCTAAATAAAACTGTTTGTTTGACACAGGACTCTGATTCGAGACGGTCGTCTCAACTTCGGATTTGGATTGTACCTTCTATTTGAGGCGGGTACCCTTTGACTTATCTCTTGATAGTGTCTTATGATATGTGCAGTTTATATATACTTACTAGTGTTGGTATTTAGTACTTCCCTGGTTTAGTTTAGTTGATACCTGATATATGCTTCTACTGATAGTTGCTATACCTTTGTCTAGAATGCTTTTATTTCTGGCTATGTTTATCTGTGTTCATAGGGATAGAAGTGTTTATTTGTGCTTCCCTCTATATTGGATTAGTTGATAGATATATTGGATATGTGATGTTGGATTCATGTTGTTTATTATCCTTGTTATATATGTGTTTATGTTTTTGGCACCTACACATATGGAGGATATGCTCAGGTATGGCATACTGTAGCCGCATGCACCATATCGTATGATTGCATGCTAGGCGATTGACGACTCCATTATTGTTGAGCTCGTCGACCGGCTACATGGACCTCTACACACGTGATTACTACATGGGTAGTGGCACAGCACTCAGGGTGTGTATGGTAGGTTGCTCTGTCGAGAGCTCCGTTGGTACACTCATGGGTTAGTGTGACGCAGCGTAGTAGCAGGACAGGGGTCCCTCCCCGTCATTGTGTACCGGGAGATGAGAGCATTGCGCTCCCTCACTATGGTGTAGGTTGGAGGATAGGTGTACTCCGGTGCATCCCGTCCACTTGGTCACTCTTCAGGGGCAGTGACGACAGAGTGCACGGTGTCACAGCCCTACCCACTCAGTCTCACCATTATGTGTGAGATGGCTGACTGACGTCAGGGGTGACCATGTCATATTGCATCATATGCACAGATTGCATTTATTGTGATTGTTGCATATTGGATGGTGCACTTGGGTGACTGCATATGATTGACATGCATACAGAATACATGTGTATTTGCTCTCACTATCTTTATTTGTGTATGTCCACAGTCATTCGCCCAAGCCTCGCAGGTGAGTACAGTTTATTTCAGTTATGCACTTCTTATATTCTTGCAGTAGATTGTATTTCATGCTTATTGTTGGTTACTGCAGTTTATTTTGTTATGCATACCTGTTATACTTAGGAGACTGTACTATATATGTATACTGTTAGGATGCTGTACCGTAGGATTGTTGCTGGTAGTTATATGTTGCTGTACATATCTATTGAATTACCTACTGAGTTCTTTGAACTCACCCCGTTGTTACTATTTTTCAGGTTGAGGCCGTCGGGAGATATTCCAGTTGCTAGCCCCATTATCGCGAGGATTTTCTTTGTCGGATTATATTTTGCTTTTGCATCTTACATACTTGTATTGTGGGTTTGTATTGTGGACATTGAACATTCAGGTTTGCTACTTTTGTTCTCCGCTGCGGATTTTCTCATTACTTCGTGGATTTGTTTTCTTCGTTATAGTGGAGTAGGATGTTTACATATATCTTCGAGGATTCTATATCGTCCTTCCTTATTAAACTGCGTGGATTGAGTATATGTTGAATTATGTGGAATGTTGATATAAACTGCGTGGTTTGTTTCTTATTTGTATTGTATTGTTCCGGCCGTATGTGGCCGAGGTATAGATATATGTATTCTGGATTCATATTGTCACCCGTACAGGGGAGATGCTGTCGAAATTTCTTCTAACAGGGACTACCTGAGGCGTGACAGAAAACACAGATCAAGTGAGATGACTAAGGACCTAAAAGAAATAAATTAATTAAAATAACATGTTAATTTTTTTTAACTAAAAAATTATTTTAACTTAATAAATTATTTTAAAAATTATTTTAACTAAATTATTTTAAAAAGTTATTTTAACTTAATAAATTATTTTAACTAAAAAAATATTTTAAACATAAATTATTTTAAAAATTATTAAAACAAAATTATTTTAAAAACTCTTTTAAAATTTATTTAAAAAAATTATTTTAAAAAAAATTTATTTAAAAACTCTTTGTAAAATTATTTTAAAAATTCTTTCAAAGATTATTTTAAAAATTTATTTTAAAAACTCTTTTAAAAATTGTTTTTAAAAATTATTTAAAAACTCGTTTAAAAATTATTTTAAAACTTCTTAAAAAAAAACTATTTTAAAAATCCTTTTAAAAACTATTTTAAAAATCATTTTAAAAATTCTTTTAAGAAATTATTTTAAATATTATCTAATAATTAAATTTTAAACTTAATTTAAACTTAAATTATAACTTAAATTAAAACTTTAAATTCATACCTAAGATAAAACCTAATTAAAATTTTGACTTTTAACTTAATCAAGTAATTGTTTAAGTAAATAACTAATTGTTTAGATCTAACACCTAGATTTAACCTGATAAAAACATTAAAATTATTCTAAATCACTTTTAATCAACCTTTAAAATATTAATTATTTTAATTAAAACATAATTAAAGTTTAACTTAAATTGATCCTTACTTAACTTTGTTTAATACTTTAATAAATTTTACTTCAAATTACTACTAACTTTAAACTAAGTTAATCCAACTTAAAAGGAAAGTCAAATTATAACTCACACTTTCATTAACCAATTCAATTAATTAATACAATGGTTAAATTATTTTAAATAAGTATTAAATCAAGTAAAAATCTTATTTAATCTTAAACTAAAGCTTAAAAGCCTGAATCTAAAATTAATTATTAATTAATCAAACTCAAATAAATAATTATACCAAGGATACAGAGATAATAATATAAGTATTACTAAATTAGACAAATGGGTTAGGACCTTGAAATTTAACACATCCAAACCTTAGCATTATATTAATAGGGAGTAATAAAATAAGGAGGATTAATAAATTAAAGGAGTATCAAATTCAGGGGGAGGTTTATTTTTTATTTATCCCCTTAAGTGTTATTTTTTCTCTAAAATATTTTTAGAAAATTCTATCTCAATTTATTTAAAAAAATATTTTGAAAATCTTATTTTAAATATTCTTAGCAAATATTTTCAAAAGTTTTATTTTAATAATGTCAGGTTTAGGGAGAGGATTAAATCAACACTTAAACACCAACATTATTTTCTCCACCTTAAATATAATATTTTTTTTAATATTTTTTCTTAAATTGTTCCTTGGTTTCAAAATTAAAATTTTTTTTAGTCTTGAAAAAGAAAAATTTTCAAACTTAGTTTTTGAAATCTTATTTTTCAAATATTTTCTTAAAACTAGCGCTTATAAAATTAAATTCTTCAATTAGATTTTATAAACTCAGATTTTTTTCAAACTTAATTTCAATCAGCTTTGAAAAGTAAATATCTTTTAACTCAGTGTTGAAATCTTTTTTTTTCAAATTTGAAAAATGTTGTTTTGAAAACTTAGCCTTAAAATTTTGATTGTCAAAACATATGTTCGGAAAATACTTCAAATTAGAAAATCAGCTTGTCAAATTTCTGATTTGAAAATCCTCTATGAATTTGCAAAGTTATTTTTGAAAAATTAAATTTTGTAAAAATAAATCTTTAAATGCTTTATATTTAGCCACTTTTTTCAAAACTTAGCTATTTTCCAAAAGATTGTTTTACATGTTTTAGCTACCTTAAAACTTAGTCTTAAAAATAAATTTAATGTTTTAAACAAATCTTCGACAGTGCAAACTCCCCCAAGATTAACTTGACATCATTTCCTATATTTTTTTTATGTATTCTGTATGTTTAAATTATATCCTTGTTTGATGAATGCCAAAGGGGGAGGGATAGGTGGTTAAGTTAGAAAAATAAAATAAAATTAAAAACTAACTTAAACCTCATGCTAGAACAAAATGTTTAACCTTTTTACTCGCATATTTTTACTAACTTAACCAGGTTGTCATTCCATCAAAAAGGAGGAGATTGTTGGTGCGGTTAGCACTAACGGTGTAACTCAGGTTTTGATGAATGACAAATCGGATTAAGTTAGGTTTGTCGTGATCTAACACTCTGACCGAGTATGCAGACGAAGTCCAGACAGGTCGACGGGCTGACCGGATGTTTGGCACGAAGTCCAAGCGGGTCGACGGGCTGACCGGACGCTTAGCGAGAAGTCCAAGCGGGTCGACGGGCTGACCGGACTCTTGGCAAGAAGTCCGGACGGGTCGAAGGGCTGACCGGACGTCTGACAGGTAAGTGAAGGTAAGTCACAAGAAGGGAGTGACTGTGAGGATGCGTTCCCGGGAAGGGAACATTAGGCGTCGATCCGGCTTAGATCCATTTCAGATATCTAAGTCGAGATCGTGACTAGATTCCGGTCTCGGAAAGATGGAATCTAAGTTATACTTTTCATGTCAAACTTATGAACTGTGCTAACACTTTGTTTTTTCAGGAAATATATTATACTTGCCTCGGACTAACCTTGTCTTGCAGGAGAAGGACCTGTTTGGAGAAAGGTGGTCCAGGCACCCGGAGGGGATCCGGGCGCCCAGAGGTCCGAGCGCCAGGAGGTCCGGGCGCCCGGAAGGGATCCGGGCGCCCGGGAGGCAAGTTTTATCCCGATTGCGCGTTGCCACATGGATCTCGCTGGTTGGACTTGCCACGTCTCACCAGGGCACCTGGAAGGGATCCAGGGTGCCCCGAGCTTTATATAAAAGAAGGGGAAGGGGTGGAGCTTCAACAACAACTAAAAGAAAGTCTTCTACTGCTTGCTCTGCTGCTTTGCGCTCCTGCGACGCTGACAAAACTCCGACAACACGCTCCTTTCCTTTTTGTTAACTTCTTGTCGGTATTTGCTTTAGTTTCATTAGCATTCCTGTACTTTAATTTGTAACAATTTTTGAACTGCTAGTGATTGCCCTTCGAAAGAATCCTTGTGTGCGGACCTTGGAGTAGGAGTCGACACAGGCTCCAAACCAAGTAAAACCAGCTTGTGTTAGCATTGTCCTTTTATTTCCGCTGCGCGTAACTCTTTCCGAACGATTTTGTTTATTGATATTCACCCCCCTCTATCGAACGCTTACGATCCAACAGTTAATACCTCTAATAAAAGAATGCTTCTTTAAAAACTGAAATGTTTAAACAAATTCTAACTTTGAAATGCATAAACAAAAATCTGCATACTATGCTAATCAAAATTCTGCATACTATACTAACAAAATTCTGCACTTGTAAGCTTAATAAAATCTGCACTTGTAAGCTTAATAAAATTTACACTTGTAAACTTAATAAAATCTGCACTTGTAAGCTTAATAAAATCTGCAAATCTAATTAAGCTACTAGAGATCTAATTGGATCTTCCAATGCTAAACCATCAAAACTGCAATGCCAAACAATTCAAAATCTGTAATGCTACACATAGCTATTCCACACTAGAAATCTGTTAAAGCTTGATACCTATGTAAAGCTTATACTTTTATAGAGCAATAGAGATCTTTAAGCATGTTACAACATGATCTAAACTGGAATACTAAGCCAAAATCACAAACTGAAAACTAAATCTGCATACTCTACTAATCAAGATTCTGCATTCTATGCTACACAATTTCTGCATACTAAGCAAACATAAATGTCATTCCCCGGAGGAGTCCATGTCCGAAGAAATTTCGGCAGCATCTCCCCTGTATAGCGGACAATCTGAAACTTTCTACATCTCATATACCTCAGCCACATGCGGCTGGAATAATAACAGTAAATAAACAATCACCCACGTAGTTTATATAATAAGTAAACAAAATAATAATACCCTGACTCGAAATCAACCCTACTCAACTACACTCGTAAAGCTCAAATCCGACGATAAGATCAACTTACCTCTTCTGCCGTCTAGGCAGGCAAGTAGTAGAACAAATCTAAACCATACGAAAAATCCATCGATCATAAGAATCCATACAATATCCAAATCCTCAAACAGAATAAGTCTAACACAGTCTAAATAACAAACCAAAAGATAAAAACAGCTTGTGGTCTGCAGGGGACTAGAAACTGGAACTCTCTCCTGACAGCATCAACCTAAAATATAACAACAATGGAGGCGGGGTGAGTCCAATACTCAGCAGGTACAATTGATATGCAAAGTAAGGAAATAACACCTAGCACTAATAATGCGTACAATCTCCTGATAAAAAGAAGATAAAAATACATCTGAAGTAAACAGGAGAGAAACTGTACTAACCAGGATCTGGGTATAAGGACAAACAGTCCGAGTGATATAGAAATCCTGTATGCATGTCAAACATAGGTATCCAAACAATATGCAGCATATAAATGCAGCAAACACAAACACAAGCAATAAATGCATCATGCATATGATGCCAATGTCATGGTCAGCCCTGACACCAGTCAGCCAACTCACAACAAAAGTGGGACCAAGTGGGTAGGGCTGTGACGACCGTGCACTCTGCATCACTACTCCTGATGAGTGACCGAGTGGACGGGATGCTGTCAGAGTACACACATACTCCTACCCCAAATCATAAATGGGGGAGCGCAATGCTCTCATCTCCTGGTACACGATGACGGGGAGGGATCTCTAACGTGCTACACGCTGCATCACACTACCCATGAGCGGACCAACGGAGCACCGGAAGAGCAAACTGACGTGCTACCAAGCTGCGTCACGCTACCCATGAGCGTCAACAATGGAGCACCGAACAGTGGTGAAACTGGCGATGTGCTCGACAATAATGGAGCAATTTATCACACAGCATGCAATCATGCGAATGGTGCATGTCACTAAGCATGGTAATATACTAAACCAATCTATGGACATATAATGATGTGCACCATAGTGAATAAATCATATCAAAGTACCCTGATCAAATAAGGTATCAAACCTAGGTCCTGAACATGGTGAAACATGGTTATATCACTACCCCTATGAGCATGTGTAATCAGGTACATAACAACACGAAATGCAAAACAAACAATCAATCAAGCAGGTAACAGGTAATCGGGTAGTGATTAACCGAAACAAATGAGGAACATAATTAATGCAACTTGTTAATTTCATTACTATGCATATCAAAGACAATAAGTCAAAAGTACCAGCCTCCAATCGAAAAGTCCAATCTGGCCCGAATACGACGTCGAGATACTCGTCTCGCGTCAAAGTCCTGTGTCACGGATAGAAATACATTTTTATTTAGCTAACTCCTTTAAATAGCTAAATAAAAATCTCTTACACTAAATTAGGGACAAACCCTAATTAATAAAATAATATAAAACTAATCCACGATCCACCATTAGATCAAGAATCCAAACTTAATTCCCTTTACACATGATTACACATCTACATAACCAATCACCTAATTCAAATACATAAATAATTATGTATGTACCAATTCCTACCTAAATCAATAGGTATCATAATCATATTCCTTACCTAGATTCACATGATCATCTAACCAATTCCTCCAATTTGGAACATGATCTACAACAAGTATTCAAATACACCTAATCCTTACCTTAATTCAGCCAGCTACTAGAACTCAAGAGTTGTTGTTGGACAAAGTACTGCTGGATGAAACGTTGTTGTACAATTAGCGGCTGCTCATTGCCGGACACGAGGTGAGCAGCTGCTGGAAGCAAGAATACCTGCTGGACTCCTGATCAAGATGACCTCTTCCTCACTGCAGGGGCATCCACTCAATTAGATAACATCCCGTACCAATAATTGAACCAAAAAAAAAACTCTAAGAATCCAAAACTCACAAACGACAGTTTCCTCTCCGGCGATCAGTGGTGGCGTCAGCTAGGGCAGCGTTGGAAAGAGGGTTCGGGTGCCAACAGAGGATAGGCGACACAGTGAGGAGCGACACTGCTCCGGGCGACGCCGACGGCTTGCTAGGGAACCAGCACAGAAGAGGGGCTGGCGATGACTCGTCGGACCAGAGGAGGGGAGAGGAATCGGGAGGCGGCGTCGGCGGAGATGCGAGGGCACAAAGGGACGGCGGTCGGCGCTAGGGCTCGAGTGTCGGTACAGAGGAGTCGGGATCACGGTGTGCAGCGGGGAGGAGCGGCTGTCACTGCACTGCTTCGTGCGGGAAGAAGGAACTCGGCCGGCGGCAGCGTCAGGTAGAGAAGGTGCCGAGAGGAGAGGAGAACGAAGAAAGGGGATCGGCGCCTAGGTTTCCGCTCGTGCGGTGCCGGTTAGGGTAGGGGGACGAAGTCGGGCGCGCGGGGGGTTTCGGCGAGGAAGGGAAAACGAAGGAAAAGAAATAAAATAAAAAGAAACGGGAAAGCAATTATAAACATAAACATTTCCTCGCTTAAATGGGCAGCCTAAACAGGCTTTCCCGGAACCCCGTTTTATCCCCGTAAACTCGTCCATACGAGCTCCGAAAAATTCCCAAAAAATCTCCAAAAATTTCGAAAAATTCCCTTATTAATATTCGCCTATTTTCGATATTTTACATTCTCCCCCACTAATAAAAATTTGGTCCCCAAATTTCGTTATCTACCATCAGCAAGTACTAACAACAGATATAGAAAGTATAAATGCTGAACGGTATATTAAATCACATACCTCAAGTGAAAAGATGGGGATATCGAGCTCGGATCGTATCCTCGAGCTCTCCCAAGTAACTTCCTCGTCCAAATGATACTGTCATCCGACTTAACCAGCCAAATATTCTTGTTCCGCAACTGACTCTCTTCCCGGTCTAAAATCCATACCGGAACCTCCTCATAGGTGACGTCAGGCTGAAGGGAACTGAGATTATCTATCAACACATGTATCAGATCGGGTATGTATCTCCTCAGCATAGATACGTGGAATACGGCGTGAACGCCTGCCAAGGACGGCGATAGTGCCAACCAGTAAGCTACTGCTCCAATCCTTTCCGAGATCTGGAAAGGTCCAATGTATCACGGAGTTGGCTTACTTCTGAGGTCAAATCTCTTCACCCCTTTCATGGGTGAAACTCGCAGAAATACATGGCCGCAAATGGAGAACTCCAAAAGTCTCCGACTCCGGTCAGCATAACTCTTCTAGCAGTCCTATGCCTCTGACACTCTCCGTCTGATAGTACAGATCAACTCTGCCTCATGCTGAGTTCTACAAGGTCCCAACAACTGTTCTCCCCAACCTCATCCCAGAGGGTGGGTGTCCGACCAGGACTACTATACTACGCTTCAAACGGTGTCATCCGGATAGCCGAATGCAAACCGTTGTTGTAGGCGAACTCTACCAATGACAAGTGGTCCTCTCAACTGTCTCCAAAATCCAATACACAAGACCTCAGCAAGTCCTCTAGAGTCTGAATAGTCTGCTCTAACGGTCCATATGTATGTGGATGGAAAGTTGTACTGAAACAGAACTGCGTGCCCAAGGCCTGCTGCAAACTCTGTAAAAAAAAACTAGACGTGAACCGGGGGTCTCTATCTGAAATAATAGTCAAAGGAACACCATGTAATCTGATGATCTCCCAACAATACAAATCTGCCAATCGATCCAGGGAATTAGTCTTCCGGATCGCTAAGAAGTGTGCAGATTTGGTTACTCGATCAACGATAACCCAAATCGCGTCATAGCCTCGCCGTGTCCTCGGCAATCCCACCACAAAGTCCATAGTAATATGTTCCCATTTCCACTCACGAATAGGAATTCGCTGAAGTAATCTGACAGGTCTCTGGTGCTCAGTCTTCACCTGTTGACAGACAAGACATCTAACTACAAATCCCGCGATGTCTTTCTTCATACCGTTCCATCAGTAGGAACACCTGAAATCTCGATACATGCGGGTCCCGCCTGGGTGGATCGCAAATTGAGAGCGATGAGCTTCCTGAAGTAGCTCCTATAAGATCGGATGAGACTGAGGTACGCACAATCTGCCTCGGAAGTATATAATACCCTCCTCGTCTCGTGTAAACTCGGTCTGCTGCCAGAAGCTATCTGGCTGCCAATGGACCGTAAATACTGATCTCCAACCTGGGCCTCCTGAATCCTCATCCTGATCAAGGATTGAGCAACCATGGTAACCAGAATACCCTGCTCTATCTGTCCCTGCTTCGCAAGGCCTAACCCGGAGAAACTCTGAATCAAATCTGTGACCACAACTTGGTGGCAAGCTAAAGTCTCTCTAGACTTCTAGCTGAGTGCGTCGGTAACCATATTAGTTTTCCCCGGGTGATAGTCAATCGTACAGTCATAATCCTTCAGGAACTCCAGCCATCTCCTCTATCGGAGATTAAATTCCTTCTGGGTAAAAATATATATTTGAGACTCTTATGATCAGTGAGAATCTCAAATGTAATACCGAACAGATGCTGCTGCCAAAATCTTCAAGGAAAAATAATGGCAGCCAGCCACAAGTCATGTACTGAGTAGTTCTCCTCATGCTCCTTCAACTGCCGAGAAGTAGGAGACTACCCTGCCGTGCTGCATCAAAACAGCACACAAACCCTGTAGAGATACGTCAGTATAGAGCACGAATCCGTCCTCTTCAAAAGTTAAAAACCAAAATCAGAGCTGACACTAGTATCCGCTTCAGCTCCTGAAAGCTGATCTCATAATCCTCAGTCCAAGTGAACTTCACGCCTTTCCTGGTCATGCGTGTAAGTGACATAGCAAACCGAGAGAAACCCTCAACGTATCTCCGGAAATATCGAGCCAAACCAAGGAAGTTGCGAGCCTCTTCTATAGACTCCGTCTACTCCCAACGGTAACAACCTCGATCTCCTGTGGAACCACGGTATACTTCTACTGGTGACCGTGTGTCTCAAACATCTCACAGAAGACAACCAAAATACGCACTACTGATCTTCGCATATAGATGTTCCCATCGAAACAATCTCTAGAACTATGCAAAGATGATGTGCGTGACTCACCGCAGATCTGAAATAGATCACATCATCGACAACAAAGACAATGAAATCCGATCCAAACATCCTGGGAAATACCAAAATCATCAAGTATCTGAAAATATCTAAGGCTCTGTAAGCCCTAATGATAAAACCAAGACACATAATGCCCGTATCACAGACATTTCTAACCATAACATCCCTGACAATAAATCTGAATATAATCACCAACTATACAAGTCATCAAAGAATAGATCCACCAGTGTGAGAGCAACACTCCATCACAGAAAACACCACATATGTGGGAGCAACGCTCTACCACAAGAAATCCTCAATATGTGGGAGAACAAACCTAAGTGCCCAAGGCACCTAACTATCTAACCAGAGACTACATGGGGTTGCTCTACCACAGATCACTGTGGGTAGCCAAAGGTATAACAACCTAGTAAGCAAATCAAATCCATAGTTAACTCTATCATCATTCTAGTGGGTCGGTCACCCACTAATAGGAGAATTAGTTGACAGGGTAATACAACCAATAATATAATGTACACAATTAACATTCTACATTCGACATAGGTAAAATCATAATGATGCTACCCACCATACCCCTGACACACGTGCACACACAACATAGGTATGATCAACATAATCCTCCAATTATTATACACCAAACACACACACAAATCAGGTATATTCAGTATGATACCTCCAACAACACATACCGAACACGTGTGCAAAATCAACATAGGTAAAATCAACAATACACCTCAAACAACACTCACATGACATATATACACCTATGCCAAGAGTATAACCAACATATACTTCCAATAGAGCATACTAAACCTAGGTGCACTCAAAATCAAACATAATCAAAAAGATACCTCAGATACCACACCAAACCCATATGTACATATCACAACACCGATGTAATCGACAAGATACTTCCAATTAAGACACTCAAACACATGCGCACATACTATGACACAGATTAAATCGACAAGATACATCAAGAAAAATACCTAAACTCATGTGCACATACCACAACATAAATTAAATCGACAAGATACTTTCAATAATACAACCAAACACATACACCGAACTACATAGCTATGTGTAATACCCACTAAGCTTGTAAGATAAATATATGAATGTGGGATTTTTCCTTAGAAAAATAATAGGAAGTGAGTTGAAGCAAAAAGAAATAAAATGAAATAAAAAGAATAGGAGGTCAAGGATTGAACCATGAACCTCTTATATTATATTTCATAGAATTAATTAGTAGAAACCAATTGGGATAGAGAGAAGATATTGATAGCAAAGGAGGGAAACTCATGATAAAGGTAAGAGTAAAAGCTAGCCAAAAGAAAACAAGAAAGGAGCAAGAGAAAGGCAACTTGCCTTCCACCCTTTCTCTCCTACTTCCTCTTTGTTGTTGCCGAAAATTTAAAGAGGGAATTAAGAGGATTCAATCCCCCTTATTTCATCATGAATGGTAAGAATAAATGAATAAATAAAATAAATAGGAAATAGGAAAAAAAAAAGGCTAAGGGAGAAGGAAAGCAAAAATCAATTTTGCTACCTCTTCCCCCTTAACATAAAAGGGAGCAAGAAAAGAGAAGGTTATTTTTCTCTCATTTTCTCTCATTCTTCCTCTCCCTCACCGAAACCATCAGTCCCCTCTCCTCCATCTTCGGCCCCAAAGCCAAGGTTTTTCCCCTAAGAAAGCCTAAGATACAAGGAGGACTTAGCAAGGGAATCAAGGGAAAGGAACTAGAAGAAGAGGCTACTTCTTCCATCACCATACCTTAGATCCACAAGCGAAAAGGATGTAAGCTTCCCCTCACCTGTGGTACAAGGCTTTTTATGTGATTTTCGTGTTTTATAAGGATTAGAAAACCTAGGAAGGAATTTAAGAAAAATTCGGCCAAAGAAAGGGTTTTCAAATCTAGGAAGGTTTAAACAAGTCCTTATTTCATGATATTTTTCTATGCTATGTAGGAAGGATTTTCTTCATGTTTTTATACCTAAATGATGCTTGATCAGAGGAGTACCTAACCCTAGAATTTCGGCCAAAAATATTTTAAAGAGGTTAGGGAAAATATTGTGTAACCAAACTAATGCAAGATTCTCTCCATGAACTATTAAGGATCTTTTATTGGTTTTCTTGCTTAAAAGTTACTTGGAACCAAAAGAAATCCATTTATATGTTTCAGCCAAGAAAAGGGCTTAGGGTTAGGAAGACCTTTAAATTTTAAGTAACCATGTTTGTATGATAGAATATAGAGTTTTCTTAAAGAATTGCATGTTGAACATTGCTAGAAATTCATGAACTCTTATTTTAGATTTTCGGCCATGATAAGATGGATAGTTAGAAAAGCTTAAACAAAATTCTAATATGCTCAAGACCTCTGTGATATTATGATATGAAAGTTGTTTAATGTTCTTATGTTTAAATTGAGTATAGGAAAATTAGTTACATGATATATGACATGTAGGATCACAAGAGTCCTAGCTTGTTTATGAACCAACTTTGTATATGATGTTCTTAGTAATTTTTGCCATGAAACTTACTTAGGTTTTCCATGCTTTAGGCCACTTAAAACCTAGTTTAAAGAATGGTAGGTTTCGGCCATGAGTAAAAATAAAAGAAAAAGGGAAAGAAACCTAGGAAGCCTAAGACACAATTCACATGTATGTTTATTATGCTTGTCTTTATACATGCTATGAAACTTGTATGATTTCTTATGCTTTTAGGCTATTTGAAGCAAGTTTATATACTGTTGAGTTTCGGCCAAGTAGGGTTTAAAAGACCTAGAGGCCTTAGAAATGAAACCAAATGTGTTAAAAGTGCTTCTTATGAAAATAGGATAATGTGTTGATTGTATCACATGCTTGTAAAATTTTTCCATGACCTAAATGGACTATTGTATATTTCGGCCATGAAGGAATAGATGCCCTAGAAACCCTAGAACAAGAATTAAATATGCTTATACCACTTTACATGGAATATGATAAGTAGAAAGACAAAGTTCCCATGCTATATGTTGTTTAATGACCTAATTGAGGCTAGGGTAAGTTTCGGCCATACATGTTGTATAATGTTTTGTTATGAATTTATACATGATGTTAGTTCAAGTTCACATGCTTGTATGTTTGTTTTTAGCCCTCATGAATACTTGTTAAAAGTTTGACTATGACATATGTTAAGGGCTAGAAGGACTTAGGAACTAGCTCAATATGCTTACTATGTTACTTGGAAAAAAAATGCTATAAATGTGGTTTAAGGTTTCCATGCTTTCATGACATTTGGGACCTTGTTTATATACTGATAGGGTTCAGCCACATGAGTTTAAGGACTTGGAGAACTTAGAAACCAAGTAAATCATACTTATAATGCTTCCTATGAAATTCGTGTAATGATAATTTAGGTTTCACATGCTTGGAGGTTGTTTTTACCTAAATTGAGACCTAAGGGGGTTCGGCCATGATAGGAACCCAAGGGTTTAGGAAGCTTAGAACCCAAGTTAACTATGTTACCATGTTTCTTATGATAGTATAATCACATGATACACCCTTATGCTTAACCATGTATGCTTGTGATTTATACCTTTTTATGATATGATATGTGGATAGAGATATGCATGTTTTATGATATGATATGTGTTTATAAATATGCATGCTTTGATGATATGTTATGTGCTTAGAATATGCATGCTTGATGATATGCTATATGCTTAGAATATGCATGTTTTTATGATATGATATGTGTTTAGAAATATGCATACTTTGATGATATGTTATGTGCTTAGAATATGCATGCTTGATGATATGCTATATGCTTAGAATATGCATGCTTTTTATGATATGCTATGTGGAAGGAAATATGCATACTTTGATGATATGCTATGTGCTTAAAATATGTATGCTTTTATGATATGCATGTTAACATGATGTATGCCTAAGTGATGCATACTTTTATATGATGTATGCCTAAGTGATGCATACTTTTATATGATGTATGCCTAAGTGATGCATACTTTTATGACATGATGTATGCCTAAGTGATGCATACTTTTATATGATGTATGCCTAAGTGATGCATACCTTTATGACATGATGTATGCCTAAGTGATGCATACTTTTATATGATGTATGCCTAAATGATGCATGCTTGTATGATGTATGATATGTATAAGTATGACATGTATTTTACTTTGAATGGCTTGTACCAAAAGGGTGGGCTCCTTATGCGCCCCTAGGTCGAATTACGGGCCTAGTAAAGGGTGGGCTCCTTACGTGCCCCTAGGTCGAGCTACGGGCCTAGTTTCCTAGTAGGATCAAGACTAGCTACCTTGGATCTACTTAGGATGCGCGCATTATGTATGTATGTGGTACTAAGCCGGGGCCCTGAATATGTTGATATTATGTTCAAGTATATATGTAAGAAGAAATGGTTTTAAAGATCATGAGACATACACATGTTTTTCGGATACATGTTTTCAAAATCATATTGCATATACTTTATGATCATGTTGTGATAATGCTATGATTTATGATATGCCATGATTAGATATGACTATGATATGTTCCATGCTATGCTTTAAGGGATGAGATGCCATGATTAGATATGATTATGTTATATTTCATGCTATGCTTTAAGAGATGATATGCCATGACTAATTATGATTTTGTTATGTTGCATGATATGATTAAAGAGTATGATATGTTATGCCATGACTAGTTGAGATCATGTTATGTTGATATATTCTTTGATTATGTAATGATTTTTGATTTTAGTGAGTAGGAAAAGAACTTACTGAGCCATGAGTGCTCACAGCTTACTTTCCTTGTACCGCAGATAAAGGAAAAAGCTGGATGTGCTAAAGGAGCAGCAGGAGAGGCAAGGAGATGTGTGTGGCTGTGGCTAGGCAACCCAATAAGAACCTACGTTAAGAACTTTTAAGAATTACGCTTTGGTTTCATAAATTGTAGTACTAAATGGGTGACTTGATGTTATGTTTCTATTTATCTTGTTATCATGTTATGGAAACCATATTAGTGTAGTTCGGATATGCAAACAAAAGAAAAGTTTTTATTAATCTAAGAAAAATTATTTTAAGTCTTCCGCTATAATATGTACGTAGAGTATCGTAGCCCCGTCCCTTAGGGTTAGCAGGGAGGGCGGGCGTTACAGGTTGGTATCAGAGCCAAAGTTTATTGCCAGCTCACTACACACACATCAAGCCTCCTACCTGCCGCTCCAAGTAAGAATGTTTATGCTTAATTTACTTGTTATATGCTTATGTTTAATTTTCTTGTTACATGCGTATGTTTAGTTTCATGTTATATAACTTATGCTTTATTTTCCTTTCTTGTCATATTGCCTATGTTTTATTTCTTTACTACATTGCTTATGCTTTATTTCCTTATGTTACATTGTTTGTCATTATATTCCTTATTTTTCCTTATGTTGTTTATGCTTTAGATTCATGTTTTACTTGCTTATATTTGATGCTTTATTCTATGCTTTTAGTTATAAATTAGATTAGGAGTACATATTGGTAGGTTAGGAATAATACCATAACAAATAGATAGAAACAAACCAGTACGTTAGATTGGCTAAAATTGATAACCACTTACACTAGTCTATTTCTTTTAGATAAACATGGTTAGGACACACAATGCCCGAACCGGAGGGACAGTGACTCCACCAGATCTGACGCAGGTAGTCGCAGACCTCCAGCATCAGATCGCAGAACAACAACAGCTGATCACTACCTTAATGGGTCAGCAAGGCAACCCAGTTACCCCACCGGTGAATCCACTACCTGTTGTACCTACAGCCGCACCAGTGCCCCCGGCAGCCCCTACTCCGATGGTCCGACAAGAGGCCTATCTGATTCAGTGGCAAAGGCTTAAGCCGGAAGCATTCTCGGTAAACTGTGAACCATGGGATGCGCAAGCCTGGCTCAAAACCGTGGAGAACATAATGGAATTATTGGATTGGCCTGAACACGAGAAGGTCAAATGCGCGTCGTTCTATCTTACCGGAGATGCCCGGATGTGGTGGGACAGAGTAAAGGCGAAAAGACAAATAAACCAAATGTAGTGGACAGATTTTGAGACAGAGTTCTTAGAGGAATTCTTCCATATGCGAGTGACCAACAAGCACTATGACGAGTTCAATGAGTTCCGGCAAGGTGATCTGTCAGTTAATGAAGCCGTTAAGTGGTTCAACCGACTAGCCCGACTGTGCCCAGAACTGGTCCGAACTGAAAAAGAAAGGGTCTGGTTAATGTTAAAGATGCTCCGACCCGAGATAGCTCTGAACGTAGCCGGCGGAGTTAATAGACCGCAGACTGCAGAGGAGCTAGTCAGCAGTGCCCTGATTACCGAGCACTATCAGGAAGCAATGAACAAGGGCAAGAACCAAGCACTGACCGGAGGACAAAAATCGCACAATACCAGAACCGACTGGAAAGGAAACTCAGGGGGAAAGAGGAAACAGTGGAATAAACCAAAAGGTGGTCCGGCCAATAAGCAGACCAAGTACCCTCAGTGTGCCACATGTGGGAAGATGCATTCTGGAGTATGTCTTCTGAGCACCAGAAAGTGATACAACTGCGGAAAGGAAGGTCATTTGATAAGAGATTGCCCTACTCAGCCTCAGGCACCACCTTCGCAGAACTTCCAGAATAGGAGTGCCCCCGCACAGCTTCACCAGATGCAAGCTTCCATAGAAGGGACTTCAATCAGCCAAGGAAGATTGGAGGCCCCTCCAACTATAACCAATGCCAGAGTCTACTCTCTCGCTCAAGACGACGTGGTGAACGCCTCTACTGCTGTCACAGGTCAGCTATCTAATTTCAGTCAGTATGCTAGAATTTTATTCGATGCTGAAAGCAAACTGATGAGGGAATCCATCGAGAAACTGAAACATGTTTCGTATCCATTAGTTGAAACCATGTTCGGACGACTTTCTACCCTCACCATAACACCAACGTTATTCGAGAACATGTTAGAGAAGTAAACCAGGGACCCGAGCCTTCAAAGAATTAAACAAGAGACCACAGAAGGAAAGAATGACGAGTTCCGTATCGCAGACGATGGAATATTATACCTTAGGGATCGATTATGTATTCTGGAGGATCCAGAGTTGCGAAAGAAGATACTAGAAGAAGCCCATACAACACCTTATGCAATGCACCCGGGTTCCACTAAGATGTACCAGGACCTGAAAAAGAAATTTTGGTGGTCCGGTATGAAAAGAGAAGTGGCTCAGTACGTCAGTACTTGTCTGACGTGCCAAAGGGTAAAAGCTGAACACCAGAGACCCGGTGGATTATTACAACCTGTCCAAATTCCAGAATGGAAATGGGAAGAAATCTCCATGGATTTCATTTCAGGTCTACCCAAGACGACAAACGGGTATGATGCTATATGGGTGATCGTGGACAGACTGACGAAGTCTGCACACTTTTTGGCGATCAAGATGACTTATTCAACTGAACAACTAGCTCAACTATATGTTAAGGAAATCGTCAGATTACATGGTATCCCTAAGACCATTATTTCTGATTGAGACGGACGTTTTGTCTCACACTTTTGGGAGTGCGTTCAGAAGGCCCTCGGCATGAAGTTGTTGTTTAGCACAGCCTTCCACCCACAGACTGATGGGAAGACTGAAAGAGTAAATCAAATATTGGAGGATATGTTAAGAGCTTGTGCCCTGGACTTCAAGGGGAGCTGGTGCCGATATTTATACCTGGCAGAATTCGCCTACAATAATAGCCACCAAGCTACTATTGAAATTGCACCTTACGAAGCTCTATATGGGAGGAAGTGTAGATCTCCTATATGCTGGTATGAAAGTGGTGAAAAGAAGGAAATGGGGTTCCGAACGGAACTTATTGATGACACCACCCGAGCTATACAAAAGATCCGTCAACGAATAGAAACTGCTCAGAGTCGGCAGAAGAATTATGCCGATAAACGGCACAGGCCGCTATAATTCAACATCGGAGATTTGGTATTCCTTAAGGTATCCCCCATGAAAGGGATAATGAGGTTCGGAAAGAGAAGCAAGTTAAGCCCACGATACGTAGGACCGTACCAGATTTAAGAAAGAGTGGGCCAAGTCGCATACAGACTGGAACTACCATCAGACATGGCAGCCATTCACAACGTGTTCCATGTATCGATGCTCAAGAAATGTACTCCCAGCACAGATCAAGTGATTGAGCCTCAGTCGGTACAGGTGCAGGAAGACCTGAGTTACGAAAGTAAACCCATCCAGATTCTGGACCGAGAAATAAAGAGGTTAAGGAACAAAGAAATACCCTTAGTAAAGGTCTTGTGGCAGAATCAACGATTCGAAGAAGCCACCTGGGAACGCGAGGACGATATGAAACAAAAGTACCCGGAGCTATTTTAAAGTTCGAGGATGAACTTTTTATGAGATACGGGGTACTGTAATACCCACTAAGCTTGTAAGATAAATATATGAATGTGGGATTTTTCCTTAGAAAAATAATAGGAAGTGAGTTGAAGCAAAAAGAAATAAAATGAAATAAAAAGAATAGGAGGTCAAGGATTGAACCATGAACCTCTTATATTATATTTCATAGAATTAATTAGTAGAAACCAATTGGGATAGAGAGAAGATATTGATAGCAAAGGAGGGAAACTCATGATAAAGGTAAGAGTAAAAGCTAGCCAAAAGAAAACAAGAAAGGAGCAAGAGAAAGGCAACTTGCCTTCCTCCCTTTCTCTCCTACTTCCTCTTTGTTGTTGCCGAAAATTTAAAGAGGGAATTAAGAGGATTCAATCCCCCTTATTTCATCATGAATGGTAAGAATAAATGAATAAATAAAATAAATAGAAAATAGGAAAAAAAAAGGCTAAGGGAGAAGGAAAGCAAAAATCAATTTTGCTACCTCTTCCCCCTTAACATAAAAGGGAGCAAGAAAAGAGAAGGTTATTTTTCTCTCATTTTCTCTCATTCTTCCTCTCCCTCACCGAAACCATCAGTCCCCTCTCCTCCATCTTCGGCCCCAAAGCCAAGGTTTTCTCCTAAGAAAGCCTAAGATACAAGGAGGACTAAGCAAGGGAATCAAGGGAAAGGAACTAGAAGAAGAGGCTACTTCTTCCATCACCATACCTTAGATCCACAAGAGAAAAGGATGTAAGCTTCCCCTCACCTATGGTACAAGGCTTTTTATGTGATTTTCTGATTTTATAAGGATTAGAAAACCTAGGAAGGAATTTATGAAAAATTCGGCCAAAGAAAGGGTTTTCAAATCTAGGAAGGTTTAAACAAGTCCTTATTTCATGATATTTTTCTATGCTATGTAGGAAGGATTTTCTTCATGTTTTTATACCTAAATGATGCTTGATCAGAGGAGTACCTAACCTAGAATTTCGGCCAAAAATATTTTAAAGAGGTTAGGGAAAATATTGTGTAACCAAACTAATGCAAGATTCTCTCCATGAACTATTAAGGATCTTTTATTGGTTTTCTTGCTTAAAAGTTACTTGGAACCAAAAGAAATCCATTTATATGTTTCAGCCAAGAAAAGGGCTTAGGGTTAGGAAGACCTTTAAATTTTAAGTAACCATGTTTGTATGATAGAATATAGAGTTTTCTTAAAGAATTGCATGTTGAACATTGCTAGAAATTCATGAACTCTTATTTTAGATTTTCGGCCATGATAAGATGGATAGTTAGAAAAGCTTAAACAAAATTCTAATATGCTCAAGACCTCTGTGATATTATGATATGAAATTTTTTTAATGTTCTTATGTTTAAATTGAGTATAGGAAAATTAGTTACATGATATATGACATGTAGGATCACAAGAGTCCTAGCTTGTTTATGAACCAACTTTGTATATGATGTTCTTAGTAATTTTTGCCATGAAACTTACTTAGGTTTTCCATGCTTTAGGCCACTTAAAACCTAGTTTAAAGAATGGTAGGTTTCGGCCATGAGGAAAAATAAAAGAAAAAGGGAAAGAAACCTAGGAAGCCTAAGACACAATTCACATGTATGTTTATTATGCTTGTATTTATACATGCTATGAAACTTGTATGATTTCTTATGCTTTTAGGCTATTTGAAGCAAGTTTATATACTGTTGAGTTTCAGCCAAGTAGGGTTTAAAAGACCTAGAGGCCTTAGAAATAAAACCAAATGTGTTAAAAGTGCTTCTTATGAAAATAGGATAATGTGTTGATTGTATCACATGCTTGTAAAATTTTTCCATGACCTAAATGGACTATTGTATATTTCGGCCATGAAGGAATAGATTCCCTAGAAACCCTAGAACAAGAATTAAATATGCTTATGCCACTTTACATGGAATATGATAAGTAGAAAGACAAAGTTCCCATGCTATATGTTGTTTAATGACCTAATTGAGGCTAGGGTAAGTTTCGGCCATACATGTTGTATAATGTTTTGTTATGAATTTATACATGATGTTAGTTCAAGTTCACATGCTTGTATGTTTGTTTTTAGCCCTCATGAACACTTGTTAAAAGTTTGACTATGACATATGTTAAGGGCTTGAAGGACTTAGGAACTAGCTCAATATGCTTACTATGTTACTTGGAAAAAAATGCTATAAATGTGGTTTAAGGTTTCCATGCTTTCATGACATTTGGGACCTTGTTTATAGATTGATAGGGTTCGGCCACATGAGTTTAAGGACTTGGAGAACTTAGAAACCAAGTAAATCATACTTATAATGCTTCCTATGAAATTCGTGTAATGATAATTTAGGTTTCACATGCTTGGAGGTTGTTTTTACCTAAATTGAGACCTAAGGGGGTTCGGCCATGATAGGAACCCAAGGGTTTAGGAAGCTTAGAACTCAAGTTAACTATGTTACCATGTTTCTTATGATAGTATAATCACATGATACACCCTTATGCTTAACCATGTATGCTTGTGATTTATACCTTTTTATGATATGATATGTGGATAGAGATATGCATGTTTTATGATATGATATGTGTTTATAAATATGCATGCTTTGATGATATGTTATGTGCTTAGAATATGCATGCTTGATGATATGCTATATGCTTAGAATATGCATGTTTTTATGATATGATATGTGTTTAGAAATATGCATGCTTTGATGATATGTTATGTGCTTAGAATATGCATGCTTGATGATATGCTATATGCTTAGAATATGCATGCTTTTTATGATATGCTATGTGGAAGGAAATATGCATACTTTGATGATATGCTATGTGCTTAAAATATGTATGCTTTTATGATATGCATGTTAACATGATGTATGCCTAAGTGATGCATACTTTTATATGATGTATGCCTAAGTGATGCATACTTTTATGACATGATGTATGCCTAAGTGATGCATACTTTTATATGATGTATGCCTAAGTGATGCATACCTTTATGACATGATGTATGCCTAAGTGATGCATACTTTTATATGATGTATGCCTAAGTGATGCATGCTTGTATGATGTATGATATGTATAAGTATGACATGTATTTTACTTTGAATGGCTTGTACCAAAAGGGTGGGCTCCTTATGCGCCCCTAGGTCGAATTACGGGCCTAGTAAAGGGTGGGCTCCTTACGTGCCCCTAGGTCGAGCTACGGGCCTAGTTTCCTAGTAGGATCAAGACTAGCTACCTTGGATCTACTTAGGATGCGCATTATGTATGTATGTGGTACTAAGCCGGGATCCCCAATATGTTGATATTATGTTCAAGTATATATGTAAGAAGAAATGGTTTTAAAGATCATGAGACATACACATGTTTTTCGGATACATGTTTTCAAAATCATATTGCATATACTTTATGATCATGTTGTGATAATGCTATGATTTATGATATGCCATGATTAGATATGACTATGATATGTTCCATGCTATGCTTTAAGGGATGAGATGCCATGATTAGATATGATTATGTTATATTTCATGCTATGCTTTAAGAGATGATATGCCATGACTAATTATGATTTTGTTATGTTGCATGATATGATTAAAGAGTATGATATGTTATGCCATGACTAGTTGAGATCATGTTATGTTGATATATTCTTTGATTATGTAATGATTTTTGATTTTAGTGAGTAGGAAAGGAACTTACTGAGCCATGAGTGCTCACAGCTTACTTTCCTTGTACCGCAGATAAAGGAAAAAGCTGGATGTGCTAAAGGAGCAGCAGGAGAGGCAAGGAGATGTGTGTGGCTGTGGCTAGGCAACCCAATAAGAACCTACGTTAAGAACTTTTAAGAATTACGCTTTGGTTTCATAAATTGTAGTACTAAATGGGTGACTTGATGTTATGTTTCTATTTATCTTGTTATCATGTTATGGAAACCATATTAGTGTAGTTCGGATATGCAAACAAAAGAAAAGTTTTTATTAATCTAAGAAAAATTATTTTAAGTCTTCCGCTGTAATATGTACGTAGAGTATCGTAGCCCCGTCCCTTAGGGTTAGCAGGGAGGGCGGGCGTTACACTATGATCCACAAGGAACCTACAACCCATAACAGAACATGTATACCTATACTATTTGCAAATGGACGGTCTACCACAGGACTCCTACAACACATAACAATCATGATATACATGCAACATAGACATGCATAATCAGCATACTAGCTCAATCAAAGAGACCAACTGTAACGCCCCGCCCCTCCTGCTAAGGCGACGGGGGTTACTTGATTCACATACATACTTAACACAGCGGAAGTCTTGCTTAGAGAATGTAAAAGAAAACCTTTTCTTACTTAAATATCACCATAGACATAAAAGAACCACATAGCATACCTATCATAATTTTTTTTGAGTCTTAATACCCAGCACATAATTAAGGTCATGGAGTCATAAAGTAAAAAAAAAACATCAACATGACAAATTTCTTATTAAACAAAAGCAGGTCTTTTCTTTTAGCCAGTCCACTACCGCACACATCCTTCTAGCCCCTCCTGCTGCTCCCCTAGTACATCCATTCCTTGCCTTTATCTGTGGTACAAGAAAGTAAGCTGTGAGCACTCATGGCTCAGTAAGTTCCTTTCCTACTCACAAAAACCGTAAAGCATATTAAAATCACAAGTCATAAGGCATAAAGACAAATGTATCATGTCAAGAGCATATCATGACATATCGTAACATAACATAAAGTATCATGGCATAACATAACATGATCATCAAACGTATCCTGTCATAGCATAACATCATCATAACTATCATGACATAATCATAAAGTATAAACATGGTAAACTCCTAACATATATCATGCAACATATGCAACATGTCTTTTGAAAAATTATACAATACATACTTAAACATAATCTCAACATGATTAGGGCCCCGACTTGTACCACATACATAAATGCGCGCGTCCTATGTATGTCCATGGTAGCAAGTCTTGAACCTTACAAGACATACATACTAGGCCCGTTTCTTAGTCCATCGACCTAGGGGCACTTAGGAGTCCATCCCTAACGAGGCCCGTTTCTTAGTCCATCGACCCCGGGGCGCTTATGGAGCCCACCCTTGGTACAAGTCATACATAAAGTAAAGTAGTATGTCATAAATATCATAGTTCCTATTCTTTCATGCATATCATGTTTCTTGACATATCATAAAACATGCATTTTTTTTGGGCACACAGCACATGCATGAATCATAGCATACAACATGAACATATCACTTATCATATCATAAAGCATGCATATTTGGGCACACAGCACATGCATGAATCATAAGCTTGTATAATGAATATATCATTTTATCATATCCTAAAGCATGCGTGATTGAACACATAGCACATACATGGATCATAAGCATACATAAAAGAGCATATCACTTATCATAAAAAGACATAACCATTCATGGAATCATTAAATAACATCTCTTGATTCATTCATAGCATGTGAGGTACATCTAGGTCACTAAACCCATATGGCCGAAAGTCATGAGTAGAGGCATGATCTCTAGACAACATACAAACATAAAAATCTCCTGCGATCTTCACATACTAGCATAAGAAAGGTCATAAGCATGTTAACCTAAATTTTTAAGCCCTCCTAGGTTTCCAATTCTTTCATGGCCGAAACCTTTCATGAAGAGAAATCAAGTTCTAAGCAACATGCAAACATGTAAACCCTAAACCCATATCATATCATATTTTATAAGGAACTACTTAAGCATATTTAGTTTGGGTTCTAAGTTCCTTAAGCTTCTAATCTTATCATGGACGAACCCTAGCATGCCTCATTCTAGGTTACAAGTAGCATAGAAGTGTTGAACCATAAGCCAATATCTTATACATTTTCATGAGGAGCAACATAAGCACATTTGTTTTAAATTTCAAACTTCCTAGATCCATTAACTTGTAGTGGCCGAACCATATCTATCATGGAACTAGGTTTTTTAGTGGCATAAGAGCATGGAAAACACAACTACATTTCATAGTATACATCACAAGACATCATAAGCATATATAAGTTGGGTTCTAAATTTTCTCTAGGCCTTTAAACTTGTAGTGGCAGAAACACATCAAGCATGGGACTAAGTTTCTAGTGGCATAAGAGCATGGAAACCACAACTACATTTCATAGTACTTGTCACAAGAAACATCATGAACATATGTAAGTTGGTTTCAAAATTTCTCTAGGCCTTTACACTAGTATTGGCCGAAACCTATCAAGCATGAAACTAAGTTTCTAGTGGCATAAGAGCATGGAAACCACAACTACATTTCATAGTACTTATCACAAGAAACATCATGAACATATATAAGTTGGGTTCTAAGTTTTCCTAGGCCTTTATTCCAAAGGTGGCCGAAACATGTGAGCTTGGTTTTTTTTTTCATATGGCCTAAAAGCATGGAAACCCTACACAATTTTCATGGAATCATAACAAGGAACAACATGAGTAAACTTAGTTAAAAATCTACACATCCTAACTTTAAAACTTAGTGTGGCCGAAAGTTACATGTAACCAAAATTCTGTGTAACAAGCAACCATAAAAACATCAACTAGTTTCATATCATTTATCAAGAAGGTCATGAGCCTCCTCGCCTTGGTTTAAACCTTCCTAGACTTCAAATCTCATCATAACCGAATCTTCATAAGCATGAAATAAGATTCATAACTAACATAGAATCATGGCATAACATTTTAGCTTCATGTCTTGTCTTAGGAGAAATCTTAGCATGCTTAGTTTTAGGTTTAAAACTCTCCTAGGCCTTTACTTCTTCCATGGCCGAATATTCATGAGCATGGAAATGGAGTTTCAAACAACTTACAAGTAAGAGAAAAAGTTAACAACCTCATTATCATATGGTACATAACACAAAAATAAGGAAACATTCTTAGTTTGAGTCTTAAACTTACCTAGTCTTCTTGTTCATGCTTGGCCGAAAGTCTAGGGCTTATGGATCTAAGTTTTCATTATTTATTCTAGCGTGGAAACCTTAGATTAACCTCTTACATAAAAATACATGTCACAATAGAAATAATGAGCATATCTAGTTACAAATTTCTTAGGCTCTTCTTCTTGTTTTGGCCGAATCTTTCCTAAAGCAAGTCCTAGGTTTTTAAGCGATCTATCTTCATGGAAAACCATATAAACTATTGTACCATAGGTGAGGGGAAGCTTACCTAGTGTTCACTTGTTAATCTTTAAAGAATTGGTACCCTTGGTGAAGAGGAAGAAGGGAGCTTCTTCTTCTAGCACTCCTTTTGATTTCTTTTGCTTGGAAGGGTACACCTTGAAGGCTCCTTCTTGTAGTTTAGTTTTCTCTTAGGGAGAAACCAAAACTTGGCTTGTGGAAATGAGGGAGGAGGCTTCTAGTTTCGGCAAGGGTGAGGGAGAAGGAAAAAAAAATTAAATCCTTTAGTTCCTTTCATTTTTATGCTAAGTGGGTGGAAGTTACAAAGATGAACTTTGCTTCCTTTCCTCCTTAATTCATGCATGTATTTTTCTAATGAGAATATGTCCTCATTCCTTCCCCTTAACTCTTCTCTTCATTGTTCTCTTAAACTCCACGAAAATAGAGAAGAAAAAGGAAGAAAGACAACTTGTCTTTTGCTACTCCTTTTCTTAACCAAGAGGTAAACAAGGGGAAGAAAGTTACTTGATTTTCTCTTGTTCCCTCACTTAATTATATCTTTACTTTTAACTACAATTTCCATCATTTCCCATTCACATGTTATTCATTATCCTAGTGGTTATCATACATAATTTTATTTCTATCCTTTGTGAGTGGTTCAAGGTTCAAACCTTCACCTCTTCTTTTATTTCTCTTATTTCCTTTTTTTTTTTCTTTTTGATTCTTCTAACTGTTAGGCTCTAAAGAAAATAACACCCATATACTTATCTTATAATTTTGTGGGTGTTACAATACCCCATACCTCATAGAAAGTTCATCCTTGAACTTAAAATAGCTCCGGATACTTTTGTTTCATATCATCTTCTCGTTCCCACGTGGCTTCTTCGTACTGTTGATTTTGCCATAGGACCTTTACTAAGGGTACTTCTTTTTTCCTTAGTCTTTTGACGTCTCGATCCAATATCTGAATTGGTCAGCTCTCGTAGGTTAGGTCCTCTTGCACTTGTACTGTCTGTGGTTCGATCACTTGGCCCATGTTCGGAATACATTTCTTCAGCATCGAAACGTGGAACACGTTATGAATGGCTGACATCTTTTGAGGCAGCTCTATTTCGTATGCTACCTTTCCGATTCTTTTCAGAACCTGGTATGGTCCCACATAGCGCGAGCTTAGTTTTCCCTTCTTACCGAACCTCATTACTCCCTTCATAGGAGCTACCTTGAGGAATACTGAGTCTCCGACACTGAATTCCAATGGCCTTCGTTGCTTATCCGCATAATTCTTCTGTCGACTTTGAGCAGTTTCTATTCTTTGTTGGATATTCTGTATGACACGGGTGGTGTTATCGATAAGCTCCGTTTGAAATCCCATCTCTTTCTTTTCCCCGCCTTCATACCAACATATAGGTGATCTATATTTCCTACCATACAGAGCCTCGTAGGGTGCCATCCCAATAGTAGCCTGGTCGCTATTGTTATAAGAGAATTCTGCTAAGCATAAATATCGGCACCAGCTTCCTTTGAAGTCCACGGCACAAGCCCGTAGCATGTCTTCTAGCACCTGGTTCACCCTCTCTGTCTGTCCGTCGGTTTGAGGGTGGAAGGCAGTACTGAATAATAGCTTTGTACCAAGAGTCCTCTGAACACATTCCCAAAAGTGCGAAACAAAACGACCATCTCTGTCAGAGATGATGGTCTTAGGGACCCCATGTAATCTAATAATTTCCTTGACATATAATTGAGTCAGCTGCTCAATTGAATGAGTCATCTTAATTGCCAGAAAGTGGGCGGATTTGGTTAGTCTATCCACGATCACCCATATAGCGTCATAGCCGTTTGTTGTCTTGGGTAATCCTGAAATAAAGTCCATAGAGATATCCTCCCATTTCCATTCCAGAATTTGGACAGGCTGAAGTAATCCTCCAGGCCTCTGGTGTTCTGCTTTAACCCTCTGACAGGTCAGGCAGGCACTGATGTACTGAGCCACATCTCTCTTCATACCGGACCACCAAAATTTCTTTTTCAAGTCTTGGTACATTTTGGTGGATCCCGGATGCATTGCATAAGGCGTTGAATGAGCTTCTTCTAATACCTTCCTTCGCAACTCAGGGTCCTCGGGAATAGATAATCGATCTCTGAGGTATAATATTCCGTTGTCCGCGGTACGAAATCCATCATTCTTTCCCTCTAAGATCTCTTGTTTAAACCTTTGGAGGCTTTGGTCATTGGTTTGCTTCTCTAATATATTGTCGAATAGGGTGGGTGCTATGGTCAGGGTGGAGAGTTGCTCGGACATAGTCTCGACCCCATGACACGAAATGTTTCTCAGTTTCCCGATAGATTCGACCACTGGTCTACATTCAGTATTTAATAAAACTTTAGTATGTTGGCTAGAGATAAGCGGCTGACCTGTAACAACAGTAGAGGCGTTCGCCACATCTTCATTGGTAAGCGCGAAAACCCTGGCATTCGTCGTCGTTGGCGGGGCTTCCAACCTCCCTTGGCTGATTGAAGTCCCTTCTATAGCGGTTTGCATCTGGTGTAGCTGTGAAGGGGCACCCCTGTTCTGGTTGTTCTGCTGGAATGGTGCCTGCATCTGAGTAGGACAGTCTCTGGCCAAATGTCCTTCCTGTCCACAATTATAGCACTTTCTTGTACCTTTGTGACACAATCTGGAATGCAGCTTCCCACAAATAGAACACTGGGGGTATCTCGGTTGCTTATTTACTGACCCACTTTTTGCATTGTCCCACTGCTTTCTCTTTCCGGTAGAAGTTCCTTTCCAGCCTGTTTTGGTACTCTGAGGTTTCTTCCCCTCGGCTCGTGTCTGACCTTTATTCTCCTTCATTGCTTTCTGATAATGTTCCGTAATCAGTGCACTGCTGACTAATTCCTCTGTAGTCTGCGGTCTATTAACTCCGTCGGCCACATTCAGTGCTATCTCGGGTCGAAGCATCTTCAGCATCAGTCTGACCCTTTTTCTCTCGGTACGCACTAATTCGGGACAAAGGCGTGCTAGATAGTTGAAGCATTTTACTGCTTCGTTCACTGATAAGTCACCTTGCCAGAACTCGGTGAACTCGTCATAATGCCGGTTCGTCACTTGTATATGATAAAATTTTTCGAAGAACTCTGTCTCAAAGTCCGTCCAATTCATCAGATTGATTTGCCTCTTCGCTTTAACTCTTTCCCACCACATTCTCGCATCTCTGGAGAAGCAGAAAGATACACATTTGATCTTCTCTGATTCAGGCCAGTCCAAAAGTTCCACTGTGCTTTCTACTGTCTTGAACCAGGCCTGGGCATCCCACGGCTCGCAAGTACCCGAGAAGTTCTCTGGCTTCAGTCTCAACCACTGAATCAAATAGGTCTCCTGTCGAACCACTGGGGCAGGGGCTACCGGTGGTACTGGTGCAACTATTGGCACAACGGGCATTGCATTCTGAACTACTGGTGGGGTGGTAGGGGTTCCTTGTTGACCCATCAAGGTCGTGATCAACTGTTGTTGTTCCGTGATCTGACGTTGAAGGTCGGTGACTACCTGAGTCAGATCTGGTGGAGTGATTGCCTCGTCTGCTCGGGTAGTACGTCTCCTAGCCATGCTTATCTTCATTAAACAATAACAATTTATCGTTATCCCTATTCGCTGTCATAAGGTTATTACTATTCCTATCCTACCATCATGCATACCTATCCTAATTCAAGGTATAAGTAAACATGTAGAATATTAGAGCATTAACAAAAGTTAAATTAAACTAAATCAAAGAAAAAGTAAACATGCAGAATATTAAAGCATCAAAAATTAAATTAACTAAATCAAGAATAAGTAAACATGCATAATATAAAAGCATCAAAAAAAAAATTACATTAAGCATATAAAATTTTACTTGGAGCGGCAGGATGGAGGCTTGACATGTGTGTAGTGGAATGGCTAACTTGGCTCTGATACTAAACTGTAACGCCCCGCCCCTCCTGCTAAGGCGACGGGGGTTACTTGATTCACATACATACTTAACACAGCGGAAGTCTTGCTTAGAGAATGTAAAAGAAAACCTTTTCTTACTTAAATATCACCATAGACATAACAGAACCACATAGCATACCTATCATAATTTTTTTTGAGTCTTAATACCCAACACATACTTAAGGTCATGGAGTCATAAAGTAAAAAAAAACATCAACATGGCAAATTTCTTATTAAACAAAAGCAGGTCTTTTCTTTTAGCCAGTCAACTACCGCACACATCCTTCTAGCCCCTCCTGCTGCTCCCCTAGTACATCCATTCCTTGCCTTTATCTGTGGTACAAGAAAGTAAGCTGTGAGCACTCATGGTTCAGTAAGTTCCTTTCCTACTCACAAAAACCGTAAAGCATATTAAAATCACAAGTCATAAGGCATAAAGACAAATGTATCATGTAAAAAGCATATCATGACATATCGTAACATAACATAAAGTATCATGGCATAACATAACATGATCATCAAACGTATCCTGTCATAGCATAACATCATCATAACTATCATGGCATAATCATAAAGTATAAACATGGTAAACTCCTAACATATATCATGCAACATATGCAACATGTCTTTTGAAAACTTATACAATACATACTTAAACATAATCTCAACATGATTAGGGCCCCGGCTTGTACCACATACATAAATTCTGTTAGTTAGAGCCCTAGAGCCAATCATTTGATGATTGTATGGACTCATTGTATCATATTCTTGTATATTAATAAAGGCATTTGTTTGGTTATTATACTTATTTGTATTAGTGCCAAATAGACTAAGTATAATAGCGTCCTTGAGTAGAAGGTTCATACCTATATCAATCGATTAGTTGAATCGATAGTGAGATGATATAGGGAACACTACTCTAAATCATTCCTAGTCGAGTATTAACATTCAGGGACAATGTTAATACAATAAGACTAGCATGTAGGTCAGCTCGATGACTTGATCTCACAAGTCATGGATATAGAGATATCAAGCTGACACATGGGTATGCATTAGAGAATGTATACTGAATTACCCGCCATGAGAAAGTATCATGGATCGTTATATGAGTGTCATATACTTTCTCATGTGGCTATTAGTATGACTATTAGTCCTTTGACCTGAAGTCACCATGAATCCCTACATAAGGAGTTATGTACTTTGGTTTCATCAAACGTCACCCGTAATAGGGTGGACTATAAAGGCGATTACTGGGTATATAACGAATTATGCAGAGGGATGTGAGTGATGTAGATGGGATCTATCCCTCCCATATGACGGGAGCGACATCGCTATTCTTGATAGAGTGAGACCACTAAGTGCATGACCATGCCCAAATGAGTCAACATTAGATGTTGAGCTCATTTGATCGAGTGAGTCTACTTGGAGTTCAAGATTTAGATTGATTAGAGGATGACACGGTCTATGCCTCATATTGATCAATCTAGATGTCTAGGATAGAAGGACAATGTCACATGTTGTGAGGAGACACAATTAGTAGTCACAAGGTGATGTCGGATCTCGACATTCTTGTAACTTGGGTAGTAATGATGTGTTGCTAGATACCGCTCATTACTTATGCTCTTAAATGGGTTTAGGGGCATTGCCAACGTTACAAGAACCTATAGGGTCACACACTAAGGGCAAATAGATGGAGACTAGGTTCATTTGATGAACCTAAATGATTAGGTTCATATGATGAACCAAATTGGATTAAGAGTAATCCAAAGTAGGATAATTGAGTTGGACTCAAGTTGGTTCATGTGTTAAGTGAGTCTAATTTGGACTTAGACTCATTTAATTAATTTAATTCAATGAATAGAGATTCATTAAATTAAAATTGGCTTGAACCAACGGTTAGATTAGATCAACCAAGGGATAGAAGTGGTCAAGTTTGACTTGACTTAAGTAGGAAGATGAAGAGTCATGTTTTTGACTTAACTTTGACTTGACCAATGCCACATCATCAAGGCCTCTTCATTTGGTCAAGTTTGACTTGACCAAATGCCACCTCATGGGAGTTACCAAGAGTTGTGACTCTTGATATTCCATGGGGGTTACAAGGTTTAATGTGGCCGGCCACTTTGAGTGTAAAATGAATGTTTTATTTTTCATTCAAGGCTAATTGATCTTCATCTTCTTCCTCTTGCTCACACTTCTTCTCTCCCTCTTCTCCTTCTTGCCGAGACCTTGCTTGAGTGCTAGCACACTCTAAGGTTTCTTCTCCATCTCTTGCTTGTGTGGATACAAATAGAGAAGTGTCTACTTTGACACTTTTGAGATCCGGCGAACCAAGGACGAGCGGGATTGCGAAGGGCTTCACTACAAAGGTATAAATGGTTTATCCTTATGTAGATCTACTGTAGATTAAAGTTTTCAAACTCGTACTCGTATTTTCGTTCGGTTTTACCTTGCACGAGATCCGTGGCTTGGGCGATTCGGGGTTTCCGCGGCCCGAAAAACCCAACAGTGGTATCAGAGCCACGTGCAAGGCTTGTACGAGTTTGTTTTTATTTTTATAAAAAATAAAACCTTCTGTGATTTTCTGTAAAAATTAGTTTTTTATGATTTTATGGGTAATTTTTCCGTAGAAGCGAAGCACAAGTGTCTCGGCACTTGTAGGCTTCGGCTACCGGAAAGATCTTTCAAAACCGGCTTCGTTTTGCCCCAATTCCATTTGGGACAGCGGGCTTGGGTGCCATTAGATCACAAAGGAGCAACTCACGATAGTTAGATCGTGGGTAGGGGTACTCCCCCTAACCCCGCAAGGGGATTTGCTCCGCGATCGCACCCGAAATCGCTAAAAACGAACCCGCCGGGAAGATTTTTCCGAAACGGCAATGTCTCGACCCAAATCATTTTGGGACAGCGGGTTTAGGCACTGTTGGATCGCAAAGGAACCCTCGCGATGGTTATATCGCGGGTAGGGGCGATGCCCCTGGGCCCCGCAAGGGGATCCGTTCCGCGATTGCGCCCGAAACCGCTAAACGGGACCGCCTGGAAATTTTATTCATAAAAATTGTAAAAATTAATTTTGAAATTATAGAAAATTATGAAAAATATATTATTTTGAATTATATATTAATTTGTGATAGTCATGGCCCAAAGCCCAATATGATTGGTTGTGTTGTAATTCATAATACGGCCTACGTGCCGTTGTGTGTTTGCGAGTGTTGTATTATATTCGCGACCTGCGCGTCGTGCCTTATCTTATTTTCTTGTTGTAAATTAGATCTAGACTCGAATGTAACTCGATTTTCAAATTTTAATGTACAAATTGGAGCGGTGGAGGGTCCACACGAGACGGAGTTCTGAGGCGGGCACGAGCAACACAAGGTGGTCAAAGGGAGTAGCTTGAAGAAGCTGTTGACCCTAGGTTGACCAATTGATCTTCTCATTGGCTTGAGAAGATCGTAGTAGGGCCATGACTAAATCACAAATAGATTAATTAATTGCTTGTGTATGTGATGCATATTTAATAAGTAGTTAATTAATTAGTGCCTTACGATTAGATTAGATCTAAGTCGTGCACATGATGCACCCTTGCGATTAGATTAGATCTAAGTCGTGCACAAGATGCATCCCTTCTCGATTAGATTAGATCTCAATCGACTCAACTCTAATGCCTAACCGTGCCATGATACCTATCACTACCTCGATCATATGTATTGTTGAATCTGCCAAAGCAGAGCAATACATATTATCTTGGTAGGATACGGAGGGACAATCTTGGTCCCGTCTATCAACGCATGGGTGAATACAAACTCAATTAGATTGAGTATTCATAGTTACTCGGTTGGATCGAGTCAACTATAGGCATTCTTCCAATAGTTGGAAAGATAGATTAATATCACATCTATATTAACTCTCGGGCGTATTAGCCAAAGCTAACTCGAGTTTTAATATAAATGCGGATATTGATTCTATAAACAAGAGTTGCATAGAGATGTAATTGGTAATCGTTACCTACCGATCATACTAAGCCTTGGGCGTATTAGCCAAAGCTAACTCAAGGGTTAGTATGATGTGGATCTTGTCCCACAAGAATTATAGAATTCAGTGGGAGCATCATTTAATTAAAAGGCCTAATTAAATGATTTTTAAAGAATATGATATTTATTTCTGCAAATTTTTCTGTTGTAGATAACCATGACGTCGAACACGAATTCCTTCTCCCTGCGATCTGTCCTTGAGAAGGACAAGCTCAACAGAGTAAATTTCTTGGACTAGTACAGGAACTTGAGAATAGTTCTCACCCAGGAGCGTAAGCTGTACGTTCTGGAGCAGCCCATTCTGGAGGCTCCTCCTGCCAATGCCCCGCGAGCCGACAAAGATGCTTACAAGAAGCATCAAGACGATGCATTAGATGTGTCCTGTCTAATGCTCGCGACCATGAACTCAGAGCTTCAGAAGCAACATGAGTTGATGGGCGCTTTTGATATGGTTGAGCATCTTCGCCAACTATATCAGGGACAAGCGAGGCATGAGAGATTTGAGATCTCGAAGGCACTGTTTCAGTGCAAGATGTCAGACGGGTCTCCTGTAGGTCCTTATGTACTCAAGATGATTGGGTACATAGAGAACCTACAAAGACTGGGGTTCCCACTTGGCCAAGAGCTGGCCACTGACTTGATCTTGCAGTCCTTGCCAGATAGCTATAGTCAATTCGTTCTCAACTATAACATGAACGAGATTGACAAGCCACTGCCCGAGCTACTTAGTATGTTACGAACTGCTGAGATTAACCTTAAGAAGGTTAAGCCCATTCTGATGGTCCAGAAGCACAAGGGCAAGGGCAAGCCCAAAGGTAAGGGAAAGTCCCAAACTAAGGGCAAAGGCAAGGCACTGAAGCCTAAAGGAGGGGTCGCCAAGGATGCTACCTGCTTCCATTGCGGTCAGACCGGGCACTGGAAGAGGAACTGCAAGGTATACTTGGAGGATCTGAAGAAGAAGCGGAGTGAGACTTCCAGTATATATGTTATAGAAGTCAATCTATCTATTTCTACATCATGGGTATTAGATATCGGATGTGCTTCTCACATTTGTACTGATGTGCATGCTTGAGAAATAGCAGAGCATTGGCAAAGGCGAGGTGGACCTACGAGTAGGCAATGGAGCACGGGTTGTTGCTGTTGCTGTAGGAACTTATCATCTATCTCTGCCCTCTGGACTTGTACTAGATGATTGTTGTTATGTGCCTGCTCTTACTAAGAACATAGTTTCAGTTTCTTGTTTAGACAAGAAAGGATACTCTTTTATAATAAAAGACAAATGTTGTTCTGTATATTTAAAAGATATGTTCTATTGTAGTGCACCTCTAATAAACGGACTCTATATTCTAGACCTTGAGAGCCCCATCTATAACATTAGTACCAAGAGGTTCAAGTCAAATGACATGAACCAAACCTACCTCTGACACTGTCGCTTAGGTCATATAAATGACAAGCGCTTATCCCAGCTCCATAAGGATGGTTTGCTGGACTCATTTGATTTTGAATCATATGAGATATGCGAGTCATGCCTACGAGGCAAGATGACCAAGACGCCCTTTAGTAGGCATAGCGAGAGAGCAACTGATTTGTTAGGACTCATACATAGTAATGTATGTGGCCCTTTCAATGTTGCTGCTAGAGGTGGTTATAGGTACTTCATCACATTTACTGATGATTTCAGTAGATACGGTTATGTGTACTTGATGACACATAAGTCTGAATCCTTTGAAAAGTTCAAAGAATTCAAGAATGAAGTACAGAACCAGCTTGGCAAGAGTATTAAGGTACTTTGATCAGATCGAGGTGGTGAATACTTAAGCCATGAGTTTCGTGACTACTTAGCTGAGTGTGGGATTTTATCTCAACTCACTCCTCCTGGAACACCATAGTGGAATGGTGTATCCAAAAGGAGGAATCGTACCTTATTAGATATGGTACGATCTATGATGAGTCACACAGATCTTCCGACATATCTATGGGGATATGCTCTAGACACGGCAGCTTTCAAACTCAACCGAGTTCCATCAAAGGCCGTGATAAAGACACCATATAGGATATGGACTGGGAGAGATGCCCAGGTGTCTTTCATGAGGATTAGGGGTTGTGAGGCTTACGTACGACGTCAAGTCTCAGACAAATTAGGACCCAAATCCGACAAGTGCTATTTCATCGGATATCCCAAGGAAACTAAGGGATATTACTTCTACATTCCCAGTCAGCACAAGGTAGTTGTGGCAAAGACTGGGGTCTTTCTAGAAAGGGACTTTGTTTCTAGAAAGACTAGTGGGAACGCGTTCGATCTTGAAGAAATTCAAGATGCGAACAATAGCACTCATGCCACGATGGAAATTGAACTGGAACCACAAAGTGTTGTGGATGATGTTGTTCCACAAGGAGTTGAGGAACAACAACCGGTTCATGTAGACATACCTCTTCGCAGGTCTGATAGGGTACGTCGTCAGCCTGAGAGATACTCATTTCTCTTGTCTGACCATGATGACATTGTGCTCATAGAGGATGAGCCTACCACCTATCAAGAAGCTGTGATGAGACCAGATTATGAGAAATGGCTAGAAGCCATGAGATCCGAGATAGAATCCATGTACACCAACCAAGTATGAACTTTGGTTGATCCACCTGAAGGGGTAAAACCCATTGGGTGCAAGTGGGTCTTTAAGAGAAAGACTGACATGGATGGACTTATCTATAAGGGTCGCTTGGTAGCTAAAGGTTTCAAGCAGATTCATGGTATTGACTATGATTAAACCTTTTCTCCAGTGGCGATGTTTAAGTCCATTCAGATCATGCTTGCTATTGCAGCCTACCATGACTATGAGATATGGCAGATGGATGTCAAAACCGCGTTTCTGAATGGAAACTTACACGAGGATGTGTACATGACACAACCTGAGAGTTTTGTAGATCCACAGCATACTAGTAGAGTATGCAAGCTGCATAGGTCCATTTATGGACTAAAGCAAGCTTCTCGGAGCTGGAATCTTTGATTCGATGATGCGATCAAACAGTTTGGTTTCATCAAGAACGAAGATGAGCCTTGTGTCTACAAGAAGGTTCTAGGGGACATAGTTGTCTTCCTCATATTATATGTGGATGACATACTACTCATTGGGAAGGACATCCCTATGCTTCAGTCTGTCAAGACCTGGCTAGGGAGTTGCTTCTCAATGAAGGACTTAGGTGAGGCATCCCGCATTCTAGGGATACACATCTATAGAGATAGATCTAAGAGATTGCTTGGCCTAAGTCAGAGTACATACATTGACAAGGTACTCCTTCGGTTTGCCATGCAGAACTCCAAGAAGGGATTTCTGCCGATGTCACATGGCGTGAGTCTTTCGAAGACTCAAAGTCCCTCTTCTAGAGAGGAGAGAAATCGCATGGATCAGATCCCTTATGCCTCAGCCATAGGATCGATCATGTACGTCATGCTATGTACTCGACCTGATGTCTCGTATGCTTTGAGCATGACGAGCAGATACCTGTCAGATCCAGGTGAAAGTCACTGGATAGCGGTCAAGAATATTCTTAAGTACTTGAGAAGGACTAAAGAATATTTCTCGATATGGAGGCAATGACGAGCTAGCTGTAAAGGGTTACAGTGATGCCAGCTTCCAGACCGATCAGGATTATTGCCGATCGCAGTCAGGGTTCGTATTTTGTATTAATGGTGGTGCTGTCAGCTGGAAGAGTTCGAAGCAGGACACAGTAGCTGATTATACAACAGAGGCCGAGTACATTGCTGCATCAGAGGCAGCAAAGGAGGCAGTTTGGATTCGCAAGTTCATCACTGAACTTGGGGTGGTTCCTAGCATTGCTGACCCTATTGACCTCTATTGTGACAACAATGGAGCTATAGAACAGGCGAAGGAACCTCGCTCACACCAGCGGACCAAACACATACTACGGCGCTTCCATCTCATTCGAGAGATTATCGATAGAGGAGATGCGAAGATTTGCAGAGTACCTACAGAGGATAACATCGCAGATTCCTTGACCAAGGCTTTGGCACAGAGGAAGCATGACGGTCACACTAGGTCATTAGGCCTTAGAGCCTATACTGATTGGCACTAGTGCTAGTGGGAGATTGTTAGTTAGAGCCCTAGAGCCAATCATTTGATGATTGTATGGACTCATTGTATCATATTCTTGTATATTAATAAAGGCATTTGTTTGGTTATTATACTTATTTGTATTAGTGCCAAATAGACTAAGTATAATAGCGTCCTTGAGTAGAAGGTTCATACCTATATCAATCAATTAGTTGAATCGATAGTGAGATGATATAGGGAACACTACTCTAAATCATTCCTAGTCGAGTATTAACATTCAGGGACAATGTTAATACAATAAGACTAGCATGTAGGTCAGCTCGATGACTTGATCTCACAAGTCATGGATATAGAGATATCAAGTTGATACATGAGTATGCATTAGAGAATGTATACTGAATGACCCGCCATGAGAAAGTATCATGGATCGTTATATGAGTGTCATATACTTTCTCATGTGGCTATTAGTATGACTATTAGTCCTTTGACCTAAAGTCACCATGGATCCCTACATAAGGAGTTATGTACTTTGGTTTCGTCAAACGTCACCCGTAACAGGGTGGACTATAAAGGCGATTACTGGGTATATAACGAATTATGCAGAGGGATGTGAGTGATGTAGATGGGATCTATCCCTCCCATATGACGGGAGCGACATCGCTATTCTTGATAGAGTGAGACCACTAAGTGCATGGCCATGTCCAAATGAGTCAACATTAGATGTTGAGCTCATTTGATCGAGTGAGTCTACTTGGAGTTCAAGATTTAGATTGATTAGAGGATGACATGGTCTATGCCTCATATTGATCAATCTAGATGTCTAGGATAGAAGGACAATGTCACATGTTGTGAGGAGTCACAATTAGTAGTCACAAGGTGATGTCGGATCTCGACATTCTTGTAACTTGGGTAGTAATGATGTGTTGCTAGATACCGCTCATTACTTATGCTCTTAAATGGGTTTAGGGGCATTGCCAACGTTACAAGAACCTATAGGGTCACACACTAAGGGCAAATAGATGGAGACTAGGTTCATTTGATGAACCTAAATGATTAGGTTCATATGATGAACCAAATTGGATTAAGAGTAATCCAAAGTAGGATAATTGAGTTGGACTCAAGTTGGTTCATGTGTTAAGTGAGTCTAATTTGGACTTAGACTCATTTAATTAATTTAATTCAATGAATAGAGATTCATTAAATTAAAATTGGCTTGAACCAACGGTTAGATTAGATCAACCAAGGGATAGAAGTGGTCAAGTTTGACTTGACTTAAGTAGGAAGATGAAGAGTCATGTTTTTGACTTGACTTTGACTTGACCAATGCCACATCATCAAGCCTCTTCATTTGGTCAAGTTTGACTTGACCAAATGCCACCTCATGGGAGTTACCAAGAGTTGTGACTCTTGATATTCCATGGGGGTTACAAGGTTTAATGTGGCCGGCCACTTTGAGTGTAAAATGAATGTTTTATTTTTCATTCAAGGCTAATTGATCTTCATCTTCTTCCTCTTGCTCACACTTCTTCTCTCCCTCTTCTCCTTCTTGCCGAGACCTTGCTTGAGTGCTAGCACACTCTAAGGTTTCTTCTCCATCTCTTGCTTGTGTGGATACAAATAGAGAAGTGTCTACTTTGACACTTTTGAGATCCGGTGAACCAAGGACAAGCGGGATTGCGAAGGGCTTCGCTACAAAGGTATAAATGGTTTATCCTTATGTAGATCTACTGTAGATTAAAGTTTTCAAACTCGTACTCGTATTTTCGTTCGGTTTTACCTTGCACGAGATCCGTGGCTTGGGCGATTCGGGGTTTCCGCGACGCGAAAAGCGGTTTTCACGGCCCGAAAAATCCAACAAATTCGCGCGTCCTATGTAGGTCCAAGGTAGCAAGTCTTGAACCCTACAAGGCATACATACTAGGCACGTTTCGTCGTCCATCAACCTAGGGGCACTTAGGAGCCCATCCCTAACGAGGCCCGTTTCTTAGTCCATCGACCCCGGGGCGCTTATGAAGCCCACCCTTGGTACAAGCCATACATAAAGTAAAGTAGCATGTCATACATATCATAGTTCTTATTCTTTCATGCATATCATGTTTCTTGACATATCATAAAATATACATTTTTTTGGGCACACAACACATGCATGAATCATAGCATACAACATGAACATATCACTTATCATATCATAAAGCATGCATATTTGGACACACAACACATGCATGAATCATAAGCTTGCTTAATGAACATATCATTTTATCATATCCTAAAGCATGCATGATTGAACACATAGCACATACATGGATCATAAGCATACATAAAAGAGCATATCACTTATCATAAAAAGACATAACCATTCATGGAATCATTAAATAACATCTCTTGATTCATTCATAGCATGTGAGGTACATCTAGGTCACTAAACCCATATGGCCGAAAGTCATGAGTAGAGGCATGATCTCTAGACAACATACAAACATAAAAATCTCCTGCTATCTTCACATACTAGCATAAGAAAGGTCATAAGCATGTTAACCTAAATTTTTAAGCCCTCCTAGGTTTCCAATTCTTTCATGGCCGAAACCTTTCATGAAGAGAAATCAAGTTCTAAGCAACATGCAAACATGTAAACCCTAAACCCATATCATATCATATTTCATAACGAACTACTTAAGCATATTTAGTTTGGGTTCTAAGTTCCTTAAGCTCCTAATCTTATCATGGCCGAACCCTAGCATGTCTCATTCTAGGTTACAAGTAGCATGGAAGTGTTGAACCTTAAGCCAATATCTTATACATTTTCATGAGGAACAACATAAGCACATTTGTTTTAAATTTCAAACTTCCTAGACCCATTAACTTGTAGTGGCTGAACCATATCTATCATGGAACTAGGTTTTTTAGTGGCATAAGAGCATGGAAAACACAACTACATTTCATAGTATACATCACAAGACATCATAAGCATATATAAGTTGGGTTCTAAATTTTGTCTAGGCCTTTAAACTTGTAGTGGCCGAAACACATCAAGCATGGGACTAAGTTTCTAGTGGCATAAGAGCATGGAAACCACAACTACATTTCATAGTACTTGTCACAAGAAACATCATGAACATATGTAAGTTGGTTTCAAAATTTCTCTAGGCCTTTACACTAGTATTGGCCGAAACCTGTCAAGCATGAAACTAAGTTTCAAGTGGCATAAGAGCATGGAAACCACAACTATATTTCATAGTACTTATCACAAGAAACATCATGAACATATATAAGTTGGGTTCTAAGTTTTCCTAGGCCTTTATTCAAAAGGTGGCCGAAACATGTGAGCTTGGTTTTGTTTTTCATATGGCCTAAAAGCATGGAAACCCTACACAATTTTCATGGCATCATAAAAAGGAACAACATGAGTAAACTTAGTTAAAAATCTACACATCCTAGCTTTAAAACTTAGTGTAACAAGCAACCATAAAAACATCAACTAGTTTCATATCATTTATCAAGAAGGTCATGAGCCTCCTAGCCTTGGTTTAAACTTTCCTAGACTTCGAATCTCATCATAACCAAATCTTCATAAGCATGAAATAAGATTCATAACTAACATAGAATCATGGCATAACATTTTAGCTTCATGTCTTGTCTTAGGAGAAATCTTAGCATGCTTAGTTTTAGGTTTAAAACTCTCCTAGGCCTTTACTTCTTCCATGGACGAATATTCATGAGCATGGAAATGGAGTTTCAAACAACATACAAGTAAGAGAAAAAGTTAACAACCTCATTATCATATGGTACATAACACAAGAATAAGGAAACATGCTTAGTTTGAGTCCTAAACTTACCTAGTCTTCTTGTTCATGCTTGGCCGAAAGTCTAAGGCTTATGGATCTAAGTTTTCATTATTTATTCTAGCGTGGAAACCTTAGATTAACCTCTTACATAAAAATACATGTCACAAGAGAAATAATGAGCATATCTAGTTACAAATTTCTTAGGCTCTTCTTCTTGTTTTGGCCGAATCTTTCCTAAAGCAAGTCCTAGGTTTTTAAGCGATCTATCTTCATGGAAAACCATATAAACTAATGTACCACAGGTGAGGGGAATCTTACCTAGTGTTCACTTGTTAATCTTTAAAGAATTGGTACCCTTGGTGAAGAGGAAGAAGGGAGGTTCTTCTTCTAGCACTCCTTTTGATTTCTCTTGCTTGGAAGTGTTAGGACCGAAAAGTAGCTAGAGGGGGGGGGGGGTGAATAGCTTCGCGTGTGCTCGTTGTGCTTCATTGCTTGTTTCTTCAAAGTGATGCGCAGCGGAATACAAAGAAACAAACTACAACAATGCTAACAATAGGATTTTACTTGGTATCCACCTCATAAGAGGTGACTAGTCCAAGGATCCACGCACACACACACACCTCCACTAATAAACACTCCTTTTCGGTAACTACCGAAGGCGGAGAAGCCCTACAAGACTCTCAATACAAGTAGAAGAAAGGGTAGTAAAGAATAAGCAAAAGCTTACAAGAGATGCAGTAAAAACCCTAGCTTCTTCTTCTTCTCGTTGCAACTCGCCTCTTGACTTGGATGAACCTCCAAGAACCTTCAAGAACTGGCGGTGAGGAGCTTAGAGAGTGCTGGGGAGGAGCTGTGATGAATCTGGAATGAATCGGTGAAGTTCTGCCGAAGGAAATGAACGCCTGTGGCTTAAATCGACGCTAACGGTCAAATCCCGATCGATTGGAATGCTCCCAATCGATCGGGGAGGCTTTGGATTGATCCAGAGCGCCTCTGTGCTCTGGAAAAACCTGGATCGATCCACGGATCGATCCAGCGCTTATCGCGCGAAGCAGCAGTGTCCATCGATCGATTGGGACCTCTGGATCGATCCACCGATCGATCCGGAGGGGTTCTGCTCACGGGACTCACCGGATCGATCGGTGGATCGATCCAGATCTGCTAGATCGATCCACGGATCGATCCACGGATCAATCCAAACCTGCTGGATCAATCCACGGATCAATCCAAACTTGCTGGATCAATCGGCGGATCAATCCGATCTTGGTTTTGCCCAAAACCAAGCCCAAAGCCCCTAAACCAACATCTAGTCAACCATGACTTGTTGGTACATAAGACCTAGCATCCGGTCACCCTTGACCAGCTAGGACTCTCTCACCAAGTGTCTGGTCAATCCCTTTGACCCACTTGGACTTTTCTTTTCTTGCCAAGTATCCGGTCACTCCCTAAGACCTACTTGGACTTTTCTTCCTCGTGCCAAGTATCCGGTCAATCCCTTTGACCTACTTGGACTCTCACCAGATGTCTGGTTAACCTTGACCCATCTGGATTTCTCTTGCCTGGCTTCACACACCAGGACTTTCCCAATTGCCTAGCTTCACTCACTAGGTCTTTCACCTGGCTTCACTCACCAGGATTTTTCTCCTGCCTAGCTTCACTCACTAGGACTTCCCAATTGCCTAGCTTCACTCACTAGGTCTTTCACCTGGCTTCACTCACCAGGATTTTCCTCCTGCCTAACATCCCAGTTAGGACTTCCCAGTCAAGTATCCGGTCATCCTTGACCTACTTGACTCTTCTTCAATCAACCTTGCATTGTCAAACATCGAAATCCAAACCAAGACTCAAGCTTGGTCAACCAGGTCAACCTTGACCCGAGGAATGTTGCACCAACAATCTCCCCCTTTTTGATGTTTGACAATACCAACACTATCACTTACAATACCACATGTAAGTTAGGCTAATCCCATAGTCTAAACCTTCTTCATGCCACTAGGTAATGAATGCATAAGTTAAGCCCCTACGAGGGCAAACTCCCTCTAGGTGATAAAAGCCTAACTTACTCCCTTTCATTCTCCCCCTATTGGCACACATCAAACCATGCCCCATTTTTGGGCACACATCAACAGATTCACTTGTTGAAAACTCTCCCCCTGAAGAGTTGCTCATCGTCGTTCACAACTTCACTCGTTGTGATCAGCACGATAATGAAGGTCCCATACCCTTCATTAACCTTAACCCTACATTCTCCCCCAATGTAGGCAAATGCCCATCCTTGAGCATTATCCACTTGAAACCACTTGAACAATGAGGATATCCACTCCCCATTAAAGTTCAAACGCTCAACCTTGAGCATGTTCTTAACGGAAGGTTAACCACCTTCCAAGGTTCATGAAAAATAATTTTTATGTCTTTAAAGAGTCCCTCCCGATAAAGACATGGTGGTAACTTCTGTCATTGCACCAACAATGACTTGGAATCCCCAAAACTTTAGGAAATCCAATTTTAGAAGTTTTGAGGTTCAAATATTCAAAATTTGAAACAAACATCAGCCTAAACTTCAACTTAGCCTTCCTTAACCAATCCATCCTTGTTTTCCACACGAAAACACCCTTTTTTATGTATACAAATGTATTTTCAGGGGTTTGGAATGGTTACCTAGACTAAAATAGGTTCAAAATGCTGAAAATAAGCTTTCCCAGCCAAAATCAGCATCTTCAATTGATTGGAGTTGGGTTCCAATCGATTGAACCCTGCTGAATCGATCCACTGATCGATTCAATCTTCTTGGATCGATCGGCTGATCGATCCAGAGAGCTTCTGCTCGCGAGAAATGCCTTCTCAATCGATCGGCTGATCGATTGAGGCACTCCAATCGATCCACTGATCGATTGGAGGCCTGAAATTGCTGAAATTCAATTTCAGCCAATTTCAGAAACCCCTAGAAAATTCTACAAAATTTCAAAAATCATAAAAATTTGTGTAGACATTATTTAGGGTATAATTTATCATGGAAAAATAGTTTTCTATGAAAATACATCATATTTTCAAAGATTGACACAAACTTGAGAACTTGCAAAAACTTTAGTGTTTTCTTCAAGTTTGTGTCTAACTATTCAATAGTGATTACTATCAAAAGATAGCCTTCACCAAGGTTTTCCAAAATCATTTTAAAAACCAATATCCCACCATGTTCCTTGGGCTTAATGCACATGACTTGTACATTAGCTTTCCCAATGATGGGAAAACACATAACTATGTGTTTTGATGAACTTAAAACTCAAGGAAATGCACTAACTCAGCATGTTGAGTTTTGTTCGTCTTCCTAACATCTCACTTGTATCTATTGTGCATAAAACGCATACAAGTCATCTTATAGGTCTTTGTGAGATGTTAATTTTGGTTTTGCTCTAACCTAGGGTTCATGCATATTTATCTAGGCATCTTGTGGATATTGACCATCCACCTAGGATGTCATTTGGTATGCCACTTGATGATAACTGCCATTTGTCCTTAATTTTAAGGAAATAACATAATGCATGATAATGTTATGGCATACATCAAAAAGAAATAATTTTCAGAAGAAAATTTCCTATAACTACATGATGTATGTATGTCATGACATGGTATTTTTGAGTTTTTCATAATAAGTCATGAATGCACAAATAAAACATGATGTCATGGCATATAATGGGCAACCAAACATGGCAAGATTTTGCATAATTAAAATATACCTAGATTATCTATCTAAGTATCCTTAACCCTTAGCTAATCCTAAAGCATAAACCCTAGATTGCCCAATTTCCTTAGGAAAATGTCAAAACCCAACTTGACATTTCTTTAATCTCTTGAATTAATTATGCCAATTAAAAATTTAAAACATTCCTCAAATATTGGCATATTTCATTTTCCCATAAGAGTAATCACTTTAAATTAAGGCTTAGATTTGCCTTAAATTCCTAAGACAATACCAAAGTCCCAATTTGGTATATCTTAACACTTGATTTCTTGTGCCATTTAAAGTCATCTCAAATTTCTTCCTTTATAGCACATTTTACTCTTTCTAAGATTAAAAATAAATCCATTTCATTTTCAAAGGTTAACAAAAACCTTGAAAATGCTCCTTGAGTGTCAATTTCTTCAAAGTTGGGTTAACTACTCTTCCGAGTTGACACTCTCTAACCCATCTATGGGATAGAGAAAATGCTCCTAGGAACCCAAAATCTATTGGTGCTCCTTGGATGCTCTAGGTATTCACTAGGGATAACTTCCCTAGATACCTTCCTAGTGACCTTGTTTGGTTTCTTAGAAGTCTTGGTCACTTTTTCTAGGTCAACTCTAGAGATTGCTTCCCTTGTAACCTTCTTTGTGACTTTCTTAGACTTCTTAGAAATCTTAGTCACATTTGTTGCAAAAATACTCTTAGGGATAACTTCCCTTGAATTTTTGGCTTGACCACTAGACCTAGGGTTGGCTCCATAACTATATGGAACCCTATGGTAAGAGATTACATCCTTCTTAGCCTTTGGTTTGTATCCCAAACCCCTATGGCCATTAGATGACCTTTGTGCTCCTAGACCTAGGCTATGCTCATTTTGCCCTTTTAGGATATTTTCCATCCTTTTTAGGGTCTTTTCCATTTTATCAAGCCTTGACCTCAAGACTTGATTTTCTATCACTAAGTCCTTAGTTTTTGGTTTTCCATTAAATTTATGAGCATTTTTATTTCTAGGCTTGTAGCTAAGGTCCTTAGTGTGATTGCCTAGATTTTTATCTACCTTCCTAATCCTAGGTGTGGTAGTTTTAGCATGGTAAGCTACATTATTTTCCTTAATTTTACCATGCTCTCTATTCTTATGGTAAATAGCATTAAAATGATATAAGTTAGAACTAGCATGCTTTTTACCATAATGTAAAGGGATAGGCTCAATAAAAGTTACATTCCTTTTTACCTTAGAGGCTCCCCCTTGACTTGAGCTTCCTCCTTGAGCCTTGACCATCTTCTTCCCCTTAGGGCATTGACTCCGGTAATGCCACTTTTGATTGCAAGAGAAGCACACAATGTGCTCCTTGCTCTTCTTTGTTCCGGGGATGGTCTCCTTTGGCTTCTCCTTGCCCTTAGGTGCCACTTGGCCCTTCTTCTTGGCCAATTTAGGGCACTTGCTTTTGTAGTGCCCATGTTCCCTACATTCAAAACATATAATATGATTCTTATTATTAATTGAACTATTTATACCTTCTTGTGCAGGGGTGGCACTTGCTCCTCCATTTGATATGAATGTAGAGGCTTCCTCTTGATCCGAAATCGATTTCCCTCCAATTGATTTATCTTGACTTGTGGAGGTGGAAGCTTCTTTATCCTCTTCTTCTCTTGACCCGGATGTGGAGGATTCTCCTTCTTCTTGATCCGGTGTCACCAAGAGTTGCTCCCCCTCAATCCTAGAGGTGGAGGCTTCACCTTCTTCTTCATCCTCTTGTACATGAAACAAGGAATATGCTCCTTCCTTGCTCTTTTGATTACACTCCCTTGAGAATGAAGCTTCTTGGATTTCCTCTTCTTCGGAAGTTGAGCATCTATCAACTTCGGAGTCCTCCTCTTGATCTTACTCCAATGAGTCACCCTCTTTGGATTCTTCTTGGTTAGGTACAGTGGAGGGGATCTCATGAGCCTTTTCCAATTTGCTCCATAGCTCTTTGGCATCTTCAACTTCTCCAATTTTCTATAAGATGTTGCTCGGCAATAGATTGACCAAAAGCTTGGTCACTTTGTCATTGGACTCACATCTTTGGATTTGTTCTTGGCTCCATTTGCTCCTTTTGAGAACTTTGCCCTTTGAATTCCTTGGAGCCTTAAAACCTTCCATTAGAGCAAACCATTGCTCTATCTCCATCATCAAGAAATTTTCAATTCTTGATCTCCAAGAATCGAAGCTTGTGGATGTGTATGGTGGAGCCACTCTTGTATCAAATCCAAGTCCATCTTGGAATTGCATCTTGAAGTTGAGCTTCTCGAATTCTTTGATTTTGATGAATTTGCTCCAACTTCTTCACCCTCTAGCTTTGCTTGTTATGTTTGCCCCTTCCGGCGGTGATTCCGGTGAAGAGCAACCTTGCTCTGATACCACTTGTTAGGACCGAAAAGTAGCTAGAGGGGGTGAATAGTGCTCGTCGTGCTTCGTTGCTTGTTTCTTCAAAGTGATGCGCAGCGGAATACAAAGAAACAAACTACAACAATGCTAACAATAGGATTTTACTTGGTATCCACCTCATAAGAGGTGACTAGTCCAAGGATCCATGCACACACACACACCTCCACAAATAAACACTCCTTTTCGGTAACTACTGAAGGCGGAGAAGCCCTACAAGACTCTCAATACAAGTAGAAGAAAGGGTAGTAAAGAATAAGCAAAAGCTTACAAGAGATGCAGTAAAAACCCTAGCTTCTTCTTCTTCTCGTTGCAACTCGCCTCTTGACTTGGATGAACTTCCAAGAACCTTCAAGAACTGGCGGTGAGGAGCTTAGAGAGTGCTGGGGAGGAGCTGTGATGAATCTGGAATGAATCGGTGAAGTTCTGCCGAAGGAAAAGAACGCCTGTGGCTTAAATCGACGCTAACGGTCAAATCCCGATCGATTGGAATGCTCCCAATCGATCGGGGAGGCTTTGGATTGATCCACGGATCGATCCAGAGCGCCTCTGTGCTCTGGAAAAACTTCTGGATCGATCCACGGATCGATCCAGCGCTTATCGCGCGAAGCAGCAGCGTCCATATCGATCCACTGATCGATTGGGACCTCTGGATCGATCCACCGATCGATCCAGAGGGGTTCTGTTCGCGGGGACTCACCGGATCGATCGGTGGATCGATCCAGATCTTCTGGATCGATCCACTGATCGTTCCAGATCTGCTGGATCGATCCACGGATCAATCCAAACCTGCTGGATCAATCCACGGATCAATCCAAACCTGCTGGATCAATCGGCTGATCAATCCAGATCTTGGTTTTTGCCCAACACCAAGCCCAAAGCCCCCTAAACCAACATCTAGTCAACCATGACTTGTTGGTACATAAGACCTAGCATCCGGTCACCCTTGACCAGCTAGGATTCTCTCACCAAGTGTCTGGTCAATCCCTTTGACCCACTTGGACTTTTCTCTTCTTGCCAAGTATCCGGTCACTCCCTAAGACCTACTTGGACTTTTCTTAATCGTGCCAAGTATCCGGTCAATCCCTTTGACCTACTTGGACTCTCACCAGATGTTTGGTTAACCTTGACCCATCTGGATTTCTCTTGCCTGGCTTCACTCACCAGGACTTTCCCAATTGCCTAGCTTCACTCACTAGGTCTTTCACCTGGCTTCACTCACCAGGATTTTTCTCCTGCCTAGCTTCACTCACTAGGACTTCCCAATTGCCTAGCTTCACTCACTAGGTCTTTCACCTGGCTTCACTCACCAGGATTTTCCTCCTGCCTAACATCCCAGTTAGGACTTCCCAGTCAAGTATCCGGTCATCCTTGACCTACTTGACTCTTCTTCAATCAACCTTGCATTGTCAAACATCGAAATCCAAACCAAGACTCAAGCTTGGTCAACCAGGTCAACCTTGACCTGAGGAATGTTGCACCAACAGGAAGGGTACACCTTGAAGGCTCCTTCTTGTAGTTTAGTTTTCTCTTAGGGAGAAACCAAAACTTGGCTTGTGGAAATGAGGGAGGAGGCTTCTAGTTTTGGCAAGGGTGAGGGAGAAGGAAAAAAAAATGAAATCCTTTAGTTCCTTTCCTTTTTATGCTAAGTGGGTGGAAGTTACAAAGATGAACTTTGCTTCCTTTCCTCCTTAATTCATGCATGTATTTTTCTAATGAGAATATGTCCTCATTCCTTCCCCTTAACTCTTCTCTTCATTGTTCTCTTAAACTCCACGAAAATAGAGAAGAAAAAGGAAGAAAGACAACTTGTCTTTTGCTACTCCTTTTCTTAACCAAGAGGTAAACAAGGGGAAGAAAGTTACTTGATTTTCTCTTGTTCCCTCACTTAATTATATCTTTACTTTTAACTACAATTTCCATCATTTCCCATTCACATGTTATTCATTATCCTAGTGGTTATCATACATAATTTTATTTCTATCCTTTGTGAGTGGTTCAAGGTTCAAACCTTCACCTCTTCTTTTATTTCTCTTATTTCCTTTTTTTTTTCTTTTTGATTCTTCTAACTGTTAGGCTCTAAAGCAAATAACACCCATATACTTATCTTATAATTTTGTGGGTGTTACACCAACCCTATGCTACCAACACTCATGGGTTACGGGTATACCTAAACAAAATCATGCATAGGTATCAAGCAGGAATACATCAATCATAGACACCCCAAAATAAAGCAGCCTAATCATCCAGTAACAACCCTGCTCTAGTTCAAAGGAAATCACTAAATTGTCAAATAACTAAATTAGTTCATGGGTCAATTCAACACTAAATGCATCAACTCAAACTAGAAAATGTCAACCCACATAATATCATATGTATTAATGTGTACGACCCAAAAGAAAAAGTTAGAATTCAAGAACATCAGACACTCTCATTTTTATCCTCAAAAATATCAGCCCACATACTATCAGATGAATAAATCTCTACTCCCCATGAGAGCTAGTTAGCATTCAAAACATCAAATCATTATTTATCCACATAGTCCAATGTCAGAGGAAGCAAATATCAATTTTATCATCCTGTTAACTAACCATATTTATTAAAATCTCATAGGCACACTCAACCGTAAACTCTCTAGCACCCGATTATAATATGATCACCAACTAAAATCATCAAACCTGTGAATATCATACATGACACTTACTATGTCACCATCAACGACAACCCAAATAATAGATCATCAAAATAGTTATCCACAAATAGATCATCAAAACAAATATCTAATAATAGATCATCAGACAACCACATAACATTTACTCTCATAATTATTAGAAATCAACATATCACAATATATGATCTCACAATATACCTCAACCTCAAACCATTCTCAACAATGATCAAACATAATAACTCCCCAATGACAAATTTTCATCGTATCGGGTACCCTATTATCCAAAAGATATGAGTATAAAAATTCTACTGGCTAAGTCCACAGGAATATGTAGGTATCATCCATTACCCAGCTAACAATAGCAGAGGCTAGTATGTGCCTCCATCTCCTACTAGTAGTAACAGAAGCTAAAACTACTGATGGTATGATATGAAAAATCACCAGAAACCTATAATCCTTGATCTCTATTAAGGTCGACCAAGATCAGTGGCTAACCCATCACATGTAATATGGGCTACAACAACTAGACAGGTACTAAAGATAAAGTGCTAATACATGTCATAACTATCATAAAATCAACATCATACCTATATGTTGTCTGGAGATGTTCCGTCACTGTCCAGTCCCCAAATTAACCTCAAAATTTCAAATGAGAAAATCACCGGAAATCCATATAAATCTGAAACGGAAGTCCGAAACATAATCATAATGGAAATCCGTATAAACCGAAATAGATATCCAAAAATCTAGAACACCAAAAGCAGGTATCATAACCCGCTCTGATACCAATAAATTTGTATCAGATAAATCTCAAAAATCCAACACACGGAAATCAAACAAGTATCGCCAAACTTTGGCACTCTGATACCATATCAATTGGTACCAGGTTATACCAATTATCCAAAATACGAAATCAAAGATCGTAAAACTTAAGCTCTGATACCAAATAAATTGTCACGCCCCGGAGGAGTCCCTGTCCGAAGAAATTTCGGCAGCATCTCCCCTGTACAGCGGACAATCTGAAACTTTCTACATCTCATATACCTCAGCCACATGCGGCTGGAATAATAACAGTAAATAAACAATCACCCACGCAATTTATATAATAAGTAAACAGAATAATAATACCCTGACTCGAAATCAACCCTACTCAACTACACTCGTAAAGCTCAAATCCGACGATAAGATCAACTTACCTCTTCTGCCGTCTAGGCAGGCATGTAGTAGAACAAATCTAAACCATACGAAAATCCATCGATCATAAGAATCCATACAATATCCAAATCCTCAAACAGAATAAGTCTAACATAGTCTAAATAACAAACCAAAAGATAAAAACAGCTTGTGGTCTGCAGGGGACTAGCAATTGGAACTCTTTTCTGATAGCATCAACCTGAAATATAACAACAATGGAGGCGGGGTGAGTCCAGCACTCAGCAGGTACAATTGATATGCAAAGTAAGGAAATAACACCTAGCACTAATCATGCGTATAGTCTCCTGATAAAAAGAAGATAAAAATGCGTCTGAAGTAAACAGGAGAGAAACTGTACTAACTAGGATCTGAGTATAAGGACAAATAGTCCGAGTGATATAGAAATCCTGTATGCATGTCAAACATAGGTATCCAAACAATATGCAGCATATAAATACAGCAAACACAAACACAAGCAATAAATGCATCATGCATATGATGCCAATGTCATGGTCACCCCCGACGTCAGTCAGCCAACTCACAACAAAAGTGGGACCGAGTGGGTAGGGGTGTGACGACCATGCACTCTGCATCACTACTCCTGATGAGTGACCGAATGGACGGGATGCTGTCGGAGTACACACATACTCCTACCCCAAATCATAAATGGGGGAGCGCAATGCTCTCATCTCCTGGTACACGATGACGGGGAGGGATCTCTAACGTGCTACACGCTTCATCACACTACCCATGAGCGGACCAACGGAGCACCGGAAGAGCAAACTGACGTGCTACCAAGCTGCGTCACGCTACCCATGAGCGTCAACAACGGAGCACCGAACAGTGATGAAACTGGCGATATGCTCGACAATAATGGAGCAATCTATCACACAGCATGCAATCATGCGAATGGTGCATGTAATGATTTATTCACTAAGCATGGTAATATACTAAACCAATCTATGGACATATAATGATGTGCACCATTGTGAATAAATCATATCAAAGTACCCTGATCAAATAAGGTATCAAGCCTAGGTCCTGAACATGGTGAAACATGGTTATATCACTACCCCTATGAGCATGTGTAATTAGGTACATAACAACACGAAATGCAAAACAAACAATTAATCAAGCAGGTAACAGGTAATCGGGTAGTGATTAACCGAAACAAATGAGGAACATAATTAATGCGACTTGTTAATTTCATTACTATGCATATCAAAGACAATAAGTCAAAAGTACCCGCCTCCAATCGAAAAGTCCAATCTGGTCCGAATACGACGTCGAGATACTCGTCTCGCGTCAAAGTCCTGTGTCACGGATAGAAATACATTTTTATTTAGCTAACTCCTTTAAATAGCTAAATAAAAATCTCTTACACTAAATTAGGGACAAACCCTAATTAACAAAATAACATAAACCTAATCCACGATCCACCATTAGATCAAGAATCCAAACTTAATTCCATTTACTCATGATTACACATCTACATAACCAATCACCTAATTCAAATACATAAACAATTATGTATGTACCAATTCCTACCTAAATCAACAGGTATCATAATCATATTCCTTACCTAGATTCACATGATCATCTAACCAATTCCTCCAATTTGGAACATGATCTACAACAAGTATTCAAATACACCTAATCCTTACCTTAATTCAGCCAGCTACTAGAACTCAAGAGTTGATGTTGGACAAAGTACTGCTGGATGAAACGTTGCTGCACAATTAGCGGCTGCTCGTTGCCGGACACGAGGCGAGCAGCTGCTGGAAGCAAGAATACCTGCTGAACTCCTGATCAAGATGACCTCTTCCTCACTGCAGGGGCATCCACTCAATTAGATAACATCCCGTACCCATAATTGAACCAAAAAAAACTCTAAGAATCCAAAACTCACAAACAACAGTTTCCTCTCCAACGATCAATGGTGGCGTCGGCTAGGGCAGTGCTGGAAAGAGGGTTCGGGTGCCAACAGAGGAGAGGCGGCACAGTGAGGAGCGACACTGCTCCGGGCGACGCCGATGGCTTGCTAGGGCACCAGCACAAAAGAGGGGCCGGCGATGACTCGTCGCACCAGAGGAGGGGAGAGGAATCGGGAGGCGGCGTCGGCGGAGATGCGAGGGCACAAAGGGACGACAGTCGGCGCTAGGGCTCAGGTGCCGGCAAAGAGGAGTCGGGATCACGGTTCGTGCGGGAAGAAGGAACTCGGCCGGCGGCAGCGTCGGGTAGAGAAGGTGCCGAGAGGAGAGGAGAACGAAGAAAGGGGATCGGCGTCTAGGTTTCCTCTCGTGCGGCGCCGGTTAGGGCAGGGGGAAGAAGTCGGGCGCGCGGGGGGTTTCGGCGAGGAAGGGAAAATGAAAGAAAAGAAATAAAATAAAAAGAAACGGGAAAGCAATTATAAACATAAATATTTCCTCGCTTAAATGGGCAGCCTAAACAGGCTTTCCCGGAACCCCATTTTATCCCCGTAAACTCGTCCATACGAGCTCTGAAAAATTCCCAAAAAATATCCAAAAATTCCGAAAAATTCCCTTATTAATATTCACCTATTTTTGGTATTTTACAATAAATTATGCACTATAATACTTAACCAAACTGCACTATAATTTTTTTTTAAAAAAAAACTGCACTATAAGTTCCACCAAAAAATCTACACTACAAGATCCACCAAAAATCTACACTATAAATTCCACCAAAAATCTGTACCACAAGTTCAACCAAAAATCTGCACTGTAAACTTAATTAAAATCTGCACTATAAACATAATTAAAATCTGCACTATAAGCTTACATAAAAATCTGCACTATAAGCTTAATTAAAATCTGCACTATAAGCTTAATTAAAAATCTGCACTATAAGCTTAAATAAAAATCTACACTATAAGCTTAATTAAAAATCTGCATAAAAATCTGAATTTCTAATTACAAGGGAAAAACAAATCTTGGATCTACTCTAAATTCCCAAGCAACCACAATCCTTTACAGCATATTCCGAAAACTAAAAGAAACACTAAATCAAAGCTCGAAACTACCCTTACCGCAGGTGAGTAGCACTTACCTTGGTTTCTTGGTCTTACAATCCGAATTAGGCTTCTAGGGTTTTCGGAGAGCTTGAGATTGTTGGACCCCGTGATAGTTTTGATGTGATCAACCAAATTGGTTAGGTCCTGCTGTGTTTGATCCCTGTGTCTGAGTTTGCAAGAGCTTAGGGGCACAGGAAGTCGAGCGGAAGACGCAGCTAGCGAGAAGGACGGCACGGGAAGGGAGCTGACGGGCTCGGTGCGTCCGAAGGACGAGAGAGCTGTGGAAGAGTACTCCGGTGGGCATGAAGAGCGTGCGCGGCATTCGAGGGATGTTAAGCCGGGACGGAAGGCTGCTCGAGGAGAAGGCCGGGAATTAGGTTCGGGTGAGCCCTATTACGGTTGACCGCAATCACCCAAAAGAACGAAGGGTCGGAAGCTGAAGAAAGCAAGCTGGAATTGGAGCTGCCAGCTTGGAGGCGCCTCCAGCTTGAAGGCGCCTTCAGCTTGAAGGCGCCTTCAACAGGTCAAAGTGACCATTTCAAGCTACGGATAAAGTTTTATCCGCTTACCACTTGGAGGCGCCTTGGACCCCTATTGGAGGTGCCTTGGACCCTCGAGATCAGATTTCCAGAAGCTATTTAAAGGCCCCTGGAGGTAGGAATTCACAACAACTTCTATATTCAACTCTGTAAGTATTTCCTAGCAGTAGTTCTGAGCCATTAGAGTGTAAAAGGCTTCTCCGCCTTCAGCAAAGGAGAATTTTGTTAGTGCGCTTTTCACTGCCCTGGATTAACAACCCTCTTGGTTGTAACCAGGTTAAAAATTCTGTTTCTGCTTTTATTTTCTGCCTCTATTATTTTACTACTGCATTTGTTCTGAGTTGAGATCTGAGGAGGGTAGTTTTATTTTTTATTTACAGTAATTCACCCCCCTCTTGCCGGCCTCCGCTGCACCTACAATTGGTATCAGAGCCTGATCGCCTCAGAAGGACTAACCGCCAGCTAAAGCACTACGATTAAGACGATGGCCGGAGCGAACATCTATCCCCCGAAGTTTGACGGAGACTTCGCCACATGGAAGCGTAAAATGGAGGTATTTTTTAAAACAAATTTTGATATTCTTATTACAATGAAATATGGTTTTGCAGCGCCAAAATATAAAGAAGAAAACACATGGAGCAAGAAGGAGCAAGCCGATTTCGTTGCCAACACAAAGGCTGAGTTCCATCTACTCAGTGTACTGCCACCTCAGGAGGTAAATCAGATCGGAAGCTACCACTCTGCGAAAGATCTCTAGGAGAAATTCCTGGAGCTCCATGAAGGCACCTCCGAACAAAGCTACCAAGGCGCGACATCCTCTGGAACCAGTTGACGAACCTCCGGATGAACCAAGGCGAGAAGGTAGCGCAACTCCAAGCAAGGATCAAAGAGCTGATCACGCAACTAACTAATCTTGGAGAAGAGGTAACAAACCGGGACTCCGGTACACGCTCAACGCCTTCCCCAGAACTCCAAAGTGGGCCTCCTTAGTAGATGCGTACTACATCTCTAAGGACCTTGAGGTAAGTACTTTAGAATAATTGCTTTCCACTTTTGAACTTCACGAATCTAGAGTTTCAGAGCCCAATGGAGTAGAGAAGTCAAGTTAGAACATAGCTCTAAAGGCAAAATTAAACGGTTCTGATTCCGAAGCCTCAGTTGACGAATTCGAAGCGGCACTACTGGTAAGATGCTTCAATAAGTTTTTTAGTACTAACAAATTTAAATCACAGAGGCTTCATCGAAAGAAGAGGACGGTTCGTTGCTACAACTGTAATGAAGAGGGGCACATCAAAGATGACTGCCCAAAGCTAAAGAGAAAGGAGAAAGAAAAGGAAAAGTCAAAATATAAGAAACCAGAACCCTCCAAGCACAAGAACCTGAAGGCTACCTGGTCAGATTCGTTGTCCTCTGAGTCAGACATTGAAGAATTCTCGGGGTTAGCGCTAATGGCGAACCATCAGCCGGAAGAAGACTCAAGCTCAGAGATGAGCATCGATGAAGGGGGAGGAACATCAGAAGAAGAAAGCAGCAGTGAAGGGGGAGCGTCACTAGATCAGGTAAGTAAGGTACGCAATCTAACCCCTTCTCAGTCTTTTCGATTTATTAAATCGCTTTCTAAAGATTTATTCGAATTATAAAAAGAAAATAAAGAATTAAAAATGAAATTAGCAAAAGCATGTCCACTTGAAATGTATGATAATATAAAATCAGAAAATGATAAATTAAAATTAGAAATTGAAAAATTGGAATCTGATGCATGCTTAAATAAATTTCCTAAATCAAAATTAAGAACTTATGAAAAATTAAACTGGTACATTAGAAACTATCAGGGTCAACTTAGAAAAGTGTCCAAAATTTATGTACCCCCTAAATATCTAATTAATCCAGTAGGAAGGAACCTCTATTGGGTTCCAAAATCTGTGCTAATTTAATTTCTTTTAAGTTAAAAAGCTTTAAAGTAAGAAAATTAAACATTGAAATTCTTTATGGAAGCTTTGTCTAAGGAAGTGGTTGTTGCTCCAATAACCAAGAAGGCCTAGTGCCTCGCCACGACCAGGAAGCTAAAATATTGAAAGAAAATGTTTAATTAACTTTCTGAAAAAGAATTAAAAACAAGAATTAAATAATGCTTTGAAAGTTTAACAAACATTTTTTCTTAGAATTTCTTTGAAAATTCTTACTTAGAATTTTTTTTTCTTAGATTTTTTTTTTAAATTTCTAAAATTATTTTTAGAAATTTTCTTTGGAAATATTCTAGAAAACTTCATTTGACTTAGATTTTTTTTAACATTCAAAAATTAAGTTTAACTTAGAATTTTTTTTTAAAATTCTAAAAATATCACTTTGGCTTAGAATTTTTTTTTGAAAATTCAATTTAACTTAGAATTTTTTTAAAAAAATTCATTTTTAGCTCAAAATTTGTACCCTATTTTTGCAGTGATCAAAGGGGGAGAGAAAGGTACAAGTTTAGGGGGAGTTAGGAAAATTAGAAAATTATAACTATTTAATATTTTTTCTAAACTATGTTGTAATTTTATTTATTGCAAATTTATGCTTAAATATGTTAGTTTAGTAATTTCCTTTAAATTACTATTTATGTATATTTAAACCCTAACATGAACTTGGGTTGATGCACATCAAAAAGGGGGAGATTGTTGGACCCCGTGGTAGTTTTGATGTGATCAACCAAGTTGGTTTGGTCCTGCTGTGTTTGATTCCTATGTCTGAGTGTGCCGGAGCTTAGGAGCACAGGAAGTCGAGCGGAAGATGTAGCTAGCGAGAAGGACGACACGGGAAGGGAGCCGACCGGCTCGGTGCGTCTGAAGGACGAGAGAGCTGCGGAAGAGTACTCTGGTGGGCGTGAAGAGCGTGCACGGCGTTCGAGGGACGTTAAGACGGGACGGAAGGCTGCTCGAGGAGAAGGCAGGGAATTGGGTTCGGGTGAGCCCTATTCCGGTTAGCCGCAATCACCCAAAAGAACGGAGCGTCGGAAGCTGAAGAAAGCAAGCTGGAATTGGAGCTGCCAGCTTGGAGGCGCCTTCAACAGGTCAAAGTGACCGTTTCAAGCTGCGGATAAAGTTTTATCCGCTTACCTCTTGGAGGCGCCTTGGACACCTATTGGAGGCACCTTGGACCCTCGAGATCAGATTTCTAGAGGCTATTTAAAGGCCCCCCCTGGAGCAAGGAATTCACAACAACTTCTATATTCAACTCTGTAAGCATTTCCTAGCAGTAGTTCTGAGCCATTAGAGTGTAAAAAGCTTCTCCGCCTTCAGCAAAGGAGAATTTTGTTAGTGCGCTTTTCACTGCCCTGGATTAACAACCCTCTTGGTTGTAAGCAGGTTAAAAATTCTATTTCTGTTTTTATTTTCTGCCTCTATTATTTTACTACTGCATTTGTTCTGAGTTGAGATCCGAGGAGGGTAGTTTTATTTTTTGTTTACAGCAATTCACCCTCTTTTGCCGGCCTCCGCTGCACCTACAGAGATTTTGGCACTTCTTCATGCCTACGGCTTCTCTTCGACGAGAGGATCTTGAGTGTAACACCCCACCCTCCTCACTACTAGTCTGTGAGGGCGGAGCGCTATTGGACTACTAACTTTACTTAACTATCCTTGTTCACATGTTGATAGAAATTCCTAAAACTCTTGAAGAACTCAAAACATACAATTAACTAGCAGCGGAAGACTAAATGATTCATCTAATACATTCTTAATAAATGGAAATATTAATAAATTCTTATGCTAGGTCCCAAGGCTTCTATAGTCCAGGCATCACACATCCATCCGCACCTCCTTGTCGCCTTCCTTTGCTATAACTTTTCCTTTCCTTTATCTGCAGTAAGAGGAAAATGCATCTATAAGCAAAATTGCTTAGTAAGCGCTATCTAACTCACCAAACTCGAATATGTATGTGAATATACTGAAATCTAAAAGCTGAATGCTCAAAAGGAAAACTACTCATGCTCATCTACAAGCAAAAGAAACATACTGAAATGCTAAACGTGTAAAACAAATCTATACAATCATGCTAGCATAATCTTGCTGAATTTTAAACTTATCTGAATCTTATTTCACTTGTTTAAAAACTTATACTTTAATACTTCAAAATAATAATCAACTTTCTTCTTGGGCCCAGGCGTAGTACCATCTTATGCGCGTTCCCTAATAGGTTGGGGTAGCGAGCCACCAATCCTAAAAGAGCAGACCTCGGTCTACCAGGGCCAAGACCTCGTAATTGGACACCTGGATTTATTTAACGACAACCTCGGAAGTCGGGTACTAGTCTCTTAAATAAAGCAAAATACTTGTTATCTTTTATTACTTCTAATATATAATGTCTCGGCATTTTCTTTAAGCACCTTGTGTGCCAAAATCCCTAAAGTCTTGACTTTGGGATCTACTTAAGGCCTTGGCCTTTCTCTTTCTTTTCTTTATCTTTCTTACACTTGTTAATACTTCTAATAAAAGAATGCTTCTTTAAAAATTGAAATGTTTAAACAAATTCTAACTTTGAAATGCATAAACAAAAATCTACATACTATGCTAATCAAAATTCTGCATACTATACTAATCAAAATTCTGCATTCTATGCTACACTATTTCTACATACTATGCAAACATAAATTCTGCACTATAATACTTAACCAAACTGCACTATAATCTTTTTCTTTAAAAACTGCAATATAAGTTCCACCAAAAATCTACACTACAAGTTCCACCAAAAATCTGCACTATAAGCTTAATTAAAATCTGCACTATAGACTTAATTAAAAATCTACACTACAAGCTTAATTAAAATCTGCACTATAAGCCTATATAAAAATCTGCACTATAAGCTTAATTTATAGGCTTAATTAAAAATCTGCACTATAAGCTTAATTAAAATCTGTACTATAGGCTTAATTAAAATTCTACACTATAAGCGCTTGTCATGCTTCGAATTCAAGAAGAACAAAGGTATGAAACTACTCCTACTGCAGGTGAGAAGCACTTACCTTGCTTCTTGGACTCACAACCAAACAAAAAGGGCTTCTAGGACCTTGGTCGGCCGCCGGAGACGATGCCCTAACTCCCTTTCGTTTTCTGTGCGAGCTCCGCCATCGTACGCAGAAGAGAAGGAGAGAATGGTTTAAGTCACGGGAAAACAGAGCATCAACTTATCCCTTTTTATAACTTAATATTTCTGTTAACTCAAATAAATTCGCTACCTTTTCTAAATAGACAAATCCAATATTAACTTATCCCTTTTATAATCCAATATTATGTTAACTATCTTAAATAAATTCGCTACATTTTCTAAACAGACAAATCCAACATCAACTTATCCCTTTTATAATCCAATATTCTGTTAACTATCTTAAATAAATTCTCTACCTTTTTTAAAAAGAACCGCTTGCTTGACCACTTGGTCAGCCTGATTTGCTTAAGGCTTGGTTCGGGCAGAGGTTGCAGGTTCGAATCTCGGCTAATTTTCTTTATTTTTTGTAACTTGTTTCTTTTGGTAAAAATACCAAACGAACTCCAAAAATTGCATAAAAATACTCTAAAAATTTATAAAAATCTCTAGAATTTTTATAAAGCATTTATAAATATTTTTAAGTACTATTAGGACTCGAAATGAGGAAATTTGGGTTGTTACAATTCTACATACCTTATAAAAAGTTTGTCCTCGAACTTAGAACAATTCTGGATATTTCTGCCTCATGCCATTCCTCACACAAGAACTTTTATCTAGCTTAAGAACATATAAACAAATACTTCTAAAGATTTCTCTTTACTGTAAAAAAAAAGAAAAGCATACTAAAAAGAATTTAAGTACTTTCTTACTTGAAGACGGCAAGGTTGGTGCTGATGTGAGATGCTGGAGAATAGGAACTGCTCTGATACCAACTTGTAAAACCCCACCCTCCTCACTACTAGTCTGTGAGGGTGGAGCGCTATTGGACTACTAACTTTACTTAACTATCCTTGTTCACATGTTGATAGAAATTCCTAAAACTCTCGTAGAACTCAAAACATACAATTAACTAGCAGCGGAAGACTAAATGACTCATCTAATACATTCTTAATAAATGGAAATCTTAATAAATTCTTATGCTAAGTCCCAAGGCTTCTATAGTCCAGGCATCACACATCCATCCGCACCTCCTTGTCGCCTTCCTTTGCTATAACTTTTCCTTTCCTTTATCTGCAGTAAGAGGAAAATGCATCTATAAGCAAAATTACTTAGTAAGCGCTATCTAACTCACAAAACTCAAATATGTATGTGAATATACTGAAATCTAAAAGCTGAATGCTCAAAAAGAAAACTACTCATGCTCATCTACAAGCAAAAGAAACATACTGAAATGCTAAATGTGTAAAACAAATCTATACAATAATGCTAGCATAATCTTGCTGAATTTTAAACACTTTCTGAATCTTATTTCACTTATTTAAAAACTTATACTTTAATACTTCAAAATAATAATCAACTTTCTTCTTGGGCCCGGGCGTAGTACCATCTTATGCGCGTTCCCTAATAGGTTGGGGTAGCGAGCCACCAATCCTAAAAGAGCAGACCTCGGTCTACCAGGGCCAAGACCTCGGAATTGGACACCTGGATTTGTTTAACGACAGCCTCTGAAGTCGGGTACTAGCCTCTTAAATAAAGTAAAATACTTGTGATCTTTTATTACTTCTAATATATAATGCCTCGGCATTTTCTTTAAGCACCTTGTGTGCCAAAATCCTTAAAGTCTTGACTTTGGGATCTACTCAAGGCCTTGGCCTTTCTCTTTCTTTTCTTTATCTTTCTTACACTTGTTAATAATTCTAATAAAAGAATGCTTCTTTAAAAACTGAAATGTTTAAAAAAATTCTAACTTTGAAATGCATAAACAAAAATCTGCATACTATGCTAATCAAAATTCTGCATACTATACTAATCAAAATTTTGCATTCTATGCTACACTATTTCTGCATACTATGCAAACATAAATTCTGCACTATAATACTTAACCAAACTGCACTATAATCTTTTTCTTTAAAAACTGCATTATAAGTTCCACCAAAAATTTGCACTACAAGTTCTACCAAAAATATGCACTATAAGCTTAATTAAAATCTGCACTATAGGCTTAATTAAAAATTTACACTACAAGCTTAATTAAAATCTGCACTATAAGTCTATATAAAAATCTGCACTATAAGCTTAATTAAAATCTGCATTATAGGCTTAATTAAAAATCTGCACTATAAGCTTAATTAAAATTTGCACTATAGGCTTAATTAAAAATCTGCACTATAAGCGCTTCTCAAGCTTCGAATTCAAGAAGAACAAAGGTCTGAAACTACTCCTACTACAGGTGAGAAGCACTTACCTTGCTTCTTGGACTCACAACCGAACAAAAAGGGCTTCTAGGACCTTGGTCGGCCGCCGGAGACGATGGCCTAACTCTCTTTCATTTTCTGCGCGAGCTCCGCCATCGTACGCAAAAGAGAAGGGAGTATGGTTTAAGTCACGGGAAAACAGAGCATCAACTTATCCCTTTTTATAACTTAATATTTCTGTTAACTCCTTAAATAAATTCGCTCCCTTTTCTAAACAGACAAATCCAATATCAACTTATCCCTTTTATAATCCAATATTCTGTTAACTATCTTAAATAAATTCTCTACATTTTCTAAACAGACAAATCCAACATCAACTTATCCCTTTTATAATCCAAAATTCTGTTAACTATCTTAAATAAATTCTCTACCTTTTCTAAACAGAACCCCCTGCTTGACCACTTGGTCAGCCGGATTTGCTTAAGGCTTGGTTCGGGCGGAGGTTGCAGGTTCGAATCTCGGCTAAATTTCTTTATTTTTTGCAACTTGTTTCTTTTAGTAAAAATACCAAACGAACTCCAAAAATTGCATAAAAATACTCTAAAAATTTCTAAAAATCTCTAGAATTTTTCTAAAGCATTTCTAAATATTTTTAAGTACTATTTGGACTCAAAATGAGGAAATTTGGGTTGTTACATTAAGGAGGTGAAGAACTCTCGGGATTTGCCCTTCGCCGGCCGTCGGAGAGAAGCCTAGCTCTGGCTTGTTTCCGCCCGAGAAATCGCCATCGCCGCGCGCAGAAGAAAGGAGAGGAGGAAGGTTTCTAGGTCACGGGAAGTAAAACCCTCTCCTAACTTATCCATTTTATAATCTCCAATATTCTGTTAACTTCTTAAATAAATTTTGCTACCTTTTCTAAACAGAACCGCCCGCTTGGGCACTAGGTCAACCGGATTCGCTTAAGGTTCGGTTCGGGTCAGAGGTCGCGGGTTCGAATCTCGGCCGCAACCCTTTTATTCCAATTTATTTTCTGTTTTTTATCTACCACTTAAATAATTTTCACTCCTCCTTTAATCAGCAACGCCCGCTTGAACACTTGGCTAGCCGTGTTTCGCCGAAACCTCTGACCGTGTCAGAGGGCGCGGGTTCGATTCCTTATCCAAACCTTTTATTCCCATTTATTTTCTATTTCCTAACTACTTCTTAAATAAATTTTGTTCTCCTTTTAATCAGCAATGCCCGCTTGGGCACTTGGTCAGCCGGATTCGCTTAAGAGTTGGCTCGGCCGGAGGTCTCCGGTTCGAATTTTGGCTTGGACATTATTTTTGTCGAAACTTCTTTCGTTTAGTAAAAATACCAAATGAACTCCAAAAATTGTATAAAAACACTCTAAAAATTTCTAAAAATCTCTAGAATATTTCTAAAGCATTTCTAAATATTTTTAAATGCTATTAGGATTTGGAATGAGGAAATTTGGATCATTACAAATATTATTTTAAATTCAAAATTTTGACCAAATATTTGATCAAAGACAGATCAACAATTAATTTTATTTGTCATAAAGTTAGGTTGATGAGATAATAAAATTGATGGATAAAATCTCCTCTTAAAGAGTGAATTTGTGTACGTCCACACTAACGTGACATACAAAATTCATGGGGATTTTGAGGTGTTGGTCTTGACCAAATATTTTTGTGATTCTTAGGATTTCAAATGTTAGTCAATCCCCTAGCTGTTATACTATAGAATAGACTTAGTAGTCCCAATTATGATTGGAAACAAAACTTGGACACTAAGATGGACTGCCCTCTCAGAACTGAGAACAATAAAGGTGTATTAGTTGTTTAAACATGTTTAGTGGTGTTATCTACCGGTACTTGGTGTGTAGATACAAGAACCACTGATCATGTCTGTAATTTATTGCAGGGTTCCAGGAAACCCGACAATTATAGGAAGGGAAAATCACTGTTTACATGGGCACTGCTGCAAAAGTAGCAGTTGTTACAGTGGGAGATGTTTATCCTCTGATAGGAATAAAACATGGATTTTGTGAAATTGTCTTTACGTACCAAGTTTAGAAAGAACTAGATTTCAGTTTCTAAACTAAGAACTTGATATTCTGTCTCTTTTGATAACAAAGTTGTTATCAAGAAAAATAGGGAAGTTATTGGTTCTGGTATGTTGGTTGGTAATTTATTCTTAATCCAAAATCTCCCACAATATAACAAATGGAAATTAATAACACATCTTCTAAAGAGAAAGCAACCTTCAGAAATGAACCAAACATATCTTTGGCATCTAAGGCTAGGTCATATTAACTTGAGTAGGATTCAAAGGTTAAATAGCCAATGAACTTTTGGGTTCATTGGTGGTGGAAAACTTTCCAACCTACGAGTCTTTCTTGGAAGGAAAGATGACCGAGAAGCTTTATAAGACTATGTGGTAAAGAGCCAAAGATGTGTTGGAATTTATTTATTCTGATTTGTGAGAACCTATGACTATCCAGGAAAGAGGTGATTTTGAATATTTCGTCTCTTTTATAGACGACTATTCGAGATACGGGTACATTTACTTGATGCGCCGCAAGTCTATGTACTTTGATAAGTTCAAAAAGTACAGGGCTGTTGCGAAGAAACGTCAATTAAAAGTATCAAGACACTGCGGTGAGATCGTGGTGGCGAATACCTCTTAGGAGAGTTTAGGAGACACTTATCAGAAGATGGGATTAAATCCCAACTGACTGCACCTGGTACACCCCAACAGAATGGTGTGGTAGAAAGAAGGTATAGGACTCTTATGGAAATAATTAGATCGATGATGAGTTATTCAGAATTACCAAATTCATTTTGAGGATATACTCTGGAAATAAAAGTGAACATAGTATCTTCTAAATCAGAACCCTCTACTCCCATAGAATTGTAGAATGGGTGTAAGCCTAGTCTAAAGCATATTCAGATTTGGGGTTGTCCAGCACATGTGCTGAAGGGAGACACTTATAAGTTGGAATTAAGAACAAGAGTTTACTTGTTTATGGGTTATCCTAGAGAAAGGAAAGGAGGTTTATAGTCCTAAAAATCAGAAGGTCATTGTTAGCACCAATGCTCGATTTTTAGAAGAGGACTATGTAATGAACCACATGCCCATAAGTAAATTTGTTCTTAAGGAAATAATAAAGGACACGCCTAATCTAGTACCAACAGTACAAGATGAGATACCACAAGAAACTGTAACACGTGTCACAAATAATGTACAATTACAAATAGTGCCTCATCGTAGTGGGAGGGTTGTTAGGCAACCTGAAAGAATCATGTTTTGGGAGAATCTTTGGATATAATCCCTGGTGAACATGAACCTGATCCCTGGACATATGATGAAGTGCTCCAAGATAAGGATGCAACATCTTAGCAAAGAGCAATGATTACAGAATTAGAATATATATATTCTAATAAAGTCTGGGAGCTTATAGAATAACCAAATGGTGTAAAAGCCATTAGGTCCACAATAGAAAAAGGACAGACGGGAAGGTTGAAACTTTTAAAGCAAGGCTTGTTGGAAAAGGGAAACTTTTTACCGGTAGCCATGCTTAAGTCTATCCGGATTCTTTTATCTATTGCTGCTCATATGGATTATGAGATATGACAAATGGATGTCAAGACAGCTTTCCTTAATGGAAGTCTTGAAGAAAGCATCTATATGAAGCAACCAGAGGGGTTCATTGCGAAGGACAAAGAGCATCTAGTATGTAAGCTTAATCAGTCTATTTATGACTGAAGCAAAGCTTCAAGGTCTTAGAACACCCGGTTTAATGAAGTAATCCAGACCTATGGATTTATTCAGTGTCCGGATGAGTCTTGTGTATACAAGAAGAGTGATGGAAACGTGGTGGTATTTCTTGTACTATACATAGATGACATATTTGGTAGTTGGAAACAATATCAAAGTGTTGTCGGAAGTAAGGGTATGGTTGTCCAATCAATTCGATATGAAGGACTTGGGAGAATGCACATAATCTTAGGATCAAAGTAATAAGGGATCGCAAGAAAAGAATATTATGATTATCCCAAGCTTCATATATCGATACAATCCTAGCTCGTTTTAGCATGCAAGACTCTAAGAAAGGTTTTCTACCTTTTAGACATGGAGTAACTTTATCTAAAGAGATGTCTCCAAAGACATCAAAGGAGATAGAGGACATGAAGGTAGTTTCTTATGCTTCGGCTATTGGAAGCCCAATGTAAGCTATGCACGAGACCGGATATCTACTTTGCCGTGGGCATGCTTAGCAGATATCAAAACTAACCATGGACAGGGACATTGGACTGCTATTAAGCATATATTAAAGTACCTGAGAAGGAATAGAGATTATATGCTGGTTTATCAAGAAGATAATTTGCTCCCTGAAGGTTACATGGATTTTGACTTCCAATCAGATAGGGATAATAGTAAGTCAACCTCGGAGTTTTGTGTTTACTTTAGGAGGTGAAGCCATAACAATGGAGGAGTATCAAGCATAGGTGCTTTTCCGGACTCCACCATAGAAGCCTCTGATGCGACCATAGAAGTTATGTGGCTCAGAAACTTCATAATGTACTTAGACATGATTTCTGGTTTGCCCAAAAATTATTATAATTTATTGTAATAAGAGTGGCGTAGTAGCAAAATCGAAGAAACCATTAGTCCATATGACAAGTAAACACAATAGAGCGCAAGTACCACCCAATACGAGACATCGTATAACGAGGAGAAGTTGTTGCCGCCTAGATTGTATCAGGTGATAACCTAGGAGATGCTTTCACTAAGGCCCTTAAGGAAAGAGCTTCTGATGGGCATGTTGAAGAGTTGGGAATCAGATGTATGACAGGGTATATGGCAGCATAGTCTTTTAGTATAAGTGGGAGATTGTTGAATGTATACTAAAAGCCTAGCTTTTTATATAAACATTTACTTAGAAATAAGAATCATATTGGTCAAATATCTACATTTATAAGTTAAGTGTAGTAGTTCAATTAATTTATATTGTAGATAACATAGTGTGTGGTGTCACACAGAAGATAATGTTATCAATTTCTTATAAATTATAAATAGTAGCTCACGACTGAGATGGAAAGGAACAAACCATTGGAATAGTCATAGTATAATTAGATTTTAGTTTATCTTGACTGATAAATTACACTAGTATACTTTGAGTGTATTGAGCAGGACCATTTAAGGTAAGTTCTTTTTATACTGACTTAATAAAAGAACAAGACCTTAGTTATGATGGAAGTGTGTGCTTTTAATCCTAATATAATAACAAGCACATATATTTAGTATTTATTTCTTTGACTTATCAAAGGGTGAGATTTAGCTCAATAAATCAATAGGCCCGATAAGTTGGGAAATGATATTACTTATAGTGTGTGTTGTTGATTATAGAAGGAAACTGTGTCCTAGTAATCTAGGTTGATAATGTCCCCAAAATGAGCTCATAAGGATTGTCATGTTAAACCCTGTAGGTAGACTTAGTCCTGTTAGAGTGTATACTAAATGCCTAGCTTTTGTAAACATTTACTTTTAAAATAAAAGAATCACATTGGTCAAATGTCTACATTTATTTGTGAAGTGTAGTTGTTCAATTAATTTATATTGTAGATAACATGGTGTGTGGTGTCACACACAGAAGATCATGTTATCAGTTCTTTATAAATTATAAATAGTAGCTCACGACTGAAATGGAAAGGAACAAACCATTGGAATAGTCGTAGTGTAATTAGGTTTTAGTTTATCTTGACTGATAAATTACACTAGTACACTCTGAGTGTATTGAGCAGGACCATTTAAGGTAAGTTCTTTTTATACTAACTTAATAAAAGAACAAGACCTTAGTTATGATGGAAGTGTGTGCTCTTAATCCTAATATAATAACAAGCACATATATTTAGTATTTATTTCTTTGACTTATCAAAGGGTGAGATTTAGCTCAATAAATCAATAGGCCCGATAAGTTGGGAAATGATATTACTTATAGTGTGTGTTGTTGATTATAGAAGGAAACTGTGTCCTAGTAATCTAGGTTGATAATGCCCCCAAAAGGAGCTCATAAGGATTGTTATGTTAAACCTTGCAGGTGGACTTAGTCCGACATGACAATAAGGTTGAGTGGTACTACTCTTGGACTAAGACGTTAATTAAAGTGAGTTGTCAGTAACTCAATTAAATTAATGGACATTTAATATTTTAAACACAGGGAGACTAACACACTCATAGTTAGAAGGAGCCCATAATGTAATTTGGGATTGGTGCGATAGTGCAATAATAACTCTCTAGTGGAATGAGTTATTATTGATGAACTTGAGTTGTGTGTTCGGGGCGAACACGGGATACTCAAGCCCGTCGGAAGGCCAAAATCAATTTCTCCTATTGGTCCCTGTCGTAGCCTCATTAATTCCTTAAATCCACTCATGGAAAAGATCATCTTGGTGTCCAAGAGAGGGTCAGCCCATGACTTGGTGACCAAACCATGTGGCCGGCCACTTCCTCCTCAATGGGGCCGGCCTCTTGCTTGGTGCCAAAGCAAGAAGGGGCTGACCACAATAATTCAAACTAGGAGGGGTGTTTTGAATTTTTTAAATTTTCTCTTTGTAGATATCTGCAAGTTTTAAAAGAGATATTTTAAAATATAAAACTTTCCTTATTTGAATTAGGCCACATGGTTTAAAAGAAAGTTTAAAAGTTTTAAAACTTTTCTTTTTTAACCATCCTCATGGTTTTAGAAAAGAGGAAGAGAAGTTTTAAATTTAAATCTTTTTAATTTTGTAACCATGTTTTAAAAAGGAAATTTTAGAAGAGAAGTTTTAAATTTTAAAACATGGTTTTAATTTTTAAAACTTTCCTTTTTTAACATCCACATTAGGAAAATAAAAGAGAGCTTGTAAAATTTTATAAGAGTTTTTTCTTTGCTTATAAAATTTTTTACAAGATTATTTTCTTCCTTTTAAGTGGTCGGCCACCCTTGCTTGGTGCCCAAGCAAGGGGCGACCAATCAATGATTGAATCAATCAAGAGGAAGGAAAAGGAAAAATAAAAAGGGAAAAGGAAAAAACAAGAGGAAGATTTTATTTTTTGTAAAAAGTCTTTCGTTATTTGCCTTGGGCAAGTAATATAAAAGAAGGGGAGGAGAGGCCTCATAACATATCAATTCTTATTCTCAAGTTGGTGCTTCCTCTTGTGGCCGGCCCTCTCCCTCTTCTTTTCCCCTTGCTCTCTTTTGTTCTCTTGTGGTGGTGGCCGGATTTTAGAGAAGGAGGAAGAAGGCTTTTGGGTGGTGTTCATCTTGGAGGATCGTCTCCCACATGACGTCCAAGGCGAGCGAGGAATATGACATAAGATCTCGAGGTTATAAGCATATAAAGAAAAGGTATAACTAGTAATTTTCTTCCGCATCATGCTAGTATTTTCTTTGTATGAATTCCAAACACAAGAGACATTAGATTCTAGTTTTTCGAATTGTAATTCGAGTTTTTGTTTTTTTTTTTCGAATTTGTGATTTGATTGTTCTTTTTGGTTAAACCTAGAGTTATATAAGGAAATTAAATATTAGCTTTCCTTAAAAGGTTTTGTCTAGGAAGTGGTGGTTGCTCCCATATCCAAGAAGGCCTAGTGCCTCGCCATGTTTAAACTGGAAGCCAATTTTGAAAATTAATATTTAATTGAATTTATAACATAGGTGGATTTGGATCAATAGTGTTAAGTTCCGCTTGCGTTCCAAGTCTAGACCATTAAGAACAGATAAGTTAAATTTGGAATCAATAATGTTAAGTTCCATTTGTGATTCCTAATTTAACTTCTAAAGAACACAATAGGTTGTTTAGGAAAGGTTCGACACTTGTACAAATTTTTTGTAAGTGGAACCGGTACGATCTTCTCAGGACCAACCAACAAGTCCGACACGACAATAAGGTTGAGTGGTACTACTCTTGGACTAAGATATTAATTAAAGTGAGTTATCAGTAACTCAATTAATTAGTGGACATCCAACATCTTAAACAAAGGGATATTAACACACTCTTGATAAGAAGGAGCCCAAAATGTAATTTGGGATTAGTGCGGTAGTTCAATAATAATTCTTTAGTGGAATGAATTATTATTGATGAAATTAAGTTGGGTGTTCGGGGCGAACATGGGAAGCTTAATTTCATCGAGAGACCAAAACTAATTTCTCCTCTCGATCCCTATCGTAGCCTCTTATTAATAAAGTATTATACCCACCTATACCCACCTTTATACCCATCTTAAGGTGGTCGACCAAGCAAGCTTGGAACCCAAGCTTGGGCCTGCCAAGGAAATAGGATGAGCCAAGTTGTGTGGCCGACCCTAGCTTGAATCCAAGCTTGGTGTGGCCGACCACATTAAATTATAAAGAATTTTATTTTTAAATCTTTCTTATGTGGATACCATGGTTTTAAAAGAGAGTTTAAAATTTAAATCATTCCTTTTATAGCTTTCTACAAAAGATTAAGTGAAAGGTTTGATATCTTTCCTTATTTGTAGTTAAAAAGAAGATTTTAATTTTTGATAAAACTTTCCTTTTATGAAACCATCCTCATGATTTTAAAAGAGAGTTTTAAATTTAAATCTTTCCTTTTATAGTTTCTACAAAAGATTAAGAAAAGATTTGATATCTTTCCTTATTTGTAGATTGAAAGGAAGATTTTAATTTTTGATAAAACTTTTCTTTTATGAAACCATGTTCATGATTTTAATAGAGAGTTTTAAAATTAAAATTTTCCTTTTATAGTTTCTACAAAAGATTAAAAAAAGATTTGATATCTTTCCTTATTTGTAGATTGAGAGGAAGATTTTAATTTTAAAGATAACTTTCCTTTTTTGAAATCATCGACATGTTTTAATAGAGAGATTTTAATTTATAAAAGTTTCCTTTTATAACCAACCACGAAGGGAAAAATTATTAGAGAAGTTTTTATTTTAAAAATTTCCGGAAGAAAATAAGGAAGTTTAATTTTGTGTACAAAATTTCCCTTATTTGGAGCTCTTGAAGGTGGTCGGCCATATAAAGGGTTAAAGGAAATTTTAATTAAAATTTCCTTATTAACCAAAGGCAAAGAATATAAGGGATTTTTAATAATAATTAAATTTCCTTATTTGCCAAGACCAAGGAATATAAAAGAGGGGATAGAGGTGCCTTCACCTTAGAACAAGAACTCTCTTCTATTTTCCTCTCCTTTCTTCCTTGGTGGTGGCCGGCCATATCATCTCCTCATCTCCTCCTTTTCTTCCTCCTTAGTGGCTGAACCTCTTCAACCTCTAGGAGCTTGTTTTGGTGGCCGGATCTAGCTTGGAGAAGAAGAAGAAGGAAGAGGTTTTTTTTCCTAGTTTTTCCTTGGAGCTTGGTTGGTGGATGAGACATATAATCTCTTGGAGAAGGTTGCTTGGCCAAAACATGGAAGAAGGAAGAAGAAGGACTTGGGTTGTTCTCATCTCGGTAGATCGTCGCCCACACGATGTCCGGGATAAGAAGAGGAATACGATAGAAGATCAAGAGGTTGTTGCTTACAAAGAAAGGTATAACTAGTAATTATTTTCCGCATCATACTAGTTTTTCTTTGTATGAATTCCAAACACAAGAGGCATATAATTCTAGGTTTCGAATTTATGATTCGAGTTTGTGTTGCTTTTTTGTTTTTCGAATTTGTGATTCAATTATTCTTTTTGGTAAACCTAGGGTTTTATAAGGAAATTAAATATTAGATTTCATTGAAAGGCTTTGTCTAGGAAGTGGTGGTTGCTCCCATATCCAAGAAGGCCTAGTGCCCCGCCATGTTTAACCTGGAAGCCGATTTCTGAAATTAATATTTAATTGAATTTGTAACATGGGTGGATTTGGATTAATAATGTTAAGTATCGTTTGCGATCCAAGTCTAAACCACTAAGAATATATAAGTTAAATTTGAAATTAATAATGTTAAGTTCCGTTTGCGATTCTGAATTTAATTTCTAAAGAACACAATAGGTTGTTAGGAAAGGTTCGACACTTGTACAAAATTTTTATAGAGTGGAACCGGTACAATCTTCCTAGGACCAACCACCAGGTTCCCCCCTTTGTACTCCCTCTTGACTTACCGTTCTCTCCCATTTCTTTATGAAGTATCTTTGACATGCTAATTACTAACATACTGTCACTTTCATCATACACAACTCTTATTAGCATTTTTTTATACTAAGAGGAATAAGACAATAGGTCCAGCAGTACCAAAATCTAACATATTTCATGCACTAGCAAGTTCCAAGATCACTTCCCACTGTTCCATCACACACATCAGCAAACATTGCTCCTGCTGCCGCTTACTCGAGCTTTCCTTTACCTTTATCTACAGTATAAGGAAAAGTAATCTATAAGCCAATGCTTAGTAAGTACCATCTACTCACAAAACAATGCATTCGAAGAGTGCATGTTTTTCAAACTGCTTGCGGAAACCAAAACATGCACTTAACAATCATTTATGCTAAAATACATAACTCGGAAATATGTATATGACATGCATTTTAAAATCAGTTCATCATGCAAAATATCCACTTAAACCCATGCAATGAAAACATAAAACTTGCTATGCTATATAGATCAAACCCTGCACTCTCTAACTCTAGTTCTCAACTTAATAATGTTTTCACTTTAACAAATCAATGAGCTTTGAAAATTTTATCTTGCATACTAGTGAAAATAATAATCACTTGCTTTGGGTCCGGTATTGTACCACTTTGCGCGCATCCTTGATAAAGTCCGAGGTAGCTAATCCCGAACTTATTAAGGTACTACTAGGCGATCTAGGGGCCTAGGAGCGATCTAAGAGCCCACCCATGGACCTTGTGTCTAATACATGCCATCTTAAAGTAAAATACTTTCTTTTTTAATACTTCTTTCTTATACTTGCACTAGCTTGTCATTTCAACAAACACCTTGTGTGCACTTAATCCCTCACACTTATAGGGAAGCACCTTGGGGCACTTGATTATGCTTCTTAGTCCCAAAACTTAATGGGAAGCAAATCAAATACTCTAAATGTGCTCTTAATCCCAACCTTTAGAGGGCATCTTACAATTATAACATCTATCTCCTTTAACATACATAAAACATATCATAGCATGAATCTTCTTTTAACTTACATAGACACATACTACAACATGCATCGATGAAGCAACTTATACCGCAGGTGAGAAGTACTTACATCCTTTCGCTAAATCTTACTAGTATAAGATGTAGGGAAAACAAATCCCCTCTTGCACGCCAAAATCCCCAAAACACCTTTCCCGTGCGTACCACCTCCTTGGGAGAAACCTTCCCTTTTTATTCTTCCCCTTGCAAAGCTTTAAGGCTTGGAGCCCTTGGGTTCTTGACCAAAACTTGGAATTATGAAAAGAAAAATTCGGCTAGAGAGGAAAGGTAGAGGAAGATGAAAAGTTAGGTTTTCATCTTTTCCTTTCCATTTTATAGTAAGTGGAAGTTGAAGCATCTCTTCACACAAAATCTATTTATAATCAATTGTTTCCTACTTCCTATGTGATGCTTTACCACCACCTAATGACTACTTAAACAAATTTCAAGTAAGAGGTCTAGGGTTCAATCCTACCCCTGGCCATTTATGATTGTATTTTTATATCTTTTTCTCTTCTTCTACTTCTTTTTGCTTATTTAAATAGAGGAACTTTATGGGCGTTACAATCCCTCATACCTTATAAAAAGTTAATCCTCGAACTTAGAACAATTGTGGATATTTCTGTTTCATATCATCCTCGCGTTCCCATGTTACTTCTTCATACAGTTGACTTTGCCACAATACTTTTACTAACGGTATGTCTTTGTTTCTCAGTTTCTTAACTTCTCGATCTATTATCTGAATAGGTCGACTTTCATAACTGAAATCCTCTTGAACTCGTACCGTCTATGGTTCAATCACTTGGTTTGCATCGGGAACATGCTTCTTAAGCATTGAGACATGAAATACATTATGAATAGCTGACAATTCCTGAGGTAGTTCCAACTCATAAGCTATCGTGCCAACTCTTTTGGTGATAATGTATGGCCCCACATATCGTGGACTCAACTTTCTTTTCTTCCCAAACTGCATTACTTCTTTCATAGGAGCTATTTTAAGGAATACTAAATCCCCAACCTCAAATTCTAGCGGTCTACGACGCACATCCGCATAGCTCTTCTGCCGGCTCTAAGCAGTTTCTATTCTCTGGCGGATGTTCTGAATAGCTTTGGTGGTGTCTTCGATGACATCTGTCTGGAGTCCCATTTCTTTCTTTTCACTACCTTCATAACAACAGATAGGAGATCTGCATCTCCTCCCGTATAGAGCCTCATAGGGTGCCATTCCGATAGTAGCTTGATAGCTATTATTGTATGCAAACTCTGCTAAGCATAGGTATCGACACCAGCTCCCTTTGAAATCTAAGGCACAAGCCCGTAGTATATCCTCCAAAATTCGGTTCACCCGTTCTGTTTGCCCGTCAGTTTGAGGATGAAATGAATTGTTGAATCTTAACTTATTGCCAAGAGCTCTCTGAACACACTCCTAGAAGTGTGAAGTAAAACGACCATCTCTATAAAAAATTATGGTTTTGGGAACTCTATACAACCTGATGACCTCTTTCACATACAATTTTGCTAACTGCTCAATAAAGTAGGATGTTCTGATTGCTAGGAAATGAGCAGACTTGGTCAATCTGTCTACTATTACCCAGATAGCATCATAACCGTTCGTAGTTATGGGTAATACTACTATAAAATCCATAGATATATCCTCCCACTTCCACTCTGGGATCTGGATAGGCTGCAGAAATCTGCCTGGTCTCTGATGTTCTGCTTTAACCCGTTGACACGTCAGACAGGTACTGATGTATCTAGCAACATCTCTCTTCATTCCAGACCACCAGAAGCGCTCCTTTAAATCTTGGTACATCTTGGTGGAACCAGGATGCATTGCATAGGGTGTTCTATGGGCTTCATCTAGAATTTTCTTTCGCAGTTCTTCTTGATTAGGGGCACAAAGACGAATACTAGAATATAGCATCCCACGGTCTGATATTTGAAACTCCCCATTTTCTCCTTCTTGTATTCCCTGCTTGATCTTCTGAATATTAGGATCTTCATCCTGCCCTTTCTGTATATCGTCAAGCAAGGTTGACACTAGTGTCAAAGTGGAGAGCTATCCAGTAATAATTTCTAGCCTAAAATTTACTACTTCCTTCCGTAGGGGTTGGGACATGGCAGATAAGGACAATAAAGTTACGTAAGATTTTCTACTTAACACATTTGCCACCTTGTTCGCCTTCCCTGGATGGTAGAGGATTTCACAAACATAGTCTTTGACTAACTCAAGCCATCTTCGTTGTCTTATGTTTAGGTCTTTCTGAGTGAAGAAATACTTTAGACTCTGCTGATCGGTGTAAATCTAGCACTGAGCACCGTATAAATAATGCATCCAGATTTCGAGAGCGAAGATTACTGCTGCTAACTCAAGGTCATGAGTAGGATAGTTCTTCTCATAATCCTTGAGTTGTCTTGAGGCATAGGCAATGACTTTTCCATTCTGCATCAGTACAACTCTAATTCCCAATTTAGAAGCATCGCTATACATATCGAAGCTCTTGCCATTTTCTCAAAGAGTCAGGATTGGAGCACTGGTCAATCTCCTTTTTAGTTCCATGAAACTCTTCTCACAATCCTTTGCCCACTCTAATTTTCTATTCTTTCTGGTAAGTACTATCAATGGAGAGGCGATCCTTGAGAAGTTCTCTACAAATTTCCTATAGTTGCCTGCCTGCCCAAGGGAACTTCTGATTTCACTGACATTCTTAGGTCTATTCCAGTTACTCATAGCTTCTATTTTTGTCAGATCCACCATAACCCCATCTTTGGAAATAATGTGACCTAGGAAGGACACTTGATCGAGCCAAAATTCACACTTGGAGAACTTCGCGTACAACTGTCTCTGTTGAAGAATTTGTAATACCATGTTCAAATGTTTAGCATGTTCTTCCTGACTTTTGGAGTATATAATGTTGGTGCAGTGAGCACCAGATGATCGAACCTGAGTTTTGATTATGGCAAAGGGCTCAAAGTTAAGTGGTGGTGTTATCTAACAAAGTTCATGGAGCTTGCAGGAAAGTCCTAAGTGATACTTAGGCAAAAGTCCTAGCTGCGGTTAGGCAGGTGAAAACCCTAGGGGGTGGTAACCCTAGGTCATAGGGGGTGGTAACCCTATGCGGAAAGTCTTGGCAGGTCGATGGCTTCAGGCAAAAGTCCTAGGGGGTGGTAACCCTAGGTGAAAAGTCCTGGTGTCGCGAACCAGGTGAAAGACTGGACTAGCCGGGGAAGCGGATGTCCAGCAGAAAGTCCGGAAGCATCGAGTGCTGAGCAAAAGTCCAGTCGATCTGGAAGATCGACTGGCAATAGGTAAATCTCCTGAGTGGAGTAGGTGAGGACGCGTTCCCCGTAGAGGGAACAGTAGGCGTGTCCTAGGGTTTCCGGTTGGAAACCCGAAGTCAGACTCGGACAGTCCGTTGACTGTCAAACTTCATATTTATCATATTTCTATTATGTTTTATCTGCTAACTTTGTGCTGCAGTGTATATTTGGGATTAATATATCTTGCAGGGACCAAAGTGTAAAGATTAACCTCGGATGAACAGTACCGAGGCGCCTCCATGGAGCTTGGAGGCGCCTCGGGTGCAAAACTTGAAGTTTGCTGCGAAGTGGAGCTGGAGGTGCCTTCATAGGTATTGAAGGCGTCTTGGACCATTGAAGGCGCCTTGGAGCCTTGATGAAGGCGTCTTCAGGTTGGGATAAGCAAACAGTCAACGGAGGTTATCACAGCGCAGGAACAGGGATAAGTTTTGGGGTTCAAGGCGCCTTGACTGGCACTGGAGGCGCCTTGAACGTCCAATAAAAGGACATCTCGACCAGCAGCTTGAAACATCTTCTTCCAAGTGAACTGTTTGCTACAAGCTGCCTACGAGACGATCCCGAAGTGCTGCAACGACACCTCGACACCCCGGAGCTTCAGATTTAGCCTTTTGGTGTCGGTATAATCTTTTACTGCTTTGAATTGTAATTAGTTTGTAATAGTTTTTGCGAGCTTATAGTTGTTGCCCACGGAAAGCGATCAAGGATCGCGGGCCTTCGAGTAGGAGTCGATCAAGGCTCCGAACGAAGTAAATTCTCCTATCTTTGTGTGCTTGTTTTCTTTATTCCGCTGCGTTTTAACTCTTACGATTCCGATAATCGTTGAAAATAGCCACGAGCGCTATTCACCCCCCCCTCTAGCGCGTCTCGATCCAACAATTGGTATCAGAGCGGGGTCGCTTTGAACTGGTGCAACCACCATTCAAGCATTTTTCGTGGCTTTGTCGTGTTTATAGGTTAAAAAATAAACCTTTCACAATTGGTATACGCCTTTCGTTTTTTCCCTCCAAAATAATTTTCGAAAAATTCATTTTCATCCTTTCACGGTTTATAAGTATTAATAAAATATTGAATTTGGCAAAATTTGAAATAATATTTTTTAAAATATTTTTTAAGAATATTTTATTATTATTTTATTATTTTTTCTCGAAACTAGTAAACTTCTATTTCTATCCTTCCATACAACACTGCTAATCCAGGATCAAGTCCTGGTACATTTTTTTGCTATTTTTTTGTGTGCAAGGTTCTCTTAAAATGGCATTCCAAGAAGGATTCTGCACCGTCCGACCGCCGCTCTTTTCTGGCGAGGACTTTGGATACTGGAAGAACCGGATGGAATACCACCTCAAGACACAAGTCGAGATGTGGATCATCATCCAGACCGGACTCGAACTTCCACGTGACGACACCGGAGAACTTATCTCATGCATCAACTGGGATTCTAGCACAATGAAAAAAGTTGAAGCCGATGCCAAAGCAACCTGCATGCTACAATGTGGCCTAACCAATGAAGAACTGAACCGCATCGGCCCCTTCGAAAGTGCAAAAGAGTTGTGGCAAAAGTTGATGGAACTACACGAGGGCACTTCCGACGCTCAAGTAAGTAAGCATATTTTAATAAATGATTTATTTGAATTAGATGAGCAGAATAATACTACTTCGGCCGAGGAAGGTGTTACGATGGTTGCAGGTACAAGTCAGACAGTGGAAAAGATATGGTCCGAGTCTTCAGATGAATCCGAGTCCGATGAAGAAGAACCAACGAGCTTTCTCGCGTTACCGGTGCAGGCTAACATAATTGACGAAATCGAGTCCGAACTTGAGTCCGAAGCCGAGAGCGAGTCAGAAACAGAGTCCGAGCGAAGCCACGGATCCGCATCCGTTTCCGAAGGCCAGATCCCCACTGTAAGTTCTTTTCTCGCTGAAACTCAAATAGATGAATTAAAGAATTTAATTCCTTATTTGCTTAAAAAGTTGGCTAAATCCAACGTCCGGGTTAAGTCGCTCCAAAAGGAAGTAACAACCCTTAAGGAAGCGACTACCTCGAGTTCTTTAACTGAATTAGTTCAAATTGAAAATTCGACTCAAGTCCAACAACTTGAGGAAGAAAATTCCAATTTGAAAACTCAAATTAAAGAACTCAAGGACACGTTGGAACGGTTCACCTTGGGCTCCAAGAAACTAGATCTGATTCTTGGAAAACAGCGAGCCGTTTACAACAAAACTGGACTTGGATTTAAAACTAAAATAAAATACAAATCATATTTATCGCTAGTTAATAGAAATAGTAGAAAAATTGTCCAAGCATGGGTGCCAAAATCCAATTTGGTTAATCAAGTTGGAACTGGTCACTATTGGGTCCCCAAGGATCAAGTCTATTATCTTGATAGACCATATCGAGGCTATGATCCAGGGGGAGCTAATAGAAAAACAATATTAAAAACATAATTCAAAATTCAATTCAATTCAAAATTAAATTCAAAATTCAAAATTCAATTAAAAATTCAAAATTCAATTCAAAATTCAAAATTCAAAATTAAAAATTAAAAATTAAAAATTCAATTAAAAAATCAAAATTAAATTCAAAATTCAAAATTCTAAATTCTAAATCAAATTCGAAATTAAAATTCAAAATTCTGAATTCAAAAATAGATGGTGGATCCAAACTAGCTGGCACCTCCAACTGAACTACCCGACAGGGTAACTGAACCTAATTTACCCGAAATGGGTAAAACAAGAGTAGATTACCCGGCAGGGTAATTAAGGATAATTTAAAACGGACTAGGTTTAACTTGACCCACAGTACTGGTGAAGTTTTTGGATGATAGTACGTTAGGGAAGCCTTGGGCATCGCATGTCTAGGAAGATATGACTTCGACCTAGTGCATTTGGCCAAGTGGAACTGACCGAAGCTACCCTTAAATGGATCCTAACTAGTTAGATCAAGGATTAGTATTAAGTTCAATGGGTAGGACTATTTGGGAAACCTCGAATGCATGGTTACTTTAATGAGTACCTTGTGACTCACCATAGCCCAGAAGTTTATCCAAAGAATGCTTACTTGTTGAACACAAAGCTAAACCTGAATCTAACACAAAGTTAAATCAAAACCCTTAAATTGAACCTCAATTCATCTCACAAAAATTATAGGATTCCCTGATTGAAAATTTAGATCGGGTGAGATGACTAGGAAATTAAATTGACTTAACTTAAATCAAATTAATTAATAATTAAATTATTTTAACTTGAATCATTTTCAAATGAAAATTATGTTAAACTTAATTTCAAAATCATTTCAAAAATCTTTTGAAAATTAATTTCAAAATTATTTTAGAAAATCAATTTCAAAATTACTTAAAAATCATTTCAAAAATCTTTTGAAAATTAATTTCAAAATTATTTTAGAAAATCAATTTCAAAATTACTTAAAAATCATTTCAAAAATCTTTTGAAAATCAATTTCAAAATTACTTAAAAATCATTTCAAAATTTTTTTGAAAATCAATTTCAAAATTATTTAAAAAATCATTTCAAAAATCTTTTGAAAATTAATTTCAAAATTATTTAAAAATTAATTTCAAAATTATTTTAGAAAATTAATTTCAAAAATCTTTTGAAAATCAATTTCAAAATTACTTAAAAATCATTTCAAAAATCCTTTGAAAATCAATTTCAAAATTACTTAAAAATCATTTCAAAAATCCTTTGAAAATCAATTTCAAAATTATTTAAAAAACATTTCAAAAATCTTTTGAAAATTAATTTCAAAATTATTTAAAAATCATTTCAAAAATCTTTTGAAAATCAATTTCAAAATTATTTAAAAAATCATTTCAAAAATCTTTTGAAAATTAATTTCAAAATTATTTTAGAAAATTAATTTCAAAATTATTTTAGAAAATCAATTTCAAAATTATTTAAAAATCATTTCAAAAATCTTTTCAAAATTAATTTCAAAATTATTTAAAAATCATTTCAAAAATCTTTTGAAAATCAATTTCAAAATTACTTAAAAATCATTTCAAAAATCTTTTGAAAATTAATTTCAAAATTATTTAAAAATCATTTCAAAAATCTTTTGAAAATCAATTTCAAAATTACTTAAAAATCATTTCAAAAATCCTTTGAAAATCAATTTCAAAATTATTTAAAAAACATTTCAAAAATCTTTTGAAAATCAATTTCAAAATTATTTAAAAAACATTTCAAAAATCTTTTGAAAATCAATTTCAAAATTACTTAAAAATCATTTCAAAAATCTTTTGAAAATCAATTTCAAAATTACTTAAAAATAATTTCAAAAATCTTTTCAAAATTAATTTCAAAATTATTTTAGAAAATCAATTTCAAAATTATTGAAAAACTCATTTCAAAAATCTTTTGAAAATTAATTTCATAATTATTTTAGAAAATCAATTTCAAAATTATTTAAAAATCATTTCAAAAATCTTTGAAAAACTTATTTAAAAAATGATTTGAAAAATCTTTGAAAAACTTATTTAAAAATCCTTTGAAAATTCATTTCAAAATTGTTTGTAAAATTCTTTTATTCATTTCAAAATCATTTCAAAATTATTTGAAAAATCTTTGAAAATCTTATTTAAAAATTATTTGAAAAATTTATTTAAATAAAAAATCATTCTAAAATTAATTTCAAAATCCTTTGAAAAATCTTTGAAAATCTTATTTAAAAATCCTTTGAAAATTCATTTCAAAAATCTTTTGAAAATTCTTTTCAAAATCTTTTAAAATTAATTCAATTACTGTCAAAATATTAATTTAAAAGGATTTAAAAATATTTAATTATCAAATTCTGATTACTAAAGTTAACTCTAATTAATTTTCAATAAATTCTCAAAAGTTTAGCATTTTCTCATTTGGAACTTAAATTTTCAATATTTTCAAATAATCTCATCTCAAACTCATTCATAAGCTGCACATGTTTGATAATCTAGAATGGATGAGCTGGAATTAGGATAATATAAAGTTCTTCTTATGCTTGTACTCTAAGACCCTAAGAATTTAATTTGGCATTAATTAAGGGGGAATGAACAGAGTCATGCTAGTACTTTAAGGCTAAACAAATTCCTTTAGGGCTCTAATACCCAATCAAGTTAAATAATTTAATTTGACTCATGCTTGGACACCTAAACTCAAAGAAATTATTAAGGCATTAACTTAAAATTTAAATTATCGATGCAACAATTCTTTTCAAACACCTTATGAATTGAGCTAAGTACTTCACCTAAATTTTTTTAAGTCTTAGTACTTAACTATGCTACCTTTAGGGGGAGCTTAAATTAACTAGACTATTTCTCTCTTCTTAATTCTTTTTGATTTATGTCAAAGGGGGAGAGAAAAGTCAAAGTTAAGAAATCAAGAATGAAAGGGGGAGCATAAACTTTAAATTTTATTTATGCATTGATGCTTCTGGTTAACTTTCATTATTTATTCCTTTATTTAAAGTTATGTTTTACTTAACTTTGAACCAAGATTGCCATAATCAAGGGAGATTGTTTGCAGCACATGATCGAACCCGAGTTTTGATTATGGCAAACTCAAAGTTAAGTCATGGTGTGATCTAACAAGTTCATGGAGCTTGCAGGAAAGTCCTAAGTGATACTTAGGCAAAAATCCTAGTTGCGGTTAGGCAAGTGAAAACCCCTAGGGGGTGGTAACCCTAGGTCATAGGGTATGGTAACCCTATGCGAAAAGTCTTGGCGGGTCGATAGCTTTAGGCAAAAGTCCTAGGGGGGTAACCCTAGGTGAAAAGTCCTGGTGTCGCGAACCAGGTGAAAGACTGGACTAGCCGGGAAGCGGATGTCCAGCAGAAAGTCCAGCTAGGTGAGAAAGTCCACGATCGGAGGATCGAGTAATCTCGAGGGGAGTAGGTGAGGACGATTCCGTAGAGGGAAAGTAGGCGTCGGGTCGACCTAGGGTTTCCGGTTGGAAACCCGAAGTCAGACTCGGACAGTCCGATGACTGTCAAACTTCATATTTATCATATTTCTATTATGTTTTATCTGCTAACTTTGTGCTGCAGGGTATATTTGGGATTAATATATCTTGCAGGGACCAAAGTGCAAAGATTAACCTCGGATGAACAGTACCGAGGCGCCTCCATGGAGCTTGGAGGCGCCTCGGGTGCAAAACTTGAAGTTTGCTGCGAAGTGGAGCTGGAGGCGCCTTCATAGGTATTGAAGGCGCCTTGGACCATTGAAGGCGCCTTGGAGCCTTGATGAAGGCGCCTTCAGGTTGGGATAAGCAAACAGTCAACGGAGGTTATCACAGCGCAGGAACAGGGATAAGTTTTGGGGTTCAAGGCGCCTTGACTGGCACTGGAGGCGCCTTGAACGTCCAATAAAAGGACATCTCGACCAGCAGCTTGAAACATCTTCTTCCAAGTGAACTGTTTGCTACAAGCTGCCTACGAGACGATCCCGAAGTGCTGCAACGACACCTCGACACCCCGGAGCTTCAGATTTAGCCTTTTGGTGTCGGTATAATCTTTTACTGCTTTGAATTGTAATTAGTTTGTAATAGTTTTTGCGAGCTTATAGTTGTTGCCCACGGAAAGCGATCAAGGATCGCGGGCCTTCGAGTAGGAGTCGATCAAGGCTCCGAACGAAGTAAATTCTCCTATCTTTGTGTGCTTGTTTTCTTTATTCCGCTGCGTTTTAACTCTTACGATTCCGATAATCGTTGAAAATAGCCACGAGCGCTATTCACCCCCCCCTCTAGCGCGTCTCGATCCAACATATAAGAATATCGTCTATAAATACGATTACAAACTTATCCAAATACACTTTGAACACTCTGTTCATTAGATCCATAAACGTTGTCGGAGCGTTCGTCACTCCAAAAGGCATGACTACGAACTCGTAGTGTCCATACCTCGTTCGAAATGCCGTCTTCAGTACATCATCTGCCCTCACTTTCACTTGATGATATCCGAACCGCAAGTCTATCTTGGAAAAGACTGTGGCCCCCTTTAACTGATCAAATAGATCATCAATCCTTGGCAAGGGATAATTGTTCTTGATTGTTACTTTGTTCAGCACTCGATAGTCCACACACATTCGCATGGACCCGTCTTTCTTCTTTACGAACAACACCGGAGCTCCCCATGGTGAGTGACTAGGGCGAATAAAGCCCTTGTCGAGTAGCTCCTGTAACTGTCCCTTAAGTTCTTTCAATTCTGCCGAAGCATTGCGTAGGGTACTTTTGAGATTGGATGGGTACCAGGGATGAGTTCAATCTCAAATTCAATTTCCCTATCCGGCGCTAAACCTGGCAACTCCTCGGGAAACACTTCCAGGTAGTCACACATGACTCTAACTTCCTCTAGCTCTTGATTTCTTTCTTGCTGGGTATTAACCACATGAGCTAGAAACCCAAACATCCATCGGCTAACATCTTCTGAGCTTTCAGAGCTGATAAAAATTCCTGGGTTCTCTTCTTTGAATCTCCGATGAACTCAAACTTAGACTCTGCCTCAGGTTGGAATAGAACCCTTCACTTACGACATTTGATGGAAGCACCGTACTTGCTTAGGAAGTCCATCCCAAAAATAACATCATAATCAGACATGTTCAGCAAGATCAGATCGCTGTACAGTTCTCTGTCTGAAATTTTTACTAGCATAGCTCACAGCCAGTGCGTAGATGTCATTATCTCTCCTGAGGGTAGTGTCATCAAGCATTGTCCGCTTAGGACCTTCGGGGGTATACCTATTCTTCCAGGAAATACTATGGAGACAAATGAATGGGTTACCCCAGTATCAAATAACACAGTTGCATATTGATTAAAAATGCATATCTGACCTGTGACAATGGTGGAGGCATTTGCTACCTCCTCTCCGGTAAAAGAGAAAACTCGAGCATTTGTAGAACTTGGTGGAGCTTCCAGTCTGCCTTGACTAATATGGGGACCCTCCAACGCAGCCTGCATCTGGTGTAGCTGTGCCTGCTTGCCTCCATATTGCACAGGTTGTCCAAGAGGAAGGTTGATCTTAGTCGGCCAATTCTTGGCCATATGCCCCTCTTGACCACATGTATAACAACCACTCGTGCCCTTGCGACAGATTCCAAGATGCATCTTTCCGTAGGTGGAACATGTAGCATACTTAGGCTGCTTGCTTACGGATCCTCCCTTCTTACTACTCTATTGCTTCCTCTTGGAGCTCCCATTCTAGGTTGACCCATGACTCTGGGGGTTCTGAGTGCCCGAACTCCCTTGACTTTTATTCTCCATCAGTACTAGCTTCTGCTGCTTGATACTGTTCATATAATGCTCCATGATCAGGGCATCACTAATCAGCTTTTCTGTATTTTGCGGTCTATTAATTCTGCCAGCTACATTTAGAGCTATCTCTGGCCTCAACATCTTGAGCATTAGTCTTACCCTTTCCCGTTCTGTGCTGACCAGTTCAGGGCATAGGCGAGCCTGTCTATTGAATTTCTTCACAGCTTCGTCCACTGATAAATTTCCTTGTCGGAATTTCGTGAACTCATCGTAATGTTTGTTCATGGCTCGCATATGGAACAACTCTTCGAAGAACTCCATCTCGAAGTCAGACCAGGTCATTTGATCTACTTTTCAATTTGCCTTGACTCGTTCCCACCACATTCTTGCATCCCCAGTGAAGCAGAAGGAGGCATACTTAATCTTTCCTACCTCCTGCCAGTCCAGTAGCTCCATTATACTCTCCAGCGTTTTGAACCATGCCTAAGCATCCCATGGTTCATTGGTGCCAGAGAAATTCTCTGGTTTCAATTTTTACCACTGGATGAGGTATGCTTCTTGACTCACCACCTTTGCTGGGGCTACAGGTGTAATGGATGGTACTTCAGCGATAGTAGGTGTTACCATATTGACTTTCGGTGGGACCATAGGGGAAGCTTGCTGGTTAGCAGTTAGGGCGGCAATAACCTGCTGTTACTCAGCCACTTGTCTCTGAAGCTGAGCTACTACTTCTAAAAGGTTGGGCTGTGATGCAGACTCATTGTCCCATGGTTGAGGTCCATTAACTCTCGGCTATCTAGCTGGTCGTCCTCTTGCCATCTACATATTCATAACCCAACCAATGAGACATACATCAGCCCATCATCATTCTTACTTGTTGCCCTTAATACTTTCATGTATAAGTATGCTTAATCTTACAAATATTTCCTACTAATCATAACAGAAATGAAATGCATAATAGTTGTGAGAAGGTACTGTCTTACTTGGGAGCTACAGGATCAATGCTTGATGTGTGTGTGGCGGAAGGGTGGAACTTGCTGTGATACCAAACTGTAACGACCGCCTTTCTGATTCCCAACCTTTAGGTCACGGATGTTACTCTTTTCATACTTTCTAAGGACATTGTTATTTTCACATCGCTTGATTTAGAAATCTAATTTGAACTTGTTTCGACTGTTAAACCATGGTTGGGAGCGAAGCGGGGCTGAGAGGTACTCTATAGTTGCGAAGGGGTCTGCTCAGCGTGACCCGAACCAGCTCTGTGGCCCTACCCGTGAAGCGGCATGCTATGGTTGTGTGGGGATGACGGGCCGTGTGGCCTTACCAGACCCAAGGTTGGGCACGGCCGTGTGTGCCACACGGCAGTGTAAGGCCTTCCCTGCTGGAGGAGGGCACGGCCGTGTGGCTTCCACACCCGTGTCACCTGGGCAGTGAGGAAGAGGGGTAAGGCCGTGTGACTCACACGGCCGTGTCACCTCACCTGAGATGAAGGGGTGCCCGACCGTGTGAAACCACACGGGCGTGTCATCTTAACTGAGGAGAAGAGGTGCATGACTGTGTGCTTCACACGGCCGTGTGAAGTCACACGGCCGTGTCACTACGACCGGCAGAAAGTGTAACGCCCGAAAATTCTCAAAACTATTTTAGAAATATTCTATGATTTTTCTGGAATTTTAGGATATTTTTACAGAATTTTTAGAATAACAGAAGTAGCAAAAACAAATAGAAAACGAAAATGGCCTAAGAGGAAATTGAACCCGAGACCTATGGTTTACGGATAATGTTAGTAACCAGTTGAACCCAGCAGGGCCGTGCTGAAAGGAAAGGGAGGAAATTAAATTTATATTAGAGTTGGGCTGAAATTACCCACTTAATATAAATAGGGAATTTAATAGGTGAAGAGTTATTTTTTTTTTTTAACGTGACTTTTCCTTCTCCTCACCCTAGCCACGCCGCCCCCTTCCCTCTCCTTCTCTCGGCGCCAACCACAAGAAGAAACCTAGGGTTCCTTTCCTAGGGCTTCAAGGACACCTTCCAGCGACATCTCTGACACGAGGACGTTTCCCTTCGCGAGAGGAACGGTTAGACGCGAGAAGATCGTCGAAAGGATCGTCTCCACAGGAAAATCTCGCGATTAGAATCGTAAGAAATTACGAATAGGAGGTAAGAAACCCCTCACCTGTAGTATAAGTAGCTTCCGTTTGAATGCATGCTTTTAGATTAGTTATACTCGGATTTTTGTCGACATCTAGGGTGTATTTAACCCTCCTCGCAGCTTTAGGGATTAGTCGAGCACCTCTAGATGGGCCGGACACATTTTCCCTCTTCAGTTGAGGTGTTAGACGTTGTCGGGTGCCTAGAGGTGGTCTCCCTACTAGAGAGGAGAGTTAGAGCACACCAAATGCTCGATAAAAAGATTAGGACAGCTTTTGATTCAGTGGGCATTTATTCAGCTCGGTCAAATGCCGTATAGACGTATTGATCCAGTTAATTAGCTTTATTACAGCTTTCATGGGACTAGATGTCCAATGGGTGAGCTCCCACAGTCGCCTCTAGGTTCAGACAACCTAGCTCTAGGTTCAGATAACCTAGAAACGGCTAAATAAAATAGTACAGCTATTCAGTATTTTATTTTCAGCAGTGGTACTGTACAGGATCAGATATCCATTGGGTTGGACTCCCACAGTCGTCCCTAGGTTCAGATAACCTAGTAAACCCTACTAGATTTGGAACTTGCAATCCCGGGTCTAGCTAGGGGTGCGCGCACAGCACGTACAGTTGGCAGGGCCCTCAGCAGCATGATTATTATTTTAATCTACTTATGTATACAGTTTTCAAAACTCTCAGTCACCTATGTGATCAGGATTTAATTCAGTATCAGCTTAGTTTAGTTCAGTTTCAGTTTAGTTCTTCCTGACTGATACCATGAGTTAGCTCTATGCTTAGATTTTTATATGTATGCTATGTTTCCGTATTTGTGCTTAGTAACTTTGCTATGTCATTCTTATCTATGTTCAGTACGTATTTCAAATAGCATGTTTTCAAAACATAAATTGCATCGTGTGCATGTTTTGTGAGGTAGCTGGTTTCTTACTAAGCTTTAAGCTTACAGATACTTTTTCCTTATACTGCAGATAAAGGTAAAGGGAAAATGGACTAGCGGAGGCTGGAGGACAATGCGATGAAGATGTGTGTGGAAGGAACTTGGAATAAAAGATCTTAGGGATCTAACAAGCTTTATTTATGCATTAGAACTTTCAGCAAAATTAGTTAACTGTTAGAACCTTATTATTCTACACATAGTACATTTGCATGCCATGAATTAGTGAACTATGCGAGATATCATGTTTAAAATGTTAGCTAATACATGTTAAAAATGTTTCTAGCTGTTATAGACTTAATGTGTATGAGTTGGGCACGAAATAGTGCTGAAATCAGGGGTTCTGATTCGAAATCAGAAGCCCAGATCGATCAGAATTGGGTTGTGCCACTGGATCGGTCAGCTGACCAATCCAGTCGCGATCAGAGAGTTAGCGTCTGTTATGGATCGGTCAGCCGGCCGATCCAGATGCGAACAGAGAGTACAGAAGCTCACTGATCGGTCAACCGACCGATCAGTGAGCCACTGGATCGGTCAAGCCGACCGATCAGTGTACTCCTGGATCGGTCTGGCTGACCGATCCAAAGTTTTTCTCCGTGCCGGTATCAAGCTGGATCGATCACTGGATCGATCCGACAGCCCAATCGATTCATGGATCGATTGAAATGCCTGATTACAGCTAGCAGGACATCCGAGAGGCATAGATTATCTTCCCTAGCATGTGTACAACTCCTAGGTACACCTAGAATAATAAGTTCAGATTTTACAGTAATCAGTTTAGTAAAATTTTAATCAATCCAGATTTCCGCAATAGTAATTTAGCACAGCATAATGTAGCGATCGGCCTCACAGCCTAGTCAGTAGAAGGCGGGTCGTTACAGAGTGGTATCAGAGTAGTTTCCATACTTCCTACACACACATCAGCATTGTACCTGCAGCTTCCAAGTAAGAATACCTCTCACTTTGTATGTTTATTTCTTTTCTGTTATAGATAACTAAAGCATGCTTGTTTATGATAGTAGTTAACATGATAACAATACTTTCTCTATTATACTTGTGTTAGTCATGTATGTCCTGCATGTCTTTAGAAATGGCACGAGGACGCCCAGCTAGAAGGGCACCAGCCACTGAGCCCCAGCATGAGGCAGGCAGTTCAGTGCCTCCCCCAGACCTTACAACACTAGTGGCTCAGTTACAGCAGCAGCTAGCTGAACAGCAACAGGAAATAGCCACCTTAAAGGCTAGTCAGCAGAACACTCCCACTGTCACCCCGGAGCCTAACTTAGCGACACCAGTGGTCTTAGAGGTTCCACCGCCAAGAGTCTCGGCCCAGCAGAACGCAGAGAAGCCTATCCGATCCAGGCAGAGTCAAGCGGAGAATTTCTCAGCAAAGAATGAACCATGGGATGCTCGGGCATGGTTCAAAACACCGAAAGTACGATGGAGCTTCGGACGCGTGGCGAACATGAGAAGGTGAAGTGCGCCTCCTTCTGTCTGACAGGAGATGAGAATCAGAGCGAAGCGCCCAGTGAACCAGATGACATAAGCTGACTTCGAGAAGGAATTCATTGAGGAGTTCTTTCACATGCGGTCACCAACCGTCGCTACGACGAGTTCACTGAGTTTCGTCAGGGCAACCTATCAGTTGAGGAAGCCGTGAAGAAATTCAACAGGTTGGCTCGTCTATGCCCTGAATTAGTCAGCACAGAAAGGGAACGAATCCGGTTGATGCTCAAGATGCTGAGGCCGGAAATAGCAATGAATGTGGCTGGTGGCGTTCATAGGCCACAAACCACAGAAGAATTAGTGAGCAGTGCTCTAATCACTGAGCATTACCAGAATATCATCAAGCAGCAGAAGCAAGTCCTCTCAGAAGCTAAAGGTCAAGGAGGCTCAGGCACTCAGAAACAGCAGGGCCACAGCTCCCATGGCTCTAACTGGAAAGGGAACTCCAGCAACAAGCGCAAACCAGGGAGTTACCCAAAAGGAGGGCCAGCCAGCAAGCAACCCAGTTATCCAAAGTGTGCTACTTGTGGGAAATTCCATCCTGGAGTTTGTCGTAAGGGCACACGAGGATACTTTGAATGCGGACAGGAAGGGCATATGGCCAAGCAGTGTCCAAACAAGACCAGTCTTCCTCAGCCACAGCCGATTCAGTATGGAGGCCAGCCAGCTCAGTTACATCAGATGCAGGCCGCTTTAGATGGTCCACATATCAGCCAGGACAAATTAGAAGCCCCTCCAGCTATGACCAATGCGAGGATCTACTCACTCACCAGAGAGGACGCAGCAAATGCCTCGACAGTTGTTACAGGTCAGATTAGTATTTTACAGCAAAGTACAACTATCTTATTCGATACTGGGGCAACCCATTCATACATATCCAGGGCATTTGCTGAGAAGTTAGCAGTACCTCCAGAGGTACTCAGTAGCCAGTTCCTTACGACGTTACCCTCAGGAGAAATCATGGTGTCTACGCACTGGCTCAGAGCAGTGCCGGTCACTATAGCAGACAGAGAGCTCTTTTGCGATCTGATAGTGATTAATATGACCGACTACGACGTCATATTCGGGATGGACTTCTTGATCAAATACGGTGCCTCCAGCGAGTGCCGTAAACAGAAAGTCATATTCCAACCTGAAGCGGAAGCACAGTTCGAATTCGTCGGAGAACCCAGGAGAAAGGCCAAGAAGTTTCTCTCAGCTATGAAGGCACAGAGGTTGATGGATTCAGGATGTACGGGGTTCTTAGCACACGTAGTCAGCACCAGTCAGGACAAGGACCAACAGCTAGCAGAGGTCCGAGTCGTATGTGACTACCCAGCAGTCTTCCCTGAAGAGTTACCAGGCCTAGCACCAGACAGGGAGATCGAATTTGATATAGAGCTCATTCCCGGTACAAATCCTATCTCCAAAGCACCTTACCGCATGGCTCCAGCAGAACTGAAGGAACTTCATGAGCAACTACAGGAGCTGCTTGACAAGGGCTTCATCTGTCCTAGTCACTCACCATGGGGAGCACTTGTATTGTTCGTGAAGAAGAAAGACGGGAGCATGCGCCTGTGTATAGACTATCGGGCACTGAACCAAGTCACAATCAAGAACAGCTATCCTCTTCCCAGAATAGATGACCTGTTTGATCAGGTAAAGGGAGCAGCAGTGTTCTCTAAAATAGACCTCAGATCAGGTTATCATCAGGTGAAGGTTAAAGAAGGGGACATACCCAAGACAACATTCAGGATTAGATACGGACATTACGAGTTCGTAGTCATGCCCTTTGGCGTGACAAATGCTCCAGCTACTTTCATGGACCTTATGAACAGGGTATTCAGAGAATATTTAGATAGGTTCGTTATCGTGTTCATCGATGACATCCTTATCTATTCCAGAACTCAGGAAGAACGCGTAGAGCACCTGAAAACAGTATTGCATACCCTTCGGCAGAATCAGCTGTACGCTAAGTTCACCAAATGTGAATTTTGGCAAGATCAGGTGTCCTTCCTGGGTCACATCATCTCAAAGGATAGTATCATGGTAGACCCCAGTAAGATAGAAGTTGTGAGCAACTGGAAAAGACCCAAGAACGCCAGTGAGATCAAAAGCTTTCTGGGATTAGCAGGTTACTACAGGAAATTCGTAGAGGACTTCTCCAGGATAGCCTCCCCACTGACAGCTCTAATTTCAGTGGACAGAAGACTGTGAGAACAGTTTCAGCGAGCTGAAAAGGAGATTGACCAGTGCACCTATTCTGACTCTACCAGAGAACGCAAATAGCTTTGACATATATAATGATGCCTCGAAGTTGGGACTAGGAGTAGTGCTGATGGAAGATGGCAAGGTGATCGCCTATGCCTCCAGACAACTTAAGGATTATGAGAAGAACTATCCTACTCATGACCTTGAGCTTGCAGCAGTGGTGTTCGCTCTCAAGATTTGGAGACATTACTTGTATGGAGCTCAGTGCAGAGTGTATACAAATCATCAGAGTCTGAAGTACTTCTTCACTCAGAAGGATCTGAATATGTGACAGCGCAGATGGCTAGAACTGGTCAAAGACTACGACATAGATATCCTCTACCACCCAGGAAAAGCGAATAGGGTAGCAGACGCCCTCAGCAGGAAGTCCAGCGCTACCCTATTATCTCTAGCAGCCATGTCACCGCCCCTACAGAAGGAGATTTCAGATTTTAGTCTCGAGCTCATAGTCGGACAGCTCTCTACTATGACATTAGAGTCTACCTTGCTCGGTGACATCCAGACAGCTCAGGAGCAAGATCCTGAAATTTAGAGAATCAAGCAAGGTTTAGCAGAATCAGAAGGTGGAGAGTTCAGAATATCAGATAGAGGGGTGTTGTATTTTGGTGACAGGCTATGTGTTCCGGATCAGGAGGAACTACAGAGGAAAATCCTAGGCGAGGCTCACAAGACTCCCTATGCGATGCACCCTGGCTCCACCAAAATGTACCAGGACATGAAGAAACGTTTTTGGTGGCCTGGGATGAAGAGAGACATCGCTCGATATGTCAGCACCTGCCTAACCTGTCATAGGGTTAAGGCAGAACATCAGAGACCAGGGGGAGTTTTGCAGCCCATACAGATACCAGAATGGAAATGGGAAGACATTTCTATGGATTTTATAGTGGGATTACCCAGAACCACGCATGGTTTTGATACCATTTGGGTAATAGTCGACAGATTGACTAAATCAGCCCACTTCTTAGCTATCAGGATATCCTACTCCATGGAACAGCTAGCTCAGTTGTATCTCAAGGAGATCGTTAGATTACATGGAGTCCCACGAACCATTATTTCGGACAGAGACAGCAGGTTCACGTCACACTTCTAGGAGTGTGTACAGACAGCTTTGGGCACGAAGATAAAGTTTAGTACAACCTTCCATCCGCAGACAGATGGATAGACGGAGCGAGTAAATCAGGTACTCGAGGATATGCTCCGAGCATGCGCCCTAGATTTCAAGGGAAGTTGGTGCAAATATCTGAGTTTAGCAGAATTTGCATACAACAACAGCTATCAGGCCACTATCGGTATGGCACCTTATGAGGCTCTCTATGGGCGGAGCTGTAGATCTCCAATCTGCTGGTATGAGAGTGGTGAACAGAAAGAGCTAAAACTTCAGACAGATCTAGTGGCAGATACCACAGCAGATATACAGTAGATCCGCCAGAGGATAGAGACAGCTCAGAGCCGCCAGAAAAGCTATGCTGATATACGACGCAGACCTTTGGAGTTTTCAGTTGGGGATTCAGTGTTCCTTAGAGTAGCTCCCATGAAGGGAGTAATGCGTTTTGGGAAGAAGGGCAAGCTAAGTCCCCGATATGTGGGACCATACCTTATCAGCAGAAGAGTGGGCAAGGTAGCATATGAGCTAGAGCTACCCCAGGAAATGTCAGCTGTCCACAATGTATTTCATGTCTCTATGATGAAGAAGCATATCCCAGATGCCACCCAGGTGATTGAGCCCCAGTCGGTACAGATCCGCGAAGACCTCAGCTATGTCAGTCGGCCTATTCAGATAATAGACCGAGCAATTAAGAAATTGTGGAACAAGGAAGTACCATTAGTCATAGTCATTTGGCACAGTCACACAGCAGAAGAGGCAACATGGGAGACAGAAGCCAACATGAGACAGAAGTACCCAGAATTATTCTAAGTTCGAGGACGAACTTTTTATAAGGTATTGGGGATTGTAACTCCCGAAAATTCTCAAAACTATTTAAGAAATATTCTATGATTTTTCTGGAATTTTAGGATATTTTTACAGAATTTTTAGAGTAACGGAAGTAGCAAAAATAAATAGAAAACGAAAACGGCCTAAGCGGAAATTGAACCCGAGACCTACGATTTACGGATAATGTTAGTAACCAGTTGAACCCAGCAGGGCCGTGCTGAAAGGAAAGGGAGGCAATTAAATTTATATTAGAGTTGGCCTGAAATTACCCACTTAATATAAATAGGGAATTTAATAGGTGAAGAGTTATTTTTTTTTTAACATGACTTTTCCTTCTCCTCACCCTAGCCACGCCGCCCCCTTCCCTCTCCTTCTCTCGGCGCCAACTACAAGAAGAAACCTAGGGTTCCTTTCCTAGGGCTTCAAGGACACCTTCCAGCGACATCTCCGACACGAGGACGTTTCCCTTCGCGAGAGGAACGCTTAGACGCGAGAAGATCGTCGAAAGGATCGTCTCCTCCTGAAAATCTCGCGATTAAAATCGTAAGAAATTACGAATAGGAGGTAAGAAACCCCTCACCTGCAGTATAAGTAGCTTCCGTTTGAATGCATGCTTTTAGATTAGTTATACTCGGATTTTTGTCGACATCTAGGGTGTATTTAACCCTCCTCGCAGCTTTAGGGATTAGTCGAGCACCTCTAGATGGGCCGGACACATTTTCCCTCTTCAGTTGAGGTGTTAGACGTTGTCGGGTGCCTAGAGGTGGTCTCCCTACTAGAGAGGAGAGTTAGAGCACACCAAATGCTCGATAAAAAGATTAGGACAGCTTTTGATTCAGTGGGCATTTATTCAGCTCAGTCAAATGTCGTATAGACGTATTGATCCAGTTAATTAGCTTTATTACAACTTTCTTGGGACTAGATGTCCAATGGGTGAGCTCCCACAGTCGCCTCTAGGTTCAGACAACCTAGCTCTAGGTTCAGATAACCTAGAAACGGCTAAATAAAACAGTACAGCTATTCAGTATTTTATTTTCAGCAGTGGCACTGTACAGGATCAGATATCCATTGGGTTGGACTCCCACAGTCGTCCCTAGGTTCAGATAACCTAGTAAACCCTACTAGATTTGGAACTTGCAATCCCGGGTCTAGCTAGGGGTGCGCGCACAGCATGTACAGTTGCCAGGGCCCTCAGCAGCATGATTATTATTTTAATCTACTTATGTATACAATTTTCAAAATTCTCAGTCACCTATGTGATCAGGATTTAATTCAGTATCAGCTTAGTTTAGTTCAGTTTCAGTTTCAGTTTAGTTCTTCCTGACTGATACCATGAGTTAGCTCCATGCTTATATTTTGATTTGCATGCTATGTTTCAGTATTTGTGCTTAGTAACTTTGCTATGTCATGCTTATCTATGTTCAGTACGTATTTCAAATAGCATGTTTTCAAAACATAAATTGCATCGTGTGCATGTTTTGTGAGGTAGCTGGTTTCTTACTAAGCTTTAAGCTTACAGATACTTTTTCCTTATACTGCAGATAAAGGAAAGGGAAAATGGACTAGCGGAGGCTGGAGGACAATGCGATGAAGATGTGTGTGGAAGGAACTTGGAATAAAAGATCTTAGGGATCCAACAAGCTTTATTTATGCATTAGAACTTTCAGCAAAATTAGTTAACTATTAGAACCTTATTATTCTACACATAGTACATTTGCATGCCATGAATTAGTGAACCATGCGTGATATCATGTTTAAAATGTTAGCTAATACATATTAAAATTGTTTCTAGCTATTATAGACTTGATGTGTATGAGTTGGGCACGAAATAGTGCTGAAATCAGGGGTTCTGATTCGAAATCAGAAGCCCAGATCGATCTACAGATCGACCAGAATTGGGTTGTGCCACTGGATCGGTCAGCTGACCAATCCAGTCGCGAACAGAGAGTTAGCGTCTGTTATGGATCGGTCAGCCGGCCGATCCAGATGTGAACAGTCGGTCAGCCGACCGATCAGTGAGCCACTGGATCGGTCAAGCCGACCGATCATTGTACTCCTGGATCTTTCGGTAGACCGATCCAGCCGCATACAGAAGCAATATAGCTTATGGATCGGTCAGCCGACCGATCCAGAGTTTTTCTCCGTGCCGGTATCAAGCTGGATCGATCACTGGATCGATCCGACAACCCAATCGATTCATGGATCGATTGAAATGCCTGATTACAACTAGCAGGACATCCGAGAGGCATAGATTATCTTCCCTAGCATGTGTACAACTCCTAGGTACACCTAGAATATTAAGTTCAGATTTTATAGTAATCAGTTTAGTAAAATTTTAATCAATCCAGATTTTCGCAATAGTAATTTAGCACAGCATAATGTAGCGATCGGCCTCATAGCCTAGTCAGTAGAAGGCGGGTCGTTACAGAAAGAGGTGCACGGCCGTGTAAAGCTACACGACTGTGGCACCCTGGCCGAGAAGGAGCTGGTGATGGCCGTGTGAATCCACACGACCATATCACCCAGGTGAGAGGGGGCAGGTGCTGGCCATGTGAATCCGCACGGACGTGTCACGGGCCGTGCAGGGTCACGCACAACACTACAAAGGAGGTTGGTTCCCCCCTTTGTACTCCCTCTTGACTTACCGTTCTCTACCATTCTTTATGAAGGGTCTTTGACATGCTAATTACTAACAAACTGTCACTTTCATCATACATAACTCTTAATATAATTTTTTTATACTAAGCGGAATAAGACAATAGGTCTAGCAGTACCAAAATCTAACATATTTCATGTACTAGTGTAACACCCGAAAATTCTCAAAACTATTTTAGGAATATTCTATGATTTTTTCTAGAATTATTAAATATTTTTCCGGTATTTTCCGAGTAGCGGAAGTAGCAAAAATTATTAGAAAAGTAAAATGGCTCAAGCGGGAATCGAACCCGGGACCTCTCGAGTCCTCTAAACCTTTAGTTAGCCTTAGTAACCGGTGAACCCAGCAGGGCCGTGCTGAGACGAAGGAGAATCAATTATATTTATAATTGGTTTGGCTGAATTAATTACTTAGTATAAATAGGAAATTTAAGTTGGGGTTTGGTTTATTTTTAGAACTTGGTTCGGCAAAAACCCTCTCCACCGAGACCTCACGCCAACCCCTCTCCCCTCTCCTTCTCTCGGCGCCACAACATGGGAAGAACTAGGGTTCCATCTCTAGGGTCCCAAGGTCACTTTCCGCCGACGATTTCAGCACATGGACGTTCCCCTCCGCGAGTAGAGCACGTGGACGCGAGCGAATCATCGAGAAGTCGTCTCCACCGAAATTTCTAGCGATTAGATTTGTAATAAATCTAGCACACAAGGTAAGAAACCCCTCACCTGCAGTATAAGTAGCTCTCGCGTGTTTTCTTTTATGCATTAGATTAGTTTTATTGAATTTTGTCAGCATATAGTGTGTATTTTAACTCTTCTCACAGATTTAGGGATTAGTGAGCATCTCTAGAGAGGCCGAGCACGTGTATCCTCTGTAGATAGGGGTTTAGACGCTGCTGGGTGCCTAGAGGTGGTCTCCCTGATCGAGAGGAGAGTTAGAGAGCGCCAAATGCTCGACAAAATGCCTAGCACAACCTTATGATACAGTGGCATTTAGTTAAATGGCATAGAACATGTTAATTAGCATGATCAGTTTTTATTTTAGCTTTTACGAGACTAGATGTCCAAATGGGTGGGCTCCCACAGTCGCCTCTAGGTTCAGACAACCTAGTTCTAGGTTCAGATAACCTAGACTCAGCAAAATAGTATTAGCTATTTCAGTATTTTACTTTTCAGTGGCACTGTACTTGATTAGATATCCATTTGGTTGGGCTCCCATAGTCGTCCCTAGGTTTAGCTAACCTAGTAAACCCTACTAGATTCGAAACTTGCAATCCCGGGTCTAGTTAGGGTACAGTTGCTAGGGCCCATCAGCAGCATGTTTAGTATTTTCACTTACTATATGTATATGGTTTTCAACCTTTCACAAATTAGTTCGTGAATTCAGTACAGTCCTAGCAGTGGCTCAGTATTAGCTTAGCTCAGTTTTTAGTATCAGCTTAGTTCTTCATTGATACCATGTGATTGATATCATGTTTAGCTTTAGATATGCCATGATTGTATGCTTATATGCCATGCCATGTTTAGTTCATTCAGTATACTTACCATATCCTTTCAAACAGCATGATTTAAAATCATATTTGCATCGTATGCATGTTTTAGTGAGGTAGTTGGTTTCTTACTAAGCTTTTTAGCTTACAGATATTATTTTCCTTATACTGCAGATACAGGTAAAAGGAAAATGGACTAGCAGTGGAGGCTGGAGGTCAATGCAGATCAAGATGTGTGTGGAAGGAACTGGAATAAAGATCCTAGGGATCTAGTTTTATTTTATTATGCATTAGAACGTGTTCAGTATGCATTAGTACTTATAGCAAGCGTTATCTTATGTTTCTGTTAGTTAGCATGAGAACAGTTTAAAACCTTGTTAGTTTTGGTTTCCATATGTTTACATGCTATGAATTAGTATTTTATGCCTTAATCATGTTTAGTATGTTAGCCATTACCTAGTAGAATGTTTCTCTTAGCTTTTATAGTGTTGTGTAATGACTTGGGCACGCATCAGTGCTGATATCAGGGGCCTGATACGAAATCAGAAACTCCTGATTGGTCGGTAGACCGATCAAGGACCTGGTTTCTGCGAACAGAAGCTTTTGTTCGTTCCCTAATCGATCCGTGGATCGATCAGGAGCTGGGTCGCGAGGAAAAAAAAATGGCTCACTGATCGGTCAGCAGATCGATCAGTAAGCCACTGATCGGTCTCATTGACCGATCAGGGACCGGCTGGATCGGTCGGCAGACCGATCCAACAGCGTACAGGATTGCAGTGTAGTTTATGGATCGGTCGGTTGAACGATCCAGAGTTTCCTACCGTGCCAGTATTAGTAGAACGGTCTGTGGATCGATTCGAAGTGTATTATCAGTTGTAAACACCTCCCCTAGCATGTGTACAACTCCTAGGTACACCCAGAACACTAAGTTAAACTTTACAGCATTTAGTTCAGTAAAATTTTAAATTAGCCAGTTTTCATTCCGCATTAATAGTCCAGCACAGCATAATGTAGCGATCGGCTTCGCAGCCTAGCTAGTAGGAGGCGGGTCGTTACAGAGTGGTATCAGAGCAGTGTTCCATACTTTCTACACACACATCAGCATTGAACCTGCAGCTTCCAAGTAAGAATACCTCTACTTTACTTATGCTTTCTGTTTCCTTGTTATAGTTCATGTTTATAGATAAACTGCTGCATGATAGTATGTGATAGTATATAACATGATAACGATAGTTATACAATTATGATTGTAATAGTTATTCATGTTCTGTCCTCTATGTCTTTAGCAATGGCACGAGGACGCCCAGTTAGAAGGGCACTAGCTACTGAGCCCCAGCAAGAGGCAGGCAGTTCAGTGCCTCCTCCCGACCTTACAGCATTAGTGGCTCAGTTACAGCAGCAGCTAGCTGAATAGCGACAGGAAATAGCCACCTTAAAGTTCCACCAGCCCAGCCTACAGCGCCAGCGCCAGCACCAGTACCAGCACCAGCAGTCCCAGCTGCTGAGCCAAGAAAGGAAGCCTGTCTGATCCAATGGCAGCGAGTCAAGCAAGAGAACTTCTCAGGCACTAGTGAACCATGGGATGCACAAGCCTGGTTCAAAACACTGGAGAGCACGATGGAGCTTCTGGACTGGCCAGAACACGAGAAGGTGAAGTGTTCCTCCTCCTGCCTGACAGGAGACGCACGCATGTGGTGGGAAAGAATCAGAATGAAGCGCCCAGTGAACCAGATGTCATGGGCTGACTTCGAGAAGGAATTCTTCGAGGAGTTATTTCACATACGGGTTACAAACCACCACTATGACGAGTTCACTGAGTTTCGTCAGGGCAACCTTTCAGTTGAGGAAGTCGTGAAGAAATTCAACAGGTTGGCTCGTCTATGCCCAGAGCTAGTCAGCACAGAGAAGGAACGAATCCGGTTGATGCTCAAGATGCTGAGGCCAGAGATAGCAGTGAACGTGGCTGGTGGCATACATAGGCCACAAACCACAGAGGAGTTAGTGAGCAGTACCTTGACCACAGAGCATTACCAGAACAGCATAAAGTAGCAGAAGCAAGTCTCCTCAGAGTCCAAAGGCCAAGGAAACTGTCACACTCAAAATCAGCAAGGCCACAGCTCTAACTGGAAAGGGAACTCCAACATCAAGCGCAAATCAGGGAGTGACCCAAAAGGAGGACCATCTAGCAAGCGACCCAGTTATCCAAAGTGTGCTACTTGTGGGAAATTCCACCCAGGGGTTTGTCGCAAGGGCACACGAGGATGCTTTGAATGTGGACAAGAAGGGCACATGACCAAGCAGTGCCCGAACAAGACCGGTCTTCCTCAGCCACAGCAGATTCAGTATGCAGGCCAGCCAGCTCAGTTATATCAGATGCAGGCCGCTCTAGAAGGACCACTTATCAGCCAGGGCAGATTAGAAGCCCCTCCAGCGATGGTGAATGCGAGGATCTATTCACTCACCAGAGAGGACGTAGCCAATGCCTCGACAGTTGTCACAGGTCAGATTAGCATTTTACAGTATAGTGCTACTGTTCTATTTGATACTGGGGCAACCCATTCATATATAGCCAGGATGTTCTCCAAAAAATTAGAAATACCCCCAGAGGTACTCAGTGGTCATTTTTTGACGGCACTACCTTCAGGAGAGATCATGGCATCCACGCACTAGCTCAGAGCAGTGCCGGTCATTATAGCAGACAGAGAGCTCTTTTGTGATCTGATAGTGCTAGAGATGACCGACTATGACGTTATCTTTGGAATGAACTTTCTGATCAGATACGGTGCTACCATAGAGTGCCGTAAACAGAAAGTCATCTTCCAACCTGAAGCGGCAGTGCAATTTGAATACAGCGGGGAACCAAAGAGAAAGGCCAAGAAGTTTCTCTCAGCTATGAAAGCACAGAAGCTACTGGATTCAGGATGTACAGGATTCCTAGCACACGTAGTCAACGCCAGCCAGTACAAGAACCAACAGCTAGCAGAGGTTCGAGTCGTATGTGACTACCCAGCAGTCTTCCCTGAAGAGTTACCAGGTTTAGCACCAGACAGGGAGATTGACTTTGAGATAGAGCTCATTCCCAGTACAAACCCTATCTCCAAAGCGCCTTATCGCATGGCTCCAGCAGAACTGAAGGAACTTCAGGAGCAACTACAGGAGCTGCTTGACAAGGGTTTCATACGCCCGAGTCATTCACCATGGGGAGCGCCTGTATTGTTCGTGAAGAAGAAGGATGGAAGCATGCGACTGTGCATAGACTACAGATCACTGAACCAAGTCACGATCAAGAACAGGTATCCCCTTCCCAGAATCGATGACCTGTTCGACCAGCTGAAGGGAGCAGCAGTGTTCTCTAAGATAGATCTCAGATCAGGTTATCATCAGGTAAAGGTTAAAGAAGGGGATATACCCAAGACAACATTCAGAACCAGATACGGACACTACGAGTTCGTAGTCATGCCCTTTGGCGTGACCAATGCTCCAGCTACATTCATGGATCTCATGAACAGAGTGTTCAGGGAGTATTTAGATAAGTTTGTTATTGTATTTATCGATTACATTCTTATCTACTCAGGAACTCAGGAGGAACACTCAGAGGACTTGAAACTAGTATTGCAGACCCTTCAGTAGAACCAGCTATACGCCAAGTTCACGAAATGTGAATTTTGGCTAGATCAGGTGTCCTTCCTGGGTCACATCATCTCAAAGGATGGTATTATGGTAGATCCCAGCAAGATAGAAGCAGTAAGTAACTGGAAGAGACCTAAGAACGCCAGCGAAATCAGGAGCTTTCTGGGATTAGCAGGATATTACAGAAAGTTTGTAGAGGACTTCTATAGGATAGCCTCCCCACTGACAGCTCTTACCAGAAAGAACAGGAAATTTCAGTGGACAGAGCAGCGAGCTAAAAAGGAGATTGACCAGTGCTCCCATTTTGGCTCTACCAGACAACACCAGCAGCGTTGACATCTATAGTGATGCCTCTAAGTTGGGACTAGGAGCAGTACTGATGCAAAACGGCAAGGTGATCCGCCTATGCCTCCAGACAACTCAAGGATTATGAGAAGAATTACCCTACTCATGACCTTGAGCTTGCAGCAGTAGTGTTCGCTCTCAAAATTTGGAGACATTACTTATATGGAGCTCAGTGCAGAGTGTATACAGATCATCAAAGTCTGAAGTACTTCTTCACTCAGAAGGATCTGAACATGCGACAGCGCAGATGGCTTGAGCTGGTCAAAGACTACGATATAGACATCCTCTACCATCTAGGGAAAGCCAATAAGGTAGCCGACGCACTTAGCAGAAAATCCAGTGTTACCTTATTATCTCTTACAGCCATGTCACCGCCCCTACAGAAGGAGATCGTGGATTTCGGTCTCGAACTCATCATTGGACAGCTCTCTACTATGACCTTAGAGTCTACCTTGCTTGGTGATATTCAGTCAGCTCAGGAGCAGGACCCTGAAATTTAGAAAATCAAGCAAGGGCTAGCAGAATCAGAAAGTAGAGAATTCAGAGTGTCCGATAGCGGGGTGTTGTATTTTGGTGACAGACTCTGTGTTCCAGATCAGGAGGAGCTACGGAGACAGATTTTAGATGAGGCTCACAAGACTCCCTATGCGGTGCATCCAGGTTCCACCAAAATGTATCAAGACCTGAAGAACCATTTTTGGTGGCCCGGGATGAAGCGAGACATCGCCAGATATGTTAGCATCTGCCTCACCTGTCAGAGGGTCAAGGCAGAACATCAGCGACCAGGAGGAGTTCTGCAGCCTATACAGATTCCAGAATGGAAGTGGGAGGATATCTCTATGGATTTCATAGTGGGACTGCCCAGAACCACGAATGGTTTTGACGCCATCTGGGTAATAGTCGACAGGTTGACTAAATCAGCCCACTTCTTAGCTATCAAGATATCCTACTCTATGGAGAAGCTAGCTCAGTTGTATCTCCAGGAGATCGTCATACTACTTGGAGTCCCACGAACCATCATTTCAGACAGAGACAGCAGATTCACATCACACTTATGGGAGTGTGTACAGTCAGCGTTGGGCACTAAGTTAAAGTTTAGCACAGCATTCCATCCTCAGACAGATGGTCAGAAGGAGCGAGTAAATCAAGTACTCGAAGATATGCTCCGAGCGTGTGCCCTAGACTTCAAGGGAAGTTGGTGCAAATATCTGAGCTTAGCAGAATTTGTATAGAACAACAGCTATCAGGCCACTATCGGCATGGCACCTTACGAGGCTCTCTATGGGTGGAGGTGTAGATCTCCAATCTGCTGGTATGAGAGTGGTGAACAGAAAGAACTAGAACTTCAGACAGATCTAGTAGCAGATACCACAGCAGCTATACAGCAGATCCGCCAGAGGATAGAGACAGCTCAGAGCCGCCAGAAAAGCTATGCTGATACACGGCGTAGACCCTTAGAGTTTTCAGTCGGGGATACAGTGTTCCTCAGAGTAGCTCCTATGAAGGGAGTGATGCGTTTTGGGAAGAAGGGCAAACTTAGTCCCAGATATGTGGGACCATACCTTATCAGCAGAAGAGTGGGCAAGGTAGCATATGAGCTAGAGCTACCCCAGGAAATGTCAGCTGTCCACAACGTATTTCATGTCTCTATGCTAAAGAAGCATACCCCAGATGCCACCCAGGTGATTGAGCCCCAGTCGGTATAGATCCGCGAAGACCTCAGCTATGATAGTCGGCCTATTCAGATAATAGACCGAGCAGTTAAGAAATTACGAAACAAGGAAGTACCATTAGTCAAAGTCATTTGGCACAGTCACATAGCAGAAGAGGCAACTTGGGAGACAGAAGCCAGCATGAGACAGAAGTACCCAGAATTATTCTAAGTTCGAGGACGAACTTTTTATAAGGTATGGGGGATTGTAACGCCCGAAAATTCTCAAAACTATTTTCGGAATATTCTATGATTTTTTCTGGAATAATTAGATATTTTTCCGGAATTTTCCGAGTAGCGGAAGTAGCAAAAATTATTAGAAAAGTAAAATGGCTTAAGCGGGAATCGAACCCGGGACCTCTCGGGTCCGCTAAACCTTTAGTTAGCCTTAGTAATCGGTGAACCCAGCAGGGTCGTGCTGAGAGGAAGGAGAATCAATTATATTTATAATTGGTTTGGCCGAATTAATTACTTAGTATAAATAGGAAATTTAAGTTGGGGTTTGGTTTATTTTTAGAACTTGGTTCGGTAAAAACCCTCTCCACCGAGACCTCACGCCAACCCCTCTCCCCTTTCCTTCTCTCGGTGCCACAACAAGGGAAGAACTAGGGTTCCATCTCGAGGGTCCCAAGGTCACTTTCCGACGACGATTTCAGCACAAGGACGTTCCCCTCCGCGAGTAGAGCACGTGGACGCGAGCGAATCATCGAGAAGTCGTCTCCACCGGAATTTCTAGCGATTAGATTTGTAAGAAATCTAGCACACAAGGTAAGAAACCCCTCACCTGCAGTATAAGTAGCTCTCGCGTGTTTTCTTTTATGCATTAGATTAGTTTATTGAACTTTGTCAGCATATAGTGTATTTTAACTCTTCTCACAGATTTAGGGATTAGTGAGCATCTCTAGATGGGCCGAGCACGTGTATCCTCTGTAGATAGGGGTTTAGACGCTGCTGGGTGCCTAGAGGTGGTCTCCCTGATCGAGAGGAGAGTTAGAGAGCGCCAAATGCTCGACAAAATGCCTAGCACAGCCTTATGATACAGTGGCATTTAGTTAAATGCCATAGAACATGTTAATTAGCATGATCAGTTTTTATTTCAGCTTTTACGAGACTAGATGTCCAAATGGGTGGGCTCCCACAGTCGCCTCTAGGATCACACAACCTAGTTCTAGGTTCAGATAACTTAGATTAAGCAAAATAGTATTAGCTATTTTAGTATTTTACTTTTCAGTGGCACTGTACTGGATTAGATATTCATTGGGTTGGGCTCCCATAGTCGTCCCTTGGTTTAGCTAACCTAGTAAACCCTACTATATTCGGAACTTGCAATCTCGGGTCTAGTTAGAGATGCGCGCACAGCAAGTACAGTTGCCAGGGCCCATCAGCAGCATGTTTAGTATTTTCACTTACTATATGTATATGGTTTTCAACCTTTCACAAATTAGTTCGTGAATTCAGTACAGTCCTAGCAGTGGCTCAGTATTAGCTTAGCTCAATTTTTAGTATCAGCTTAGTTCTTCATTGATACCATGTGATTGATATCATGTTCAGCTTTAGATATGCCATGATTGTATGCTTATATGCCATGCCATGTTTAGTTCATTCAGTATACTTAGCATATCCTTTCAAACAGCATGATTTAAAATCATATTTGCATCGTATGCATGTTTTAGTGAGGTAGTTGGTTTCTTACTAAGCTTTTTAGCTTACAGATATTATTTTCCTTATACTGCAGATACAGGTAAAAGGAAAATGGACTAGCAGTGGAGGCTGGAGGTCAATGCAGATCAAGATGAGCGTGGAAGGAACTGGAATAAAGATCCTAGGGATCTAGTTTTATTTTATTATGCATTAGAACGTGTTCAGTATGCATTAGTACTTATAGCAAGCGTTATCTTATGTTTCTGTTAGTTAGCATGAGAACAGTTTAAAACCTTGTTAGTTTTGGTTTCCATATGTTTACATGCCATGAATTAGTATTCTATGCCTTAATCATGTTTAGTATATTAGCCATTACCTAGTAGAATGTTTCTCTTAGCTTTTATAGTGTTGTGTAATGACTTGGGCACGCATCAGTGCTGATATCAGGGGCCTGATAAGAAATCAGAAACCCCTGATCGGTCAGCTGACCGATCAGGGAGTCTCTGATCGGTCGGTAGACCGATCAGGGACCTGGTTTCTGCGAACAGAAGCTTCTGTTCGTTCCCTGATCGATCCGTGGATCGATCAGGAGCTGGGTCACGAGGAAAAAAAAAGGCTCACTGATCGGTCAGCAGACCAATCAGTAAGCCACTGATCGGTCTCATTGACCGATTAGGGACCGGCTGGATCGGTCGGCAGACCGATCTAGCAGCGTACAGGATTGCAGTGTAGTTTATGGATCAGTCGGTTGAACGATCCGGAGTTTCCAACCGTGCCAGTATCAGTAGATCGGTCTGTGGATCGATCCGAAGTGTATTATCAGTTGTAAACACCTCCCCTAGCATGTGTACAACTCCGAGGTACACCCAGAACACTAAGTTAAACTTTACAGCATTTAGTTCAGTAAAATTTTAAATTAGCCAGTTTTCATTCCGCATTAATAGTCCAGCACAGCATAATGTAGCAATCGGCTTCGCAGCCTAGCTAGTAGGAGGCGGGTCGTTACAACTAGCAAGTTCTAAGATCACTTCCCACTGTTCTGTCACACACATTAGCAAACATTGCTCCTGCTGCCCCTTCTTACTCGAGCTTTCCTTTACCTTTATCTGCAGTATAAGGAAAAGTAATCTATAAGCCAATGCTTAATAAGTACCGTCTACTCACAAAACAATGCATTCGAAGAGTACATGTTTTTCAAACTGCTTGCGGAAACCAAAACATGCACTTAACAATCATTTATGCTAAAATAAATAACTCAGAAATATGTATATGCCATGCATTTTAAAATCAGTTTATCATGCAAAATATCCACTTAAACCCATGCAATGAAAACATAAAACTTGCTATGCTATATAGATCAAACCTTGCACTCTCTAACTCTAGTTCTCAACTTAATAATGTTTTCACTTTAACAAATCATTGAGCTTTGAAAACTTTATCTTACATACTAGTGAAAATAATAATCACTTGCTTTGGGCCCGACATTGTACCACTTTGCGCGCATCCTTGATAAAGTCCTAGGTAGCTAATCCCGAACTTATTAAGGTACTACTATCGATCTAGGGGCCTAGGGGCGATCTAGGAGCCCACCCATGGACCTTGTGTCCAGTACATGCCATCTTAAAGTAAAATACTTTCTTTTTTAATACTTCTTTCTTATACTTGCAGTAGCTTGTCATTTCAATAAACACCTTGTGTGCACTTAATCCCTCACACTTATAGGGAAGCACCTTGGGGCACTTGATTATGCTTCATAGTCCCAAAACTTAATGGGAAGCAAATCAAATACTCTAAATGTGCTCTTAATCCCAACCTTTAGAGGGCATCTTACAATTATAACATCTATCTCCTTTAACATACATAAAACATATCATGGCATGAATTTTCTTTTAACTTACATAGATACATACTACAACATGCATCGATGAAGCAACTTATACCGCAGGTGAGAAGTACTTACATCCTTTCGCTAAATCTTACTAGTATAAGATGTAGGGAAAACAAATCCCCTCTTGCATGCCAAAATCCCCAAAACACCTTTCCAATGCGTACCACCTCCTTGGGAGAAACCTTCCCTTTTTATTCTTCCCCTTGCAAAGCTTTAAGCCTTGGAGCCCTAGGGTTCTTGACCGAAACTTGGAATGAGGAAAGGAAAAATTTGGCTAGAGAGGAAAGGAAGAGGAATATGAAAAGTTAGGTTTTCATCTCTTCCTTTCCCTTTTATACTAAGTGGAAGTTGAAGCATCTCTTCACACAAAATCTGCTTATAATCAATTGTTTCCTCCTTTCAATTTGATGCTTTACCACCACCTAATGGCTACTTAAACAAATTTCAAGTAAGAGATCTAGGGTTCAATCCTAGCCTAGGCAATTTATGATTGTATTTTTATTTCTTTTTCTCTTCTTCTACTTTTTTTTTATTTAAATAGAGGAAATTTATGGCCATTAAATAGCTCCCATACGCTGATCTTTTGTGGGTGATGCTCTGTGTAGTGTCCAAAACCTCAATTGTTCAATTAAGAGGGTCTACATATTTAAGTAGGTTAAATTTAATTAAGAAGTTATTATGGATGTTGGATTAATTAATTATATTAAGAAAATAGCAGGATATAAATATGTATAAAGATTTATAAAGACTTAGTGTATAAATTTTATCAATATAGAAAAAAATATATGAGAAATTAATATATCAACCTATGTACCTAACATGAGTGTGTGTGTATATATATATATATATATATATATAATGTATAATTACGAAATTTAATAAATGACTTAGTATTAAGAAACTATAATATGAATTATATATTACCATGTATATGTAATATATACATGGATATATATAAATATGAAATTAATATATGGTTATAAATGTGTACAAAATTAATACAATTAATTAATGAAATTTAATGCAATGACTTAGTATTAAGAAACTATAATATGAATTATATATTATTAGGTATATGTGATATATACATGGATATATATAAATATGAAATTAGTATATGGATATAAATGTGTATGGCTCCCTCTTCTATTTAATCTTACCTTCAAAAGGCTCACTTTTGATATTGCCGCTGGCCCTAATAAGGTTTCGCCTCCCCCCTTGTTTCTTAACCTGTGTTAGAGTTTCAAGGGAAGACAAGGAGTTAATAGCTAAGTACTTAAGGTATGTTCTCAACTTTGTTAAAGCTTTAATTAGTTTCTATGTCTTGTGGAAAGAAGTTGCTACCATGGTTTAAGTTCCTTCCTCATCTCTACATGGAAGTTAGAAAATTGTTTATGCTCCTATTGATTGTAGGACTTGTAAGCTTTGAATTTATTTTATGGATCTTTATGTTTTCTTGTATTTTTAAGAAGATGATACTGTTGGAATTCGAAGGTTATTTTGATGTGATCAACAGGTTAAGTTAGGTCCTGTCGTTTGTTTAACCTTGTGTCTAAGTGTGTCGGAGCTTAGGAGCACAGGGAGTCGAGCGGAAGGCGCAGCTAGTGAGAAGGGTGGCATGGGAGAGTACGTCTGAGGGACAAGGCATTGCGGAAGAGTACACCAGCGGATGAGAAGGAAGCATGCGGTGTTTCCGAGGGATGAGAAGCCGGAGAGGAAGATTGCTCAGGGAGCAAGAGATGTAGCTAGCGAGAAGGTCGGCACGGGGTGAACCGAGGGATGAAGAGCTGCGGATGAGTACGCTGGCGGATGAGAAGGAAGCACGTGGCGATTCTGAGGGACGAGAAGTCGGAGCGGAAGCCTGCTCGAGAAGGCCGAAATTGGGTTCGGGTGAGTCTTATTCCGGTTGGCTGAAATCACCCAAGCGAGCGGAGCCAGAGCGAAAGACCTGGACCGAGGCGAGCAGCACTGAAGTAGAGTAATGGGACCAAAAGTCAACTTTGTTGACTTTACTGGTCTAGGGGTTGGCGCCATTCCGGGCGCCCGGAATCAAGTTTTGACCAAGATTGCATCAAGCGCGATCCGTTGTGAAGGGGATAAAAGGTTATTCCCTCCCAGCCACCTGAAACCCTTCCAGGCGCCCCGACCAAGGCTATAAATACAGCCTTGGTCCAGAAGCTTTTCATCAATTCAAGAATTGTGTACTCAACACTTGTGAGCTTCATTTCTAGTTTAGCTTCTTCATTTTCTATGCTTCACTGCTGTAAGAGGCTTTTCCGCCTGAAGGAGGTATTCTAGTGTGCGATCTATTCCATGGATTAACAACCTCCTCAGTTATAACCAAGTAAAAATACCTATGCCTCTTCTTTTAGTTTTTCTCTATTTATTTAATCTATTTTATGCAAGTGTTATTTTGAAAGATCGAAAATGGTTGTGTTTTGTTTTTTGCAGGGCTATTCAACCCCCCCTTTTTGCCAGCCAATGCGATTCGACAAGTGGTATCAGAGCAAGGATGTCTTAGGAGGACTGACCGCCGACTAAAGCAACGAGATGGTTGGAACGAACATCTACCCACCAACGTTCGAGGGGGAGTTCGATGTTTGGAAGCGACGAATGCAGGTTTATTTAAAACTGATTTTAATATGTTATTAATAATGACGTATGGTTACGAAGCTCCAAAGGATACAAAAGGAGAAGAACTTGAGGAGCATCAATGGATTGACGAGCAGCGCGATGAATTCATGACAAACGGTAAGATTGAGTCCCGCCTTCTAAGTGTACTACCTACCCAAGATCTCGAGAGAATCGGAAAATACAGAAGCACAAAAGAACTTTGGGAAAAGTTCTTGAAGCTCTAAAGAACCATTTAAAGCTGACTCCTCGATGGACACCGAGCCGTCAGAAGAATCTGAGACAAAGGAAATTGTCGAGACAACCATAATAGCTGAATTCCACCCCAAGGACACAGAAAACTCATCCCAGATGAGCATCGATGAAGGGGGAGAGTCTTCAGAAGAAAGCAACTCAACAGGAGGAGCATCAAAAGTTGACAAGGTAAGTTAAGTACGGTCTCCACCTCCTGACCAATTGCTTAATTCGGTTAAAATACTATCGAAAGATTTTTTCGAGTTAAAAGTTATATTATCAAAATATTTTTGTGAATTATAGAAATTAAAAATAAAACAAAGAATAGTGAGTTTAAAGAAACTCTAGCAACAGATTGTCGATTAAAGAATCTCGACAAACTAACAAGAGAAAATAACATGTTAAAGGAACAAATACAATTTGCTGCATGTTCAAAATTCCCTGCTTTAAATTTGAGAAATTATGACAAACTAAAATGGAAATTTAAACATCACTAACCTAAACTGTGAATTAGATTTAGTACTTTCAGCGAGAAAATTAAACGGTTAATTTCTTTATGAGGCTTTGTTTAAGAAAGTAGTTGTTGCTCCAATAACCAAGAAGGCCTAGTACCTCGCCACTGCCTGGAAGCAAAAATATTGAAGTGAAATATTTAATTAACTTTCTGATAAAGCATTAAAGTTAAAATTAAATAATGCTTTAGAAAGTGTTACAAATATTTTTTTAGAAATTTAAAAAAATATTTTTAGAAAAAATTTCTTTCTTAAGTTTTCTACTTAGAAAATTCTCAAAAATAATTTTGATTGCAAAACTTAGAAATTTTCTTTTCATGTAAAATTGTCTAACTTATAAATTTTCTTTCACTTAGAAATGTTTTCTAAAAATCATTGAAATAATTTTCAAAAACTTTCTAAGTTTTAACCCTTAGATTTTTTCTTGGAACCCCATTTTTTATGTGATCAAAGGGGGAGAAGGAAAAATATAAGTCTAGGGGGAGGTTGACCAATTTTTTTTCTATAATTTCTTTATATTTTTGCACCTTATTGCAATATTAGTTATTTCTTTTTATGTATATTTACCCTAGATTATGTTGGATTGAGAATTCGCTAGAGGGGGGTGAATAGCGATTTAAAGATATCGGCGTATAGAGTAGGCAGCGGAAAATGAAAACACAATGCTAACAAGGTCATTTTACTTGGTTCAGAGCCTATGTTGACTCCTACTCCAAGGCTCGCACTCGTTGAGTGCTTTTGTTGGGTAATCACTAATAATTTAAAAAGTTTGTACAAATGCAGTATAGGAATTATTTAGTAAAAGAAAAACCAACAATAAGAGAATAAGACTGAAAAAAACTTGTCAGAGAGCCTTTGTAGTGTCGCAGGAGCACAGAAGAGTAGATCGTGAGTTGTTCCTTTGCTTAAGCCTTCACCCTCCTTATATAGGAAGTTCGGGGCACCAGATTCCTTCAGGGCGCCCTGAATGTGACGTACTCAAGCTAGTCAGCGAGCTCCATGTGGTGAGGCGACGATAGGGATACAACTTGCCTCCGGGCGCCCGGACCCTTGTTTTCCAACAATCTCCTTCATGTAAGAAAACGTTAGTCCGAGGCAAGTATAAATTATATCTTGCAACATAGAATGTTATCACAATTTATAGATAAGCAGAACAGTAATTAGATTCCGTCTCACCGAGACCGGAATCTAGTTAAGATCTCAACTTAGAGTTCCGAAATAGTTCTAAGTTGGATCGGCGCCTAACTTCCCTTCTCGGGAACGCGTCCTCACAGTCACTTCCCTCTAGTAACTTACCTTTACTTACCTGCCAGACGTTCGGTCAACCCGTCAACCCATCTGGACTTCGTACCAGTTATCCAATCATCCCGTCGACTTAGTTGGACTTCGTGCCAAACGTCCAGTTTGTCCTTCGACCCGTCTGGATTTCATGCCAGCTATCCGGTCGGCCCGTCGACGTAGCTGGGCTTTGTGCCAGACATTCGGTCAGCCCGTCGACTTGTTTGGACTTCTCCTGCACACTGGGTCAGAGTGTTAGATCACAAATGAAACTAACTTAACCTATTTTGTCATTCATCAAAACTTGAGTTAGGCCGTTAGTGCTAACCGCACCAACAATCTGCCCCTTTTTGATGCAATGACAACCTGTTTAAGTTAGTGAGAAATATGCAATTAAAACAATCAATTTGATTTTTAAGTTAGCTTTTATTTTAAATTTGGTAGTTTGTTGTTTAACTAACTTAACCACCTAACCCCCCCTTTGCCATTCATCAAAAATAAACAAAGAACAAATGATAATTTTAAAAATGCAAGAAAGACTACAAATGTAAGTCAGATTTACTTTGGAGAGTTGAAAATATAGAATATTTTATTTAAAACCTTAGTTTTTAGTTTTCAAAAAATTACTAAGTTTTAAAGATTTAGAAAGATAACTTTTAAACTTGTAAAAATTTTAAAGCTAAAATTTACAAATTTAACCTAATTTTTTAAATGAGCTTTGCAAACATAATTTTCAAATATAGCATTTTTACAAAAAAAGGAGATTATTAGGGCTAAGTCCAATTTTCAAATCAAGTTTTCAAAGCTAAATAGGATTTTATTTCTCAAGACTTAGTTTGTGAAATCCATCTTTCAAAACTAAGTAAAATCTGTTTTCAAACCTAAGTTTGTAACCTCCAATTTTTAAAATAAATTTTCAAAGATATGTTTTTAAAAGCCAAGTAGAATATAATTTTTCAAAACGATTTATGAAAAATCTAAGTCACAAACCCGAATAAAGTTTATTTTTCAAAATCAACTTTTTAAACCTATGTTTGGAAGGTCTAAATTTCAAAACTAAGTTTAAATAGTATGATTTTCAAAAATAAGTTTGAAAAGTTTAAAGTTTAAAAATAAAACCAATTTTCAAACCTATGTTTAAAACAATCCAATTAAGGAAATCTAACTTTCAAAACTAAGTTCGAAAAATCCTAACAAAATTTAAAAAACTTAGTTAGTGTTAAATAGATTTAATAAGAGATATTTTGCAAAAATTAATTTCAAAATAAGTATAAAAATAATTAATCCTCCTCCTGAACCTAACATTATAAAAACTGTCTAACCTGTTAGCTACTTACTAGCTATTAGAGGATAGCAACTTTTACTTGGTTAGTTAGGTCAAGTCTAATTGTAATCAGTTAGTGTTTGATTGAATAACTTAACCTGATTAATGTCTCTTTTGTATTTAACGCCCATACTTATGTCAATGCACTAAATTAAGTTGTTCCTAAGCTTTTGTAAAGGCAGCTGTTCCCAAGCTTTTGTAAGAAAGTTGGGTGAATTTGGTGTAATCTTCAGTCATATGTTTAGAGGAACCACTGTCCAAAATGTAATTGGTTTCCTACAATAGGTAGGTACTAGAATTAGTCTAAGGTTAATCTAAGTTAATTCTTAACATAAAATTTTAAGTTGATTTTTAAAATAAATTTTTAAAGATTTTTTAAATGAATTTTTAAAGACTTTTTTTAAAGAATTTTTAAAGTGATTTTTTTAAAAAATAATTTTTTAAAATATTTATAAAGAGTTTTTAAAATGAAATTTTTAAAGAGTTTTTAAAATGAAATTTTTAAAATGAAATTTTTTAAAGAGTTTTTTTAAATGAAATTTTTAAAGAGTTTTTAAAATGAAATTTTTAAAGATTTTTTAAAATTAATTTTTTTAAAGAGTTTTTAAAATGAATTTTTAAAGAGTTTTTAAAATGAAATTTTTAAAGAGTTTTAAAATGAAATTTTTAAAGAGTTTTTTAAAATGAAATTTTTAAAGAGTTTTTTAAAATGAAATTTTTAAAGAGTTTTTTAAAATAATTTTTAAAGAGTTTTTTAAAATAATTTTTAAAATGATTTTAAAATAAAATTTTAAAATATTTTTAAAATGTTTTTTAAATAATTTTTTAAAATATTTTTAAATTGATTTTTAAATAATTTTTTTAAAAAAGATTTTTAAAATTATTTTAAAAATGTTTTTTAAAATAATTTTTTAAAAGATTTTTAAATAATTTTAAAAAGATTGTTAAAATGATTTTTAAAATTATTTTTAAATAATTTTGTTTAAAAGATTTATAAAATGTTTTTAAATAGATTTTTAAAATTTTAATTTAATTTAATTTAGTTTTTAGTCCTTAGTCATCTCACTTGATCTAAATTTTCAATTAGGGAATCCTATAATTTTGTGAGATGAGTTAGGTTCGATTTTAGGGTTTGGTTTAATTTTGTGTTAAATTTAGGTTTAGCTTTGGGGTCAACAAATAGGCATTTTTCGGATAAATTTCTAGGCTATAGTGAGTCACTTGGACATCATTAGAGTAACCATACTTTCGAGGTTTTCCAAATAGTCCTATCCACTGAACTTAATATAAAACCTTGGTCTAATTGGTTAGGATCCGTAAAGGGTAGCTTCGGTTAGTTCCACTAAGCCAAATGCACCAGGTGGAAGTCATATCTTTCTAGATATGCATAGACATAGTTTCCCTAACGTACTATCATCCAAAACTTCACTAGCACCGTTGGTTAAGTTAAACTATTTTCCCTTTGAACTAGTCCTAATTATCCTGCCGGGCAAATTGGTTTGGGTTACCCTGTCGGATAGGTTAAATTTTGGAGGTGCCAGCTATTCTGGAGCCTACCCCTGAATTATTGGTCTGTTATTTTTAAGATTTAGTTCTTGGTTTATGTCTGTTACTTTTATAATTAAATTTAACTTGATGATATTCTAATTTTTCATGAGTTCTAACATTCTTCGATTTTAATTTAGTTGGTCTAGTTTTATGTTTTAGACTTGGTTTATCAGATTTTACATAGTATATTTTTTCTTTAGGTATGTAGTATTGGTTGATTCTTACTTGCGTGGTTAAGCACTCTTTCGGAACCCACACTTTATTTTGTTGTTTATGTTGGGTTATTAATGATTTAAAAGTTTTATTTGAACTTGACTTGTAGCTAAGTCCGGTTTTGCTGTAAATTACTTTTTGATTATTTAAAATTAGATCTAAATTCTTGGATCTTATTGTAAATTTTTCTAAAAGATATTTTAATTTATTAATTTCTATTTTTAGTGTTAAATCTTCTTCCTCAAGTGTTAGGTCTTGAGTTAGATTAGCATTTGTGATTTGTTCCTTGAGATTTTGATTTTCCTCAAGGAGCAATTCATTTCCATTTTCTATTCTAACTAATTTTCTATTTAAACAAGAACTAATTTTAAAGAATTTTTTATTCAAATTAGAAAATACCACTTCGGGACCTTCGGAAACGAGTGCGGACTCGTGGCTTGATCGGGTTCGGACTCGTCTTCCGATTCGTCCTCCGATACTACTTCGCGGGGCATCAGCGCGAGGTGACTCAGTGCTTTTGATCTTCAGCTTCCGATTCTTCTGAGGATGAGTCACCCCATATTGCTTTGAGAGCCTTCTTTTTGCTTGTCTTCGTCTTGTCGCTCTTCAATCTCGGGCACTCATTCTTGTAGTGCCCCTTTTTGTTGCACCCGAATCATGTCACGTTCCTTGGTTCGATTGGGGAATTAATCTTCTATTGGTCTTTCTTGCTGAAGCTTTTCTTCCTCCTGGTGAACATTTTCCTTACCAGGTTCACCAGGTACTCTTCATTTTCAGAATCCTGGTCGGACTCATCTTCATGTTCAGGTTTGGTCTTTATCCCTTCTTTGGAGGAACCTGCAAACTAGGCAATACCTTTCTCGGATCCAACGTTAGTATGCTCATGTAATTCTAATTCACAAAATAATTCATCAAGTTTTAATTTGGATAATTTTTTTGAAATTTTGTAGGCATCCATGATAGATGCCCACAAAGTATTACATGGGAAGTCATTCATTGCGAACCTGATTAGATCACGATTCTCCATTTGGTGGCCTATCGCGTGGAGTTCGTTGAGGATGTCTTTGATCCTCGCATGCAGTTGACTTGCGGTTTCTCCTTCCCGTATTTTAATATTAAATAACTTATTTAAAAGGAGATCGTGTTTCGTTACCTTGGCGTCACTCATTCCTTCGTGTAGCTCGATCAACTTGTCCCATAGTTCTTTCGCATTATGGTGCGGTCCTACTCGATTCAACTCTTCCTTTGTCAGTCTGCATTGTAGCATGTTGAGTGCTTTGAAGTCTGTTGACGATTTTTTCTTCATGTCCGGAGTCCACTATTCCGGGTCTAGTGGAATTCCGAAATTGTCAACCGGTACCTTGTAGCCTTTGGTGACACTGAACCATTGGTCAAAATCGGTCATCAGGTAGACCTCCATCAGCTTCTTCCAGTATGGAAAATCATCCTCGTTGAATAGGGGAGGATGTACTGTGCTGAAACCTTCAATTTGAGACATTTTAATCTGCACACAAGTAAACAAATAGACACAAAGATCCCAAGACTAGGTCTTGGATTAGTAGTGCAGAATAAAATAAAAGGAAACTAAAAACTGAATTGGTGTTGCACCAATTCAGATTAATTGCGATGAAAAAGTTTCCATAAAGGTAACAATACCAGTTTTGAATATGACAAGAAACTGAAAATTGAAAAAAGAAAGAAACGAGTTTCACCCCCTATCTGATTGGTGGTTGCACCAAATCAGAGCTATACTAGCTCTGATACCAATTGTTGGATCAAGAATTCACTAGAGGGGGGGGGGGGTGAATAGCGATTTAAAGATATCGACGTGTAGAGTAGCCAATGGAAAAATGAAAACACAATGCTAAAAAGGTCGTTTTACTTAGTTCGAAGCCTTTGTCGACTCCTACTCCAAGGCCCGCACTCGTTGAGTGTTTTTGTTGGGCAACCACTAATAATTCGAAAAGTTTTTACAAATGCTATACATGAATTATTTAGTAAAAGAAAAACCAACAATAAGAGAATAAGATAGAAAAAACTTGTCGGAGAGCCTTCGTAGCGTCGCAGGAGCACAGAAGAGTAGATCGTGAGTTGTTCCTTTGCTTGAACCTTCCCCCTCCTTATATAAGAGGTTAGGGGCGCCCAGTTCCCTTCAGGGTACCCTGAATGTGACGTACTCGAGCCAGTCAGCGAGCTCCATGTGGCGAGGTGACGATAGGGATAAAACTTGCCTCCAGGGTGCCCGGATCCCTTCCGGGAGCCCGGACCCTTGTTTTCCAGCAATCTCCTTCCTGCAAGAAAATGTTAGTCCGAGGCAAGTATAAATTATATCCTGCAAAACAAATGTTATCAAAATTTATAGATAAGCAGAATAGTAATTAGATTCCGTCTCACCGAGATTGGAATCTAGTTAAGATCTCAACTTAGAGTTCGAAAATAGTTCTAAGTTGGATCGACGCCTAAGTTCCCTTCCCGGGAACTCGTCCTCACAGTCACTTCCCTCCAGTGACTTACCTTCACTTACCTGCCAGACGCTCGGTCAACCCGTCGACCCGTCTGGACTTCGTGCCAGCTATCCGGTCAGCCCGTCGACCTAGCTAGACTTCGTGCCAAACGTCCGGTCTGCCCTTCGACCCATTTGGACTTCATGCCAGCTATCCGGTCGATCTGTCGACCTAGCTGGGCTTTGTGCCAAACATCCGGTCAGCCCGTCAATCTGTCTCGACTTCTCCTGCACACTCGGTCAGAATGTTAAATCACAAATGAAACTAACTTAACCTATTTTGTCATTCATCAAAACTAGAGTTAGACCGTTAGTACTAACCGCACCAACAGCTTAACTTGGGTTGCTCACATCAAAAAGGGGGAGATTGTTGGAACCCCAAGGTTGTTTTGATGTGATCAACAAGTTAAGTTAAGTCCTGTCATTGTTTTAACCTTGTATCTAAGTGTGCAGGAGCTTAGAAGCATAGGGAGTCGAGCGGAAGACGCAGCTAGCGAGAAGGACGACACGGGAGAGTGCATTTGAGGGATGAGGCATTGCGGAAGAGTACACTGGCAGACGAGAAGGAAGTGTGCGGTGTTTCCGAGGGACGAGAGCTGGAGCGGAAGATTGTTTGGGGAGAAAGAGACGCAGCTAGTGAGAAGGTTGGCATGGGGTGCGACCGAGGGATGAAGAGATATGGATGAGTACGGTGGCGTACGAGAAGGAAGTACGTGACAATTCCGAGGGACGAGAAGCCAGAGAGAAAGCCTGCTCGAGAAGGGCAAAATTCGGTTCAGGTGAGCCTTATTTCAGTTGGCTGAAATCACCCAAGCGAGCGAAGTTGGAGCGGAAGACCTGGACCGAGGCGAGCAGCACCGAAGCAGAGTACTCAAACCAAAAGTCAACTTTATTGACTTTACTGGTTTGGGCACCCGGAACCATTCCGGGTGCTTGGAATCAAGTTTTGACTAAGACCGCGTCAAACACGATCTGTTGTGAAGGGGATAAAAGTTTATCCCCTCCCAGGCGCCTGGAATCCTTCCAGGCGCCTCGACCAAGGCTATAAATATAGCCTTGGTCCATAAGCTTTTCATCAATTCAAGAATTATGTACTCAACATTTGTGAGCTTCATTTCTAGTTTAGCTTCTTCATTTTCTACGCTTCACTGCTATAAGAGGCTTCTCCGCCTGAAGGAGATATTCTAGTGCGCGATTCATTCCTTGGGTTAACAACCTCCCTCGTTGTAACCAAGTAAAAAATACTTGTGCCTCTTCTTTTAGTTTCTCCGCCTAGTTCTCCGCCTAAAAGGAACGAGGCATAACTCACTATGGCTGCTGAAGGGTTCATAATTAGTTTTGGGATGAACTATGATTTTTCAGTTTATTAGGGATCATGATATACTACTAGATTCCACTCATGATCATTCCATAATTAAATAGTTAATTATGGACAACCAAGATAAACCTAGAACCTATTGGGTCACATGCACTATGAGTATCTAAAAGACATAAAATAAGTTATAGAATTAGATTCTCAAATCAAGAGATAAATATTTGGTCGGACTATAGATAAGATAAATATAGAAATATTTGTCAGAAGGGAAGTGTAGATGGGCCACATCTCTTATGAAAGAGTTGGACCCTATTTAGTTTAGTCATAAACCAATTGGTTTAGCCATGAACCAACTTAATTTAGTTTTTAACCAAACTATGGGATTAGTGGGCTAATTTTTGGTTAAGGCATAATGGGTTGGATTTGGACTTTCTAATCCAAGTCATTAAAGAGGACTATATATTGATATGGCTAAGAGAAAATTAACACACAATTCATTATTGGCTTGATTAAGTGTGGGAAACCTAAACCCAATACCTCTCTCTCCCTCTATCTTGGTGTCGACCACAACAAGAGTGTCTCCTCTTATTGCCTTGAACCACGTAAAGTAAGAAGATCTTCCTTTTGCTTCTTTTTCCTCTTCTTGATCCTTCTCCTTTGCTTTGTGGCTAGTACTTTCTGAAGGTGAAGCTTGTTTTCTTGGAGTTGTCTTGAAGAGCTCGTCGTGGATACGAATTGAAGCGAGGTTTGATAACATTGCAAAAGGTTGGTGCCCTTCTCGTTACAAGTCATCCATAAGATATACCTAGAATAATTATTATTCAATTTATTTTATTTTATGCTCTTATCTATGCGATTGTATCTTGCATGCATGTATGTTGATGAAATAAATTAGTTTATTTATCATTAAGTCTTCTGTTGTGCATGTTTATGAAACGTGTTTTTAGCACACACCGCATTGGGCATATCCCAACACCTTTCCACTCTATTTTCACTCCAATTTTCATCCTTTCAATAAAAACATACAAAGATCAAATCTCTGAATAAATTAGAAGAGAAGTGTGACATAATTATGAAATAGGGTGTAACAAACATAAATTATATTTATGAAATAAAAGTAGATATGTGTTAAAGAATGCCTAGACAAATATATTACCTATGCACATCACATTACTTACTCTTAACATTCTTATCCTATCCATGAGGAAGTTGAGAAAAATGATCCAATTAAAGACCCTCTAGTGAGGATATGCATGACCCTGATTCCTTTTCCTCAACGACTTATGAATGCCAAGAAGAATGAAGAATTTGACAAGTTTCTTAAGAATGTTAAAGAACTCTGCATTGAAATTCCTCTCATTGATGCATTGTAGCAAATACCTAAGTTTGCCAAGTTCATGAGAGGAATTATCTCCAACAGAAGGAAAAAAATGGGTATGAGACTATTGCCTTGACTGAGTAGTGTAGTTCACTGATTCTGAATACACTACCTCCAAAGCTCAAAGACCTAGGGAGTTTCTCAATCGCTTGCAGAATTTATACAACATTGATAGATAAAGTATTCTTTTATTTTGTAGAAGGTATAAGTATCATACCTTACAAAGTATGCAAGAAACTTTGATTAAATGACCTCAAGTTAACCACTATGGAACTACAACTAGGAAATCAATCCTGTAGGTACTCCAAGGGTATCATTGAGGGCGTGCTGGTGGAGGTAGGGGCCTTATTATCACAAAAGACTTTGTTATTTTAGAAATGGAGGAAGATGTTAGTATTAACCTTAGTGCCAATTATAAGATGATTGTAAAGGACACATTATTGTATCATATTTCATTATAAATAAAAGGCAAAGTTGGTTATTGTATTTATTTCAGTTCAGTGCCGATTGAATAAATATAATAATGTCCTTGGGTAGTAGGTTCTTATATACAGTATATCAATTGGTTGAATTGATAGTGAGATATTGTAGAGAACACTACTCTTAACTATTCCTAGTCGAGCATTAATATACAAGGACAATATTAATGCGTTGAGACTAGCATGTAGGTCAACGGATGACTTGATCTCACAAGTCATGGATATGAGATATCAGGTTGACACATGGGTATATATTAGAGAATATATACTAAATGACCCGCCATGAGAATGTTTTATGGATCGTTATATGAGTATCATAAACATTCTCATGTGACTATTGGTATGAATAGTCCTTAGACCTGAAGTCACTACGGTTCCCTACATAAGGAGTTGTGTACTTTGGTATCGGCAAACGTCACTTGTAACAAGGTGGATAATAAAGTCGATCACTGGGTATGCAATGAATTATGCGGAGGGATGTGAGTGATATAGATAAGATCTATCCCTTCCATATAACAGAAGCGATATCTGTGGGCCCCTTTATTAGTAGGACACAAGAAAGCATGACCATGCGCAAATGAGTCAATATGAGATATTGAGCTTATTTGATTGAGTGTGTCTACTTAGAGATCAAGAAATACAAAGGTTGATAAGAGGATGACACGGTCTATGCCTCATTGATCAACCTAGATATCAAGGATCGAGGGACAAAGTCATACAAGATAATAGCCACGGACAGGTTAGGTCGGATCTTGACCTTCTCGTCACTTGGGTAGCAATGATGCCTTACTAGATGCCACTCATTGTTTATGTATCTAAATGTTAATTTGGGTGCATTGCCAACATTACGAGAACCTATTGGGTTACACACAAAGAACAAGTAGATTTGGAGATGGGTTCATATGATGAATCATTGGATTAGGTCTAATCCGAATTTGACTTATTGAGTTGGACTCAAGTGGATCTAATTGTTGGATTAAGTCCAATTCAAACTAGACTCAAGTAGTCAATTCGAATTAATGAAATAGTGATGCATTGAATTTGAATTGCATGAGATTAATTAAGTAAAACTCGATTGAATTAGACTTGAGTTAGACTGGAGTGAATTAGACTTGAGTTAGACTCAAATGAGGAGACTTGAGTTAGACTCAAGTGAAGATTAATGGAAATAATCATTGAATTTGGAAATTCAATGATTATTTATCCCATTCAATTTTCAAAATTGAAATGAGGAGTTACACTCATTCAAAATGAAGAGTTACAAGTTTGGCCCTTAATGGAGTGTAAATGCTCATTAAGGCCATTAATGCTAATTAAGTGTTTTATTAGATGAAAATACTTAAGCTTTTTGCTCTTCATTTTGGACTTAAACTTCATTCTTCTTGCACCTCTTCTCCTTGGCTGAAATCCACCTTCAAGGTTGCTAGCACAACCTTTCTCCTTTTGTGAGTTTGTGAGACAAACGAACACTTGTTCGTGTGGATACCATAGAGGCGCGAACGCGAGATCGTGCTGTGATCCAAGCTGTCGGGAGTCCGTGAGCACGCAACACAGGTATACTTCATCATGTTTTAGATCTAACTTAGTATAAAGTTTTGTTTCCCTTCGCATGGATCTTCTGGGGTAATAGGTTTTTCCGCCGCGCGTTTGCGTGTTTAGCAACCTATTACCTAACAGAAGACCCAAAAATTCCCATTATTGTGGGAAGGCCTTTCCTCGCCACTACTAGTGTTGTGATAGATGCGAAGAATGTCAAGCTCTCCTTTGTTGTTGGTGAGGAGAAAATTGAATTCAATTTATCGAAGGCAACTAATTCATTTTCTATTGTGAAAATTTTTTTATTTTGGGTTGGGTGGACTACAACAGGAGGGTTAGAGTGTATACTAAAAGTCTAGTTTTTTTTGTATAAACAGTTATTTTGAAATAAGAATCACATTGGTCAAATGACTACATTTATGTTAAGTGTAGTTGTCTATATAATTTATATTGTAGATAACATGGTGTGAGGAGACACATAGAAGTTCATGTTATCAGTTCCTTATAAATTATAAATAGTAGCTCACAACCAAGATGGAATGGGACAAACCATTGAAGTGGTTGTAGTGTAATTTGGTATTAATTTATCTTGACTATAAAATTGCACTAGTACATTATGAGTGTATTAAGAAGGACTATTTGAGGTAGTTTCTTTTTATACTGATTACATAAAAGAACAAAACCTCTGTTATTATGGAAGTACGTACTCTTAATCATGATATAATAACAAACATGTATACTTAATATTTATTTCTTTAATTTATCAGAGGGTGTGATTTAGTTCGTTAAATCAATAGGCTCGATAAGTTGGGAAATGATATTATTTATATGGTGTGTTGTTGATTATAGAATGAAACTATGTCCTAGTAATATAGGTTGATGATCTCTCCTTGAGGACCTCATAAGGATTGTCATGTAAACCCTGTAGGTGGACTTAGTCCGACATGACAATAAGGTTGAGTGGTACTACTCTTGGAGCTAGATATTAATTAAGCGAGTTGTCAGTAACTCATTTAATTATTGGACATTCAATATCTTAAACATAGGGAGACTAATGCACTCATGATAAGAAGGAGCCCATATTGTAATATGGGATTGGTGCGATAGTGCAATAATAACTCTTTAGTGGTATGAGTTATTATTGATGAACTTGAGTTGGGTGTTCGGGGCGAACACGGGAAGCTCAAGCTCATCGGGAGACCAAAATCAATTCCTCCTCTCGGTCCCTATTGTAGCCTCTTATTTATAAAGCCTTATATCCACTTAGAGCCAAGCTTCTTACCCATCTAATGGTGGTCGGCCAAGCCAAGCTTGGAGCCCAAGCTAGGGCTGACCAAGCCAAAGGATGGAGCCAAGATTAATGGCCGGCCAAGCTTGGAGCCCAAGCAAGGTGGCCGACCACATTAAAATAAAAGGATGTTTTAATTTTTAAAATCTTTCCTTTTGTGGAAGGTATGGCTTTAAAAGAGAGTTTTAAAATTTTAAAATCTTTCCTTTTATAGCTTTCTACGAAGGATTAAGAGAAATGTTTGATATCTTTCCTTATTTGTAGTTAAAGGGAAGATTTTAATTTTTGATAAAACATTCCTTTTTTTAACCATCCACATGTTTTAAAAGAGAGATTTTAATTTATAAAATTTTCCTTTTATAACCAACAAGGGATTTAAAAGAGAAATTTTTTTATTAAAAATTACTTACTGAAAACAAATAAGGAAGTTTTAATTTCATTTTTAAAACTTTTCTTGTTTGGAGCACAAGTAGGTGGCCGGCCATGACAAGTATAAAAGGAAGTTTTAATTTGTTGTTTTAAAACTTTCCTTTTTAGTCATTGGCAAGGAATATAAGAAAGTTTTAATTATGTTTAAAACTTTCCTTTTTTGCCAAGACCAAGGATTATAAAAGAGAAGGAGGGGGTGCCTCACCCATAACACATCTTCTATTCCTCTCTTCCAATCCTTGGTGGCCGACCCTTGTCCTTCTCTCTTCTCCTTTCGTTTTCTCTCTTGGTGGCCGACGACATCTTGTGTGGAGATATCTTGGTGGCCGGTTGCTTGAAGGAGAAGAAGAAGAGAAGGAAGCTCACTTGTCTAGCATCCCTTGGAGGATAGTTGGTGGCCGGATCTAGGAAGCCTTGGAAGAATCTTGAGTGGATTTCATCTTGGAAGATCGTCACCCACACGACGTCCAAGAGAAGGAGGGGAATACGACAGAAAATCAAGAGGTCTATAAGCTCCAAGAGGTATGACTAGTCATTAGTTTCCGCATCATAACTAGTTCATCTTTTGTATAGACTTGAAAAACCAAACACAAGAGGTTATCGGTTTTAAGTTATTATTTTTGTTGTCGATTTTATTTTTCGATTTCATGTTTCGATAATGTGTTTCTATTGAGGTCTCTATAGTTAAACCTAGTTTACTGTAAGAAGTTAAATATTCAGTTACTTTGTGAGGCTTTGTCTAGGAAGTGGTGGATAATCCCATACCCAAGAAGGCCTAGTGCCTCGCCATGTTTAACCTGGAAGCCGATCTTTGAAATAGATATTTGATAACTTCTGTAATATGGTTTAACTTAGGAAGATCACATCGGTTAAACTTGGAGTAAAAATGTTAAGTATTGTTTCCAATCCAAGTTTAACTTCTGAAGGACAATTTGGATTAATAATATTAAGCATCATTTGCAATCCAAATTTAACTTCAGTAGAGCACATGGGTAGCTAGAATAGTTCTATGCTTGTACAAAATTTTTATACAGGAGAACTAGAACGGTATTCATAGTAGCAACCAACAATTGGTATCAGAGCTAGGATTTACCTCTGTGTGTTTGGTTTTTAGTTTAATTATGCACATGTCATACATATTTTAGGCAGGATAATAGTAGGATGTGCAAATAGATTAACTCTGTGGTTGCAGACTCCAACTATTATGACCTATTGTGATTGTGTGTGATTGGACCCTCGGACTTGTCGAGGGCATTTTATATGTGTACATGATTGTATTTATTAAATACAACAGGAGCTATATTAGTACTAGGATTTTACATTTTGTTCGATCTAGACTTTATGTACATTCCTTTGTGGAATATAGGATCGATATATGTAAAATTTTATTTTTATCGCGGATCGTATCCTTGCGAGGTGTGGTGCTATTTGAGGACTAGAGGCGTAGAAGAAAAGGAAGCTTGATGGGCACGACGACATGAGCCCTAGGGCTGGCGACTATTTTTGACAACTGCTATGGTTGGCAGCACACGGAGGACAGTGATGGAAGAGACCATAATAGTTGGAAATTGTTTTTCTATATTTATTGCTTTTATTTACTGTGATGTGTGTGTGTGCATCCTAAAATCATCATCTTAAATAACTAAGTGGGAGAGGGATTTATAAATAAATTCCACGGTCTCAATTACTGGTTTGTAAGTGATGTAAACAAACTTGTGCATTGGCTCTGAGTGCCTTCCTCCACATCAGATGAGTTTTTTTACGGATCACTAGATCAAACTTTCTTTATGGATGATTATAGGAAATTATTTAGGAGCGTGTAATCTTCTCCATCTAAAGGGACATAATCCTATTTATTGGACTAAGTATCAAGTAATGGTATACACTTAGGTGCATTTAATAGTATACTCCCCATCAGAGTCACTGTTATTATTTGTGTGACCCAAGGAATACCAACTATTAATTTTATTTGTCATAAAGTTAGGTTGACAAGAATAAAATTAATGGGTAAAACCTTCTCTTACAAATGTTTGAATTTGTATACGTCCACACTATCATGGCATACAAAATTCACGGTGTTTTGAGGTGTTGGTGAATTTAAATAATATTGTTTGATGACTCAATATTATTCTAAATTCTAAAGTTTTAACCAAAACTTATTTTATGATTCTTAGGATGACTTTTAACCCACTGCCTATTATTCTGAAAGAGAATAAATTTACTGATCCCAATTACATAGATTGGAAAAGAAACCTGGACATTGTCCTAACTGCTGACGGCTATAAGTTTGTACTGTAGAGGTCTGCCCTAATGAGCCTAATAGTGATTCTAGTGAAGAGGAGATTGAGTATCATAAGAAATGGGTCAAGGAAGATGAGATGACGTAGTGTTACATTTTGGCTTCTATGTCAAATGTGTTGCAACATCAGTATCAGTCCATGCCTACTGCCTATAACATGATGTACAATCTCAAGGAACTCTTCAGACACCAGAATCGGGATGCTAGGCAAGAGGCTATGAGAAACTTAATGACAACCACCATGGAAGAGGGGACACCCGTGAGGGATCATATCCTCAAAATGATGGCTTACTCGAACGAGATACAAATCCTTGGAGCCGAAATCGATGGGGAAACCCAGGTCAATATTATTCTCCAAATGCTACCCAAAAGTTTTGAGCAATTCCGCCTGAACTACAATATGAATAAAAGAATTTATTCATTGGTGGAACTACTGACAGAACTCCAGGCAGCAGAAGGGCTATTTCGTCATAATTCTCAAATTCACTTTCTTGAAAATGTTTCTACTTCTAACTCGAAAGGCAAGAAGAAGAAGAAGAAACAAGATGGCTCGGTAAAAAAAGTGAATCGATCTCTAGGTACTGGACTAAAAGTAGGAATAAAGAAGCTGAAGGGAAAGTGCTTCATTTGCAAGCAGTCTAGACATTGGAAGGTGGACTATCCTCGTAGGAAAGAGAACAATAAAGGTATATCTTATGCTCTAGTTGTTGAAACATGTTTAGCGGTGTTATCTACTAGTACCTGGTGTGTAGATACAGGAGCCACTGATCATGTCTACAATTCATTGCAGGGGTTCCAGGAAATCCGATTACTATATGAGGGAGACATAACCGTCTACATTGGCAATGCTACGAAAGTGGCGGCTATTGAGTGGGAGATGTCTATTTATCATTTGATAGGAATAAAACTTTGATTTTGAGAAATTGTCTTTATGTACAAAGTTTTAGAAAGAATTTAATTTCAGTTGCTAAACTATTTTTGGATGGATATGCTGTATCTTTTGATGATAAAGTGGTTATCAAGAAAAATAGGGTTATTACCTGTTCTGATACATTAGTTGACAATTTGTATACTCTAAATCCAATAACTCCCGTAAAGCAACAAATAGAAATTAATAACACATCCTCTAATTCTAATAAGAGAAAGGAACCTTCAGAAATGAACCAAACATATCTTTGACATCTAAGACTTGGTCATATTAACTTAAGTAGGATTCAAAGGCTTATAGTCGATGGACTCTTGGGTTCATCAGTGTTGGAAAACATTCCAACCTATGAATCTTGCTTGGAAGGAAAAATGACCAAGAAACCTTTTAAGGCCAAGGGGTATAGAGCAAAAGATGTGATGGAATTGGTTTATTCTGATTTGTGTGGACCTATGACTATCCAGGCAAGAGGTGGTTTCGAATATTTTGTCTCTTTTATAGATGATTATGTAACACCCATAACGTCTCTAGTAAATTTTATGTAGTTTTTGCATGATTAGAATGGGTTTTATGTGGGTTCCTTCTACAAAAAAAAAAGAAAAGAAAATAGAACCAAAAAGAAGCATGGCCAAGGTTCGAACCTTGAACCTTTTAGTAAGTGACAAAGCTTTAAGTAGAATGGAGTAACCAATAGCCCAAGAGGAAGTATTGTTAGGAAGGAAAGGGAAGTTGTAGTTAAGGGTAGGGAGGGTGAAGGGACACCTTTCACTTAGAAGAAATGTTTATCTTTTCTTTCCCCCTCCACTTAGAATGGAAAAATTCATTTTACTTCTTCCTTTTTAGAAATAAATAGAAATAAAAAGGTAAAAGAAAGAAAAGTTCATTCTTTCTTCTTCCTTTTCATGTAGAATAAGAAGGAAGAAGAGGGCAAGGGAATTTGGTTTCTCCTTTCTTCTTCTTCTTCTTCTTCTTCCTCCACCGAAACTCCAAGTTCCTCTCTCCCATTGCTGAATTCAAGCTAAGGGCTTTCTTCCTAAGAAAACTTCACAAAGGGAAGTTCTTGAAACATACTTCTTATTACAAGGAAAAACAAGGAAAAAGGGAATTCTAGAAGCGAAAAAGGGTCTTCTTCTTCTTCTTCACCAAGGGTATTTTCTTAGTAAACCAAGCAAGAGGATGTAAGTATCTCCCTCACCTGTGGTACAAGTAGTTTACGAGTGTTTTCCATGTTTGATGTTGCTTAAGAATCTAGAATCATGCCTAGTAGTTTCGGCCAAGAAGAGATAAAGGGCCTAGGAAAGTTTAAACTCCATTTAGGTTTGCTTATGTATTTTCTTATAATGCCTAATAAGTTAGGTGATGTCATTAAGATGTTATTCATGATTTATGTTGCTTAAAAACCTAGAAATCATGCTTTGAAGTTTCAGCCAAGAAGAGATAAAGGGCCTAGGAAAGTTTAAACTCCATTTAGGTTTTCTTATGTATTTTCTTATGATGCCTAATAAGTTAGGTGATGTCATTATGATGTTATTCATGATTTATGTTGCTTAAAAAAAATAGAAATCATGCTTTGAAGTTTCGGCCAAGAAGAGATAAAGGGCCTAGGAAAGTTTAAACTCCATTTAGATTTGTTTATGCTTTCTCTCATGATACCTAATATGTTATGTGATGTTATTAAGAGGTTATTCATGATTTATGTTGCTTATAAACCTAGGAACAAACCTTGTAAGTTTCGGCCAAGAACAAAATGAAAAGGCTTAGGGAAATTGAACTCCAACTAGATTTGCTTAGGTTTTCTTCTATGTCATGCTATGTATCATATGATATTAGTTTAAAGTTCATGCTTGAAGTTGCTTAAAAGAAAACCTAGATTCATGCTCTATAGGTTTCGGCCAAGACTTGGAATTAGGGTTGGAAATTTCATGTATGCTTGCTAAAAGTCTCACTTGTTATGCCATGTATCATATGATATTAATTTAATGTTTCATGCTTAAAGTTGCTTACGAGAACCCTAGATTCATGCTCTATAGGTTTCGGCCAAGACTTGGAATTAGAGTTGGAAATTTCATGTATGCTTGCTAAGAGTCTCACTTGTTATGCCATGTATCATATGATATTAATTTAATGTTTCATGCTTAAAGTTCCTTATGAGAACCCTAGAATCATGCTTATAGGTTTCGGCCAAGACTTGGAATTAGGGTTGGAAATTTCATGTATGCTTGCTAAGAGTCTCACTTGTTATGCCATGTATCATATGATATTAATTTAATGTTTCATGATTAAAGTTGCTTATAAGAACCCTAGAATCATGCTTATAGGTTTCGGCCAAGACATGGAATTAGGTTTTGTAGAAAGATCAAAACCCCAATTATGTTAGTTAGAGCCCTAGAGTCAATCATTTGATGATTGTATGGACTCATGTATATCATATTCTTGTATATTAATAAAGGCTTTTGTTTGGTTATTATACTTATTTATATTAGTGCCAAATAGACTAAGTATAATAGCGTCCTTGAGTAGAAGGTTCATACCTATATCAATCGATTAGTTGAATCGATAGTGAGATGATATAGGGAACACTACTCTAAATCATTCCTAGTCGAGTATTAACATTCAGGGACAATGTTAATGCAATAAGACTAGCATGTAGGTTAGCTTGATGACTTGATCTCACAAGTCATGGATATGGAGATATTAAGTTGACACATGGGTATGCATTGGAGAATGTATACTGAATGACTCGCCATGAGAAAGTATCATGGATCGTTATATGAGTGTCATATACTTTCTCATGTGGCTATTAGTATGACTATTAGTCCTTAGACCTGAAGTCACCATGGATCCCTACATAAGGAGTTATGTACTTTAGTTTCGTCAAACGTCACCCGTAACTGGGTGGACTATAAAGGCGATTACTGGGTATGTAACGAATTATGCAGAGGGATGTGAGTGATGTAGATGGGATCTATCCCTCCCATATGACGGGAGCGACATCGCTATTCTTGATAGAGTGAGACCACTAAGTGCATGGCCATGCCCAAATGAGTCAACATTAGATGTTGAGTTCATTTGATCGAGTGCGTCTACTTGGAGTTCAAGATTTAGATTGATTAGAGGATGACACGGTCTATGCCTCACATTGATCAATCTAGATGTCTAGGATAGAAGGACATTTGTCACATATTGTGAGGAGTCACAATTAGTAGTCACAAGGTGATGTTGGATCTCAACATTCTTGTAACTTGGGTAGTAATGATGTGTTGCTAGATACGGCTCATTACTTATGCTCCTAAATGGGTTTAGGGCATTGCCAACGTTACAAGAACCTATAGGGTCACACACTTAGGACAATTAGATGGAGATTTGGTTCATATGATGAACCAAGAGGATTAGATTCATTTGATGAATCATATTGGATTAAGAGTAATCCAAATTGGGCTAATTGAGTTGGACTCAAGTTGATTCATGTTTAATTCAACTTAATTTAATGAATTAGATTAATTATATTAAGTTGGCTTGAATCATATGGTTGGATTAGATCAACCATGAGAGAGATTTGATCAAGTTTGACTTGATTTGAGAGGAAGAGAAAAAGTCATGTTTGACTTGACTTTTTGCCACATCACTAGTGAGTTGGCAAGATGTGGACCAATAGGATTGCTCCACATCATCAATGTGTGCCACCTCATGGAGGTTACAAGCCTCCATAGCATTTAATGTGGCCGGCCCACATTAAATGAGGAGGTTACACATGTTGCCATGTCATTTAGTGAGGTGGCAATATGTGGACCAATTGTGTTGATCCACATCATCCTAGAGTGCCACCTCATGGGGGTTACAACTCTTAATGGTTTCATATTAATTGCAATTAATGCAATTAATTTGGTGGTTTTACCATGGAGAGTGGCCGGCCACTTTGGGTGTGAATGTGAATTTGATTTTTCATTCAAGTGGTGCATCTTCTTTCTCCTTCCTCTCAAGCTCTCCCTCTCCCTCTCCTCCCCACTTGGCCGAACCTTACCAAGGTGCTAGCACACCTTTGTGTGAGGTTTTCTCCACCTAAGTTGTCCGTGTGGATACTTCTAGAGGACCGGCGCTTGACGGTCTTGAGATCCGGCAACACCTTGGAAGAGCGGGATTCGCGTAGGGCGCGCATCAAGGGTAAACACTTTCTCCTCGTAGATCTAAGTAGTAGATCAGTTTTTGAACTCGTACAAGAAATATTTTTTCGAATTTTGTATACGAATCTTTGCACGGATCTACGGCTTTGGGTCCTTCGGGGTTTCCGCGACGCGAAAAAGCGGTTTTCGCGGCTCGAAGAACCCAACAGTGGTATCAGAGCCACGTGCTAAGACTTGTACGAGTTAGTTTTTGGTTTTTGGAAAACAAAAAGCTTCTGTGATTTTCTGTAAAAATTCAATTTTTATGTTTTTATGGGTAATTTTTCCTTATAGTCGAAGCACAAGTGTCTCGGCACTTGTAGGCTTCGGCTATCGGGAAGAATTTTCCCAAACGGCTTCGTTTCGACCCAAAATCTTTTGGGACAGCAGACTTGGGTGCCTTTAGATCGCAACGGAGCAACTCACGATGGTTAGATTGTGGGTAGGGGCGCTGCCCCTAACCCCGCAAGGGGATTTGCTCTGCGATCGCACCAGAAATCGCTAAAAACGAACCCGTCGGGAAGATTTTTTTCGAAACGGTAATGTCTCGGCCCAAATCGTTTTGGGACAGCGGGTTTGGGCGCTGTTGGATCGCAATGGGACCCTCGCGATGGTTAGATTGCGGGTAGGGGCGCTGCCCCTGGCCCCGCAAGGGGATCCATTCCGCGATTGCGCCCGAAACCGCTAACCGGGACCGCCGGGAAATTTTACTTGTAAAATTGTAAAAAATTATTTTTTAAAATTACAGAAAATAAGAAAATATATAATTTTGAATTATATATTAATTTTTTGATAGTCATGGCCCAAAACCCAATATGATTGGTTGTGTTGTAATTCATAATACGGCCTGCGTGCCGTGATGTGTTTTCGCGTGTTGTATTTATTTTATTATTCGCGACCTGCGCGTCGTGCCTCATCTTTTATTCTTGTTGTAAATTAGATTTAGACTCGAATGTAACTCGAGTTTCAAATTGTAATGTACAAATTGGAGCGGTGGAGGGTCCACACGAGACGGAGTTCCGAGGCGGGCACGAGCAACACAAGGTGGTCAAAGGGAGGAGCTTGGAGAAGCTGTTGACCCTAGGTTGACCATTCGATCTTCTCATTGGCTTGAGAAGATCGTAGTAGGGCCATGACTAAATCACAAATAGATTAATTAATTAATTATTATGTATCTGATGCATGTTTAATAGTTAATTAATTAATTAGTGCCTTAACGATTAGATTAGATCTAAGTCGTGCACATGATGCACCCTTGCGATTAGATTAGATCTAAGTCGTGCACAAGATGCATCCTTCTCGATTAGATTAGATCTAGATCGAACCAACTCTAAATGCCTAACCGTGCCGTGATACCTATCACTACCTCGATCACATGTATTGTTGAATCTGCCAAAGCAGAGCAATACATATTATCTTGGTAGGGTACGGAGGGATAATCTTGGTCCCGCCTATCAACGCATGAGTGAATATGAACTCAATTAGATTGAGTATTCCTAGTTACTCGGTTGGATCGAGTCAACTATAGGCATTATTCTAACGGTTGGAAAAGATAGGTCAAAATCACATCTATATTATCTCTCGGGCGTATTAGCCAAAGCTAACTCGAGTTTTAATATAAATGCGAATATTGATTCTATAAACAAGAGTTGCATAGAGATGTAATTGGTAATCGTTACCTACTGATCATACTAAGCCTTGGGCGTATTAGCCAAAGATAACTCAAGGGTTAGTATGATGTGGATCTTGTCCCACAAGAATTATAGAATTCAGTGGAAGCATCATTTAATTAAAGGCCTAATTAAATGATTTTTAAAAGAATATGATATTTATTTCTACAAATTTTTTCTGTTGTAGATAACCATGACGTCAAATACGAACACTTTCTCCCTGCGATCTGTCCTTGAGAAGGACAAGCTCAACGGAGCAAATTTCTTGGACTGGTACAGGAACTTGAGAATAGTTCTCACCCAGGAGCGTAAGCTGTACGTTCTGGAGCAGCCCATTCTTGAGGCTCCTCCTGCCAATGCCCCGCGAGCCGACAAAGATGCTTATAAGAAGCATCAAGACGACGCATTAGATGTGTCATGTCTAATGCTCGCGACCATGAACTCAGAGATTCAGAAGCAACATGAGTTGATGGGTGCTTACGATATGGTTGAGCATCTTCGCCAACTATATCAGGGACAAGCGAGGCATGAGAGATTTGAGATCTCGAAGGCACTGTTTCAGTGCAAGATGTCAGACGGGGCTCCTGTAGGTCCTTATGTACTCAAGATGATTGGGTACATAGAGAACCTACAAAGACTGGGGTTCCCACTTGGCCAAGAGCTGGCCACTGACTTGATCTTGCAGTCCTTGCCAGATAGCTATAGTCAATTCATTCTGAAATATAACATGAACGAGATTGACAAGCCACTGCCCGAGCTACTTAGTATGTTACGAACTGCTGAGATTAACCTTAAGAAGGTTAAGCCCATTCTGATGGTTCAGAAGCACAAGGGCGAGGGCAAGCCCAAAGGTAAGGGAAAGTCCAAAACCAAGGGCAATGGCAAGGCACTGAAGCCTGAAGGAGGGGTCGCCATGGATGCTACCTGCTTCCACTGCGGTCAGACCGGGCACTGGAAGAGGAACTGCAAGGTATACTTGGAGGATCTAAAGAAGAAGCGAAGTGACACTTCCACTTCAGGTATATATGTTATAGAAGTCAATCTATCTATTTCTACATCTTGGGTATTAGATACTGGATGTGCTTCTCACATTTGTATTGATGTGCAGGCGCTGAGAAATAGCAGAGCATTGACAAAGGACGAGGTGGACCTACGAGAAGGCAATAGAGCAAGAGTTGCTGCTGTTGCTATAGGGATTTACTTTCTATCTCTGCCCTCTAGGCTTGTACTGGAGTTAGTCGATTGTTGTTATGTGCCTGCTCTTACTAAGAACATAGTTTCAGTTTCTTGTTTAGACAAGAAAGGATACTCTTTTATAATAAAAGACAAATGTTGTTCTGTTTATTTGAAAGATATGTTCTATTGTAGTGCACCACTAATAAACGGACTCTATATTCTAGACCTTGAGAGCCCTATCTATAACATTAATACCAAGAGGTTCAAGTCAAAAGACAAGAACCAAACATACCTCTGGCACTGTCGCTTAGGTCATGACAAGCACTTATCCCAGCTCCATAAGGATGGTATGCTGGACTCATTTGATTTAGAATCATATGAGATATGTGAGTCATGCCAACGAGGCAAGATGACCAAGACCCCCTTTAGTGGGCCTAGCGAGAGAGCAACTGATTTGTTAGGTATGCATGGTATTTGTTATACTAGCTTAGGAACTTTAAAAAATGCATTAAAAACCCAGAAAGGACATCAAAAGTCACTTTAGAAAAAACCCCCCATGCATGCACACGAAAATGGTCCTCATGTTGGACCAATTTCACTTTCAAATTGAAGGAATGTGATCCACTTAGTTGTTGCCTCCATTGTGCATTGATCCTCCTTTTCCTTGAGCCTCATTATTAAGCCTTCCAAAGCTTGCTTCATTCTCTTAGTCGTGGACCTTGTCATGGGTCCCCCAATTTCCTTCAATGCCTCTTCTTGGCTCACATCAGGTACCCTCTACCACGGATTGACGACCTGTTTGACCAGTTAAAAGGTGCCACCGTCTTCTCTAAGATTGACCTGAGGTCTGACTATCATCAAGTAAAAGTGAAACAGGATGATAGACCGAAGACGACTTTCCGAACAAGATACGGACACTATGAGTTCGTAGTCATGCCCTTCGGAGTGACGAATGCTCATGCTATGATTATGGACCTGATGAATCGGGTATTCTCGGCATTCCTCGACAAATTTGTGATCGTCTTCATCGACGATATCCTCATCTATTCGTGAACCCAAGTAGAGCATACCGAACACCTGAACATTGTATTGCAGATTCTTCGGGAGAAGCAGCTGTATGCGAAATTCTCCAAATGCGAGTTCTGGCTCGATCGAGTATCATTTTTAGGTCATATTATCTCCAAGGACGGGGTAATGGTAGACCCCATAAAGATTGAGGTTGTGAGTAACTGGACCAGGCCAAAGAATGTTAATGAGATCAGGAGTTTTCTCAGGCTAGCAGGTTATTGCAGGAAGTTCATAGAGGATTTCTCTAGAATTGCAGCCCCTATGACAGCTCTCACCAGGAAGAACAAGAAGTATGAATGAACAGATGACTGCGAGAAGAGTTTCACAGAATTAAAAAGGAAATTGACTAGTGCTCCAATCCTCACTCTTTCGGAAAGTAACAAATGTTTTGATATGTATAACGACACATCCAAGTTAGGACTCGGAGCTATACTGATGTAGAACGGCAAGGTCATTGCCTACGCCTCTAGGCAACTCAAGTAACATGAAAGAAATTACCCCACCCACGATCTAGAGCTAGCAGCCGTGGACTTTGCTCTCAAAATATAGAGGCATTATCTATATGGAGCTTAGTGTAAGATTTATACAGATCACCAGAGTCTGAAATACTTTTTCACACAGAAAGACCTAAACATGGGACAATGCAGATGGCTCGAGTTAGTCAAGGACTATGACTGCGAGATCTTTTACCTCCGGGAAAAGAGAACAAAGTGGCCGATGCACTCAGCGGGAAGTCCTGTGCCACCTTAATGTCGCTATCGGCATTGTCCCAACCCTAGGAAGGGAAATTATGTGTTACGATATGAAATAAAGATACCCAGAGCTATTCTAAGTTCGAGGATGAACTTTTTATAAGGTATGGGGAATTGTAACACCCATAAAGTCTCTAGTAAATTTTATGTAGTTTTTGCATGATTAGAATGAGTTTTATGTGGGTTCCTTCTACAAAAAAAAGGAAAATAGAACCAAAAAGAAGCATGGCCAAGGTTCGAACCTTGAACCTTTTAGTAAGTGACAAAGCTTTAAGTAGAATGGATGTAAATTTTATTTTATGTTCAATCTAGTTTGTACATTCCCTCGAGGAATATAGGATCGGAAAATGTAAAATTCTATTTATGTCGCGGATCGAATCTTGCAAGGCGTGGAACCGTTTGAGGACCAGAGGCACAGTGGAACAAGGAGCAAGATGGACGCGACAACTAGACCCGGTGGAAGTGGCCAAAGATGGCAGCAGCTAGGGTTGGCGACACACGGAGGATAACAATAGATAAAAGCCATAATAGTTGAAAATTAGTTTTTCTGTTTATTGCTTTTTATGCTATGACTCCGTGTGCTTGTTAGTATGCATGTTAAGTAGACTAACATAGTCAAAATTCCTCATTTTAAATAACTAAGTGGGAGAGAGATTTATTTTTAAATAAATTCCACGGTCTCCATTACTGGTTTATAAGTGATGCAGCAAGCTTGCGTGTTGGCTCTGAGTGCCTTCCTCCATATCGGATGAGATTGTTTGCAGATTACTAGATTAAACTTCCATTTTGGATGACTATAGGAAGTTAATTAAGAGCGTGTGATCTTCCCCATCGGAAGGGGCACAATCTTATTAATGAACTTAGTGTCAAGTAATGGTATGCACTTAGGCACGTCTAATAGTATCCTCCCCATCGGAGTCACTGCTATTCTTCGTGTGACCAAAGGAAAGCAACTATTAATTTTATTTGTCAAAAAGTTAGGTTGACAAGATAATAAAATTAATGGGTTAAACCCTCCTTTTACAAAAATTTGAATTTGTATATGTCCACACTATCGTGGCATATAAAATTCAAGGTGTTTTAAGGTGTTGGTTAATTTAAAATAGTATTGTTTGAGCAATCAATATTATTTTAAATTTAGAGTTCTGACCAAAAGTTATTTGTGATTCTTAGGATGACTTTCAACCCACTGGCCATCATACTAAAAGAGAACATACTTATTGGTCCTAACTACATAGATTGGAAAAGGAACCTGGACATTGTTCTAACTACTGAAAGCTATAAATTTGTATTGACTGAACCTTACCCTGATACCCCCAATGGTGAATCTACTCAAGAGGAGATTGAGTATCATAGGAAATGGGTAAAAGCAGATGAGATGGCGCGGTGTTACATTTTGGCTTCAATGTCAAATGTATTGCAACATCAGCATCAAGATTTACCAATAACTTATGATATTATGAATAATCTCAAAGAACTCTTTGGTCACCAGGATCGGGCCTCTAGGCAAGAAGCCATGAGAAAGATAATGACAACCACTATGCAAGAGGGTACTCCTGTGAGGGATCATATCCTAAAGATGATGGCTTATCTGAATGAAATACAAATCCTTGGAGGAGAAATTGATAGGGAAACCCATATCGATATGATCCTCCAAACGCTACCTAGAAGTTTTGAGCAATTTTGCCTGAATTACAATATGAATAAAAGGGTATATTCATTGGCGGAACTACTGATAGAACTTCAGGTAGCAGAAGGTTTGTTCCGTCATAATTCTCATATTCACTATGCTGAAAATGGTTCTACTTCTAAACCGAAAGGAAAGAAGAAGAAGAAACAAGTTAGCTCAGCAAACAAAGTGAATAAATCTCAGAATACAGGACCAAAAGCTGGAATGAAGAAGCCGAAGGGCAAGTGCTTCATCTGCAAGCAGTCAGGGCATTGGAAGGCGGACTGTCCTCATAGGAATCAAAACAACAAAGGTATATCTCATGTTCTGGTTGTTGAAACATGTTTAGCAGTGTTATCTACCAGCACCTGGTGTGTAGATACGGGAGCCACTGATCATGTCTGCAATTCCTTGCAGGGGTTCCAGAAAACCCGACGACTATCTGAAGGAGAGATTACCGTCTACATGGGCAATGCTACTAAGGTGGCGGCTGTTGCAGTGGGAGATGTCTACTTATCTTTTAATAAGAATAGAAATTTGGTTTTAAGAAATTGTCTTTATGTATCCAGTTTTAGAAAGAATTTAATTTCAGTTTCTAAACTGTTTTTAGATGGATATTCAGTTTCCTTTAGTAACGATGTGGTTATTAAGAGAAATAAAGTGATTATCTGTTCTGGTACATTGGTTGGCAATCTATATACTTTAAATCCAATTTCTCTCACAAAGCAAAATATGGAAATTAATAACACATCTTCTAACTCAAATAAGAGAAAAGAACCTTCAAAATGAACCAAGCATATCTTTGGCATCTAAGGCTTGGTCATATTAACTTATGTAGGATTCAAAGACTTATAACCGATGGACTCTTGGGTTCATTAGAGTTGGAAAATTTTCCAACTTGTGAATCTTGCTTAGAAGGTAAAATGACCAAGAGGCCTTTTAAGGCCATGGGGTATAGAGCCAAAGAAGTGTTAGAATTGGTTCATTCTGATTTGTGTGGACCTATGTCTATCCAGGCAAGAGGTGGTTTTGAATATTTTGTCTCTTTTATAGACGATTATTCAAGATACGGATACATTTACCTAATGCGCCGCAAGTCCGAGTGCTTTGATAAGTTCAAAGAATACAAGGCTGATGTGGAGAAACGACTAGGTAAAAGTATCAAGATACTACTGTCTGATCGTGGTGGCGAATACCTCTTAGGAGAGTTTAGGAATGACTTATCAGAAGCCGGGATTCAATCCCAATTGTCCGCACCTGGTACACCCCAACACAATGGTGTGGCAGAACGAAGGAATAGGACTCTTATGGAGATTGTTAGATTGATGATGAGTTATTCAGAATTACCAAATTCATTTTGGGGATACACTCTGGAAACGGAAGTGAACATTCTGAACTTAGTACCTTCTAAATCAGTTTCTTCTACTCCCACAGAATTGTGGAATGGGCGAAAACCCTGTTTAAGACATATTCGGATTTGGGGTATTCCAGCACATGTGCTGAAACCAGATGCTGATAAGTTAGAATCTCGTACAGAAGTTCACGTGTTTGTAGGTTGTCCCAGAGGAACGAAAGGTGGTTTATTTTATAGTCCTCAAGAAGGTCATTGTTAGCACCAATGCCCAATTTTTAGAAGAAGACTATATAATGGATCACAAGACTAGTAGCAAAGTTGTTTTAGAAGAACTTAGAGAGGACACGTCTACATTGATACCAACAGTACAAGATGAAGTACCACAAGAGACTACAACACGTATCACACATAATACACAACCACAGACGGTGCCTCGCCGTAGTGGGAGAGTTGTGAGGGAACCTGAGAGATCATGTTGTTGGGAGAGTCTTCAGACTTGATCTCAGGTAAACATGAACCTGATCCCCGAACATATGACGAAGTACTCCAAGATATAGATGCACATCTTGGCAAAAGGCAATGAATTCTGAAATAGAGTCTATGTACTCTAATAAGGTCTGTGAGCTTGTAGAACCACCCGATGGTGTAAAAACCGTTGGATGCAAGTGGATCTACAAAAGGAAAAGAAGGACAGACGGGAAGGTAGAAACCTTCAAAGCTAAGCTTGTTGCAAAAGGGTACACTCAGAAAGAGGGAATCGATTATGCGGAGACCTTTTCACCGGTAGCCATGCTTAAGTCTATCCGGATACTCTTATCCATTGCTGCTCATATGGATTATGAGATTAGGCAAATGGATGTGAAGACAGCTTTCCTTAATGGAAGTCTTGAAGAAAACATCCATATGAAGCAACCAGAAGGGTTCATTGAAAAAGGCAAAGAGCATCTAGTGTGCAAGCTCAATCGACCCATTTATGGACTGAAGCAAGCTTCAAGGTCTTGGAACATCCGGTTTAATAAAGTAATCCAGTCATATGGATTTATTCAGTGTCCGGATGAGTCTTGTGTATACAAGAAGTGTAACGGAAACGTGGTGGTATTTCTTGTACTATACATAGATGATATTTTGTTAATTAGCAACAATATCAAGGTATTATCGGACGTAAGGGTATGGTTGTCCAAACAATTTGATATGAAGGACTTAGGAGATTGTGCACACATTCTTGGGATCAAAGTTATAAGGGATCGCAAGAAAAGAATGTTGTGTCTATCCCAAGCTTCATATATATATACAATCCTTGCTCGATTTAGCATGCAGAATTCCAAGAAAGGTTTCTTACCTTTTAGGCATGGAGTAGCTCTATCTAAAGAGATGTCTCCGAAGACATCAAAGGAGATAGAGGACATAAAAACAGTTCCTTATGCTTCGGCTGTAGGAAACCTTATGTATGCAATGCTATGTATGAGACCTGATATCTATTTTGCCATAGGCATGGTTAGCAGATATCAGAGTAACCCTGGACAAGGACATTGGATTGTGGTAAAGCATATATTAAAGTACCTGAGAAGGACTAGAGATTATATGCTAGTTTACCAAGCAGACGATTTGCTCCCTGTGGGTTACACGGATTCAGATTTCCAATCAGATAGGGACAACAGTAAGTCTACATTAGGCTATGTGTTTACTTTAGGAGGTGGAGCCATTGCATGGAGGAGTGTTAAGCAGAAATGCGTTTCGGACTCAACCATGGAAGCTGAGTATGTAGCAGCCTCTGAGCCAGCTAAAGAAGCAGTATGACTCAGGAATTTTCTAATGGACTTAGATGTGATTCCTGGTTTGCCCAAAATCATCACAATTTATTGTGATAATAGCGGTGCAGTTGGAAACTCGAAGGAACCACGAGCCCATAAGGCAAGTAAACAAATAGAGCGCAAGTACCACTTGATACGAGATATCGTGAAGCGAGGAGAAGTTGTCATCGCCAAGATTGCATCAGCAAATAACCTGGCAGATCCTTTCACTAAGGCCCTTCTAGCAAAAGCTTTTGATCGGCATGTGGAGGGGATGGGAATCAGATGTATGGCAGCAGATATGGCAGCTTAGTCATTAGTATAAGTGGGAGATTGTTAGAGTGTATACTGAAAGCCTATGTTTTTGTAAATATTTTTGAATAAAGAATCACATTTGGTCAAATTATCTATATTTGTTTGTAGTTGTTCAATTAATTTATATTGTAGATAACATAGTATGTGGTGTCACATACAGAAGATAATATTTTCAGTACCTTATAAATTATAAACAGTAGCTCACGACCAAAATGGAAAGGAACAAATCATTGAAGGTCGTAGTGTAATTAGGTATTAGTTTATCTTAACTATATAATTACACTAGTACACTTAGTGTGTATTGAGTAGGACCATCAGAGGTCATTCCTTTTATACTGACTTTATAAAGGAACAAAGACCTCAGTTATTATGGAAGTGTGTGCTCTTAATCCTAATATAATAACAAGCACATATTTTGATATTTATTTCTTTAATTTATCAATGGGTGAGATTTAGTTTGATAAATCAATAAGCCCGATAAGTTGGGAAATGATATCACTTATAGTGTGTATTGTTGATTATAGAAGTAAACTGTGTCCTAGTGATCTATGTTTATAATGTCCTCAAGAAGAGCTCATAAGGATTGTCATGTTAAACCCTGCAGGTGGATTTAGTCCGACATGACGATAAGGTTGAGTGGTACTATTCTTAGACTAAGATATTAATTAAATGAGTTGTCAGTAACTCACTTAATTAGTGGACATTCGACATCTTAAACACAGGGAGACTAACACACTCATAATAAGAAGGAGCCCAAAAATGTAATTTGGGATTGGTGTGGTAGTTCAATAATAGTTCTCTAGTGGAATGAATTATTATTGATAAAATTAAGTTGTGTGTTTGGGGCGAACACGGGATGCTTAATTTTATCGGGAGACCAAAACCAATTCCTCCTCTCGGTCCCTATCGTAGCCTCTTATTTATAGAGTACCATACCCACCTATACCCACTTTCATACCCATGATATAGGGGCCGACCAATCTAGCTTGTGGATCAAGCAAGGGCCGGCCAAACCATTGGTTCATGGGTCACCGGCCCTAGCTTGAACCCAAGCTAAGGTGGCCGGCGCTAGTAAATTAAAAAATAATTTTAATTTTAAAATTTTCTTATGTGAAAGATATAATTTATTGGAGAGATTAAAAATTAAAATATCTCTTTTATAAGGTTCTTCAAAATATTAAAGAAAGAGATTAAATCTCTTTCCTTATTTGTAGATTGGAAAGATATTTTATTTTTCTTCTTTATAAATTATTCACATGTTGGAAAATTAAAATTATAGAAAATTTTTTTTATCAACCATGAAGGGATTTTAAAGGAAAATTTTATTTTTTTTAAATTTCCAAAGACAAATAAGGAATTTTTAATTGTTGATTGAAAATTGCCTTGTTTGCTCTCCATGAGGTGGCCGGCCATGACATGAAGGATTAGGAAATTTTGTTTAATTTTTCTTAATTAATTCATGCCAAGGAAAGTTAAGGAAATTTTATTGTAATTAAATTTCCTAATTTGCCAAAGCTAAGGAATATAAAAGAGGGGATTTTGGAAGCCTTCAAGGTGAACAACCACTATTATTATCTCCCTCTTTTCTTCCTTGGTGTGGCCGGCCTCCTTCTTTTCTCTTCTCTCCATCTTGTGGCCGAACCTCTCTTCCTCCTTGGAGATCAAGTGGTGGCCGGATTTTAGCTTGGAGAAGAAGGAGAGAAAGCTTACATCCCTTGGATCTTTGTTGGTGGAAAAAGATCTTCATCTTTTGGAAGCATTGTGCTTGGCCAAAACTTGAAGAAAGGAGAAGAAGGTGCTTTGGTGGTTTCTCATTTCGGAAGATCGTTGCCCACACAACGTCCGAGGTTAGAAGAGGAATACGGTAGAAGACCTAGAGGTTTTTGTTTGCAAAAGAAAAGGTATACTAGTATTTAATTTTCGCATCATACTAGTTTTATCTTCATGTAAAAATACCAAATACAAGAGGCATGCGATTTTAGTATTTGGAATTTGTTTTCGATGTTGTGTTCTTTTATTTTTCTTTTCCTTGTGATTTGATTGTTCTTTTCGATTGACCTAAAGTTATTTAAGGAAATTAAATATTATCTTTCCTTAAAAGGCTTTGTCTAGGCGGTGGTGGTTGTTCCCATATCCAAGAAGGCCATGTGCCTCGCCATGCAGTCCTGGAAGCTAATTTTGGAAATTAATATTTAATGGAATTAATAACCTAGGTGATTTGGATCGAACCTGTTAAGTTCCGCAGGAGAGCCAAGTCTAAACCTAAAAGAATAAATAGATTAAACTTTGGATCAAACGTGTTAAGTTCCGTAGGCGATCCAAGTTTAATTTAAAAGAACACATGGTAGTTATGAGAAGTTCAGACCTTTGTACAAAATTTTTGTACAGTGAAACCATTAGGCTTTCCGAGTAGCAACCAACACCAAGGAGAAATTGCTTCCTCAGCCATGGACAAGAGTATAGGCTAGCAAAACAACAGATTACTTACTGAAAACAAGAAAGGAGATCGTCGAGAAACGGTGAGCACGGAGATGTGTCGAAAACTGCAGCGAGAAAAGAACACTAAGGAAAAGAAAAGAAGGAACAAAGTTGAAAAGGAAACGAAGGGTTTAGGGTTTGAAAAGCACACAACCGTCGTCAGATCAAAACACTTTTATCTCAGCAGACGCCGAGGATCACAGGAAAAAGGCAAAGGCTTACATGACGTGGCGGCCAAAGAAAGTATGTGTCATATCATCATAAAAAAACATTTATACTGGATGTGACAGATCGGATCACGCTGGGGTTGGTAACACCTCGTTGTACGCTTATAACATTCTCTTACCCGAAGAAAAGCCAATCACCAACTAGGAAGTTTCGAAAGGAGACGTAATTAGCTGGACATAATAAAGTGAAAAGGACTGAATTTTGACCAAGACCAGGCTAAGGACGAAAACATTTAAGGATGGAGATTTAGGCGAATAACAGATTTTAAATTAACATCCTTATAAAATGCAAACTAGCATTGATCAAAATAATTTTATATTGGCCGGCATAACTCTGGTTATGCTAGACAAGTATAATATTGATTTAAATAACATTGTTTATAATCAACGAGACAATAGTAGTTGGTATAACATTAGCTATAATATAGAAGTATTCCAACAGTTAATATAGCCTCAGCCATGATAAATGACACATAGGATATACGAAGGGGTAATGAATACAACATCACATTTATTCTTATAAATTAAAGAAGGATTCAATAGAATCACTTAATTCAATACAAAAGTTTGTTTTTACACTTAGAATCTGATCAAGTACATAACATTACATTTCCCCTCAGAACAGTAATCCTCAGACAGATAACAAAAATTACAAACATAAGCTCTTGAGACGCTTAGAAAATTTTAGTCCCACTGGATTTAAACTTACCATGGAGCAGAGATGGAAACATTTTACTTCGCCCAGGCTTGTCAAGGCGCATAAGTGGCAATATTTTGCCTGGGACGAAGAAAGCAACAAAGCAGAAAGACTCAAGGGCAAGGGGAAGGATCTATTTAGACCATGATGGAAAAGTAAATGAAAAAGTCACTTCCCCTCTCAAGCCCTGGAGTTCTACAATTAGAGCCACCCAGCTTAGCCCGTCGGCTAAATGTGCTGTGCCCTTCTCGCAACATCCATGGGCTATTGAGTTGGCCCTCCATGAGTAGTGAAAATCTCTCTGAAGTTTCTTGAGCCTTTAGAGCCTTGGCATATTTGGATGAAAAGTCTGGACTTTGAGAAGCTTCATCTCTTAAGACAATCCCTTGAACCCTGGAAGTTAGCCGAAGCAAAAATTTGAATAAACTCATATATAGATCTCGCCTTGTCTGACAAAAGTCACCTCCAAAGAGGAGGATCCAAGACCATAACCTTAGCAATGAAAGTTAGCAAGGAAGGAAAAGAACTAAGATGGGTGGTGAATGAAGAGAAGGTTGTAATCCTATTTAAAGGATCAAAAGACTCAAGGAATCACTGTACTGAGGTTCACGGGATCACTATACTTGGTTTCATTAGATAGTTGTACACAAAATCTATTAGGTCATTTCAATATCTGGGGCAGAGTCACGGGTAGGAAAAGACAAAATCAGACTTGTGTCTAGTCAGTCGTCTACACCTCCTTCGACTAGACTTGAAGGGAAGGCTGGTGATATGGGTTAGGTTTCATGAGTCCCCGATAAAGAAGGGAAAGGAGATAATCAAACGGAGAAGATAGGTCAATATTGGCCGAGATATGCCTCCAAGGAGGTAGACCCACATCAATCAGCATATACCTCAAAGGAGGTAGGCTAATGTAGGCCGAGATATGCCTCAAAGGAGGTAGGCCAATATCGATCGAGACATACTTTTAGGAAAGAAGACCAATATCGTTCGGGATATGCCTCTAAGGAGGTATACCCACATCGATTAGCATACACCTCAAAGGAGGTAGGCTAATATCGGCCGGGATATGCCTCAAAGGAGGTAGGTCAATATCGATCGAGACATACTTTTAGGAAAGAAGACAAATATCGGTCGGGATATGCCTCCAAGGAGGTAGACCCACATCGATCAGCATATACCCCAAAGGAGGTAGGCTAATATCGGGTGGGATATACCTCCGTGGAGGTAGACCCACATCGATCAGCATATACCCCAAAGGAGGTAGGCTAATGTTGGCCGGGATATGACTCAAAGGACGTAGGCCAATATCGATCGAGACATACTTGTAGGAAAGAATGTTGGGATTTTCAGGCCGCGAAAACCGCTTTTTCGTGTCGCGAAAACCCCGAAACTCCCTAGCCAACGGATCCGTGCAAAGAAAATTTTTTCGAAAAACTACGAGTACGAGTTTACCTAGATCTACACTTAGATCTACAAGGGAAAAAGGTTATACCTTTGAAGCGAAGCCCTTCGCAATCCCGCAAGTCCAAGGTACGCCGGATCTCAAGATTGTCAACGTAGACAATCCTCTAGAAGTATCCTCACGAATAAGATGTGTTCTCTAACACACAAGGATGGAGAAGAGAGCACCACAAGTGTGTTAGCACTTTCTAGGGCTCTCGGATGGGAATGAAAAGCAAAGGATAGAGAAGAGAAATAGAATGGATCTTATGAACACTCTTCTTCTTCTTCTATGTGACAATCACTCTACCTTTTTCTTCTTGAAACTCAACTCACTCACCTTCTCCTTGCTTGGAACTCATGGCAACAGCAAAGAAGGAGGAAGAAAACCCAAGGAAGAAGATGCAAAAAGTAACCACACTTAATTACCACAAAATGAAAAACCCACATTTCAAAAATGTGGCCGGCCACACATGTAACTCCCATTCCATTTAATGTGGGCGGCCACATTAAATGAAAATGGGATTTGTAACCTCCTTGATGACTTGTAGATGATGTGGCAAGGTTAGTCATGCCATGTAGGATGAGTCAACCTTCATGATGTGGCAATACATCAAGTCAAACTTGATGTTTCAACTTCCATTTGGTCAAGTCAAAATTGACCAATTTTCTTCCTTGTTGAGTTAAATCCAACCTTTGATTCAAGTCAATTTTTAATTTAATGAATCTCAATTCATTAATATAAATTGACTCAATGAAGCAAATTTAAATTAGACTCATTCAATAATTGAATCTAATTAAGTCTAACTCAATAAGTCTAATTTGAATTAATCTGAATCCAATCTTTGGTGCATCATATGAACCTAATTCAATTGGTTCATCATATGAACCTAATCTCCATCCACTTGTTCTTTGTGTGTGACCCAATAGGTTCTTGTAACGTTGGCAATGTTTCTAAACTCCTTTAGAAACATAAGCAATGAGCGGCATCTAGGAATACATCATAGCTACCCAAGTTACAAGAATGCTAAGATCCAACATCACCTTGTGACTACTAATTGTGACTCCTAGCAATATATGACAAGTGTCCTTCTATCCTAGACATCTAGATTGATCAATGTGAGGCATAGACCATGTCATCCTCTGATCAATCTAAATCTTGAACTCCAAGTAGACTCACTAATTCAAATGATCTCAATATCTTATATTGACTCATTTGGGCATGGTCATGCACTTCGTGGTCTCACTCTATCAAGAATATCGATGTCTTTCCCATCATATAGGAGGGATAGATCCCATTTACATCACTCACATCCCTCTGTATAATTTGCTACATACCCAGTAATCGCCTTTTTAGTCCACCCAGTTATGGGTGACGTTTGACGAAACCAAAGTACATAACTCCTTATTTAGGGAACCATGGTGACTTCAGGTCTAAGGACTAATAGTGATACTAATAGCCATATGAGAAAGTATATGACACTGATATAACGATCCATTATACTTTCTCATGGCGGGTCATTCAGTATACATTCTCCAATGCATACCCATGTGTCAACTTGATATCTCTATATCCATGACTTGTGAGATCAAGTTTATCGAGTTGACCTACATGCTAGTCTTATTGCATTAACATTGTCCCTTAATGTTAATACTTGACTAAGAATGATTAAGAGTAGTGTTCCCTATATCATCTCACTATCGATTCAACCAATCGATTGATATAGGTAAGAACCTTCTACTAAAGGACGTTATTATACTTAGTTTATTTGGCACCAATACAAGTAAGTATAATAAACAAAAACTAAATGCCTTTATTTATATAGAATATGATACAACAAGTCCAAAAATACAATCATCAAATGATTGGCTCTAGGGCTCTAGCTAACAATCTCCCACTAGCACTAGTGCCAATCAATGTAGGTTCTAAGCTCCAATGACCTAGTGTGACCATCATGATTCCTTTGTGCCAAAGCCTTAGTCAAGAGATCTGTGATGTTAGCCTCTGTAGGTACTCTGCAAATCTTCACATCTCCTCTCTCGATGTTCTCTCGAATGAGATGGAAGCGCCGTAGTATGTGTTTGGTCCGCTGGTGTGAGCGATGTTCCTTCGCCTGTGCTATAGCTCCATTGTTGTCACAATAGAGCTCAATAGGGTCAGCAATGCTAGGAACCACCCCAAGTTCAGTGATAAACATACGAATCCAAACTGCCTCCTTTGCTGCCTCTAATCGGCCTCTGTCGTAGAATCAACTACTGTGTCCTGCTTCGAACTCTTCCAGCTTACAGCACCACCATTTATGCTAAACACGAACCCTGACTGCGATCGATAATCATCCTGGTCGGTTTGGAAGCTAGCATCACTGTAACCCTTTACAGCTAGCTCATCACCGCCTCCATATATCAAGAAATATTCTTTAGTCCTTCTTAAGTACTTAAGAATATTCTTGACCGCTATCCAGTGACTTTCACCTGGATCTGACTGGTATCTGCTCGTCATGCTCAAAGCATACGAGACATCAGGTCGAGTACATAGCATGGCGTGCATGATAGATCCTATGGCTGAGGCATAAGGGATCTGATCCATGCGGTCTCTCTCCTCTATAGAAGAGGGACCTTGAGTTTTCGAAAGACTCACGCCATGTGACATCGGTAGAAACCCTTCTTGGAGTTCTGCATTGGCAAACCGAAGGAGTACCTTGTCAATGTATGTACTCTGACTTAGGCCAAGCAATCTCTTAGATCTATCTCTATAGATCTGTATCCCTAGAATGCGGGATGCCTCACCTAAGTCCTTCATTGAGAAACATGTCCCTAGCCAAGTCTTGACAGACTGTAGCAAAGGGATGTCTTTCCCAATGAGCAGTATGTCATCCACATACAATATGAGGAAGACAACTGTGTCCCCTACAACCTTCTTGTAGACACAAGGTTCATCTTCGTTCTTGATGAAACCAAACTGTTTGATTGCATCATCAAATCGAAGATTCCAACTCCGAGAAGCTTGCTTTAGTCCATAAATGGACCTATGCAGCTTGCATACTCTGCTAGTATGCTTTGGATCTACAAAATCCTCAGGTTGTGTCATGTACACATCCTCGAGTAGGTTTCCATTCAGAAACACAGTTTTGACATCCATCTGCCAGATCTCGTAATCGTGGTAAGCTGCAATACCAAGCATGATCAGAATGGACTTAAACATCGCTACTGGAGAAAAGGTTTTATCATAGTCAATACCATGAATCAGCTTGAAACCTTTAGCTACCAAGTGACCCTTATAGATAAGTCCATCCATGTCAGTCTTTCTCTTAAAGACCCACTTACACCCAATGGGTTTTACCCCTTCAGGTGGATCAACCAAAGTCCATACTTGGTTGGTGTACATGGATTCCATTTCGGATCTCATGGCCTCTAGCCATTTCTCGGAATCTGGTCTCATCACAGCTTCCTGATAGGTGGTAGGCTCATCCTCTATGAGCACAACGTCATCATTGTCAGACAAGAGAAATGAGTATCTCTCAGGCTGACGACGTACCCTATCAGACCTGCGAAGAGGTATGTCTACTTGAACTGGTTGTTGTTCCTTAACTCCTTGTGGAACAACATCATCCACAACACTTTGTGGTTCCAGTTCAACTTCCATCGAGGCATCAGTGCTATTGTTCGCATCTTGAACTTCTTCAAGATCAAACATTCTCCCACTAGTCTTTCTAAAAACAAAGTCTCTTTCTAGAAAGACCCAGTCTTTGCCACAACTAACTTGTGCTGACTGGGAATATAGAAGTAATATCCCTTAGTTTCCTTAGGATATCCAATAAAGTAGCACTTGTCGGATTTGGGTTCTAATTTATCTGAGACTTGACGTCTAACGTAGGCCTCACATCCCCAAATCCTCATGAAAGACACTTGGGCATCTCTCCAGTCCATATCCTATATGGTGTCTTTATCACGGCCTTGGATGGAACTCGGTTGAGTATAAAAGCTGTCGTGTCTAGAGCATAGCCCCAAAGGAATGTCGGAAGATCTGTGTGACTCATCATAGACCGTGCCATATCTAATAAGGTACGATTCCTCCTTTCGGATACACCATTCCACTGTGGTGTTCCAGGAGGAGTGAGTTGGGATAGAATCCCACACTGAGCTAGATAGTCACGAAACTCATGGCTAAGGTATTCTCCACCTCGATCTGATCGAAGTATCTTAATACTCTTGCCAAGCTGGTTCTGTACTTCATTATTGAATTCTTTGAACTTTTCAAAGGATTCAGACTTATGTGTCATTAAGTACACATAACCATATCTACTGAAGTCATCAGTAAATGTGATGAAGTACCTATAACCTTCTCTAGTAGTGACATTGAAAGGGCCACATACATCACTATGTATAAGTCCTAACAAATCAGTCGCTCTCTCGTTGTGCCCACTAAAAGGAGTCTTGGTCATCTTGTCTCGTAGGCATGACTCGCATATCTCATATGATTCAAAATCAAATGAGTCCAACAAACCATCCTTATGGAGCTGGGATAAGCGCTTGTCATTTATATGACCTAAGCGACAGTGCCAGAGGTAGGTTTGGTTCATGTCATTTGACTTGAACCTCTTGGTATTTATGTTATAGATAGGGCTCTCAAGGTCTAGAATATAGAGTTCGTCTATCAGAGGTGCACTACAATAGAACATATCGTTTAAATAGACGGAACAATATTTGTTCTTTATTGTAAATGAAAATCCTTTCTTATCCAAACAAGAAACTGAAATTATGTTCTTAGTCAAGGCAGGTTCATAACAACAATCATCTAATTCTAGTACAAGCCCAGAGGGTAGAGATAGATAGTAAGTTCCTACAGCAATAGCAGCAACCCGTGCTCCATTGCCTACTCGTAGGTCTACCTAACCGTCGTCAATGCTCTGTTATTTCTCAGCGCTTGTACATTAGAACAAATGTGCGAAGCACATACGGTATCTAATACCCACGATGAAGAAATAGAGAGGTTGACTTCTATAACATGTATACCTGAAGTAGAAATCTTATTTCTCTTCTTCTTAAGATCTTCCAGGTATTCTTTGGAGTTCCTCTTCCAGTGCCTTGCTTGTCCTTGATATAGGTGACAAAGATGTTCAACAATATCGTAAGCGCTCATCAACTCATGTTGCTTCTGAAGCTCAGAGTTCATGGTCGCGAGCATAAGACATGACACATCTAATGCATCATCTTGATGTTTCTTGTAAGCATCTCGGTGTGCTCGCGTGGCAGTGGCAGGAGGAGCCTCCGGAATTGGCTGCTCCAGAACGTACAGTTTACGTTCTTGAGTGAGAACTATTCTAAAGTTCCTATACCAGTCCAGGAAATTTGCTCCGTTGAGCTTGTCCTTCTTAAGGACAGAACGCAGGGAGAAATTGTTCGTGTTTGACGTCATTGTAATCTACAACAGAAATAAATGCATAAATAAATATCATATTCTTAATCATTTAATTAGGACTTTAACTAAATGATGCTCCCACTGAATTCTATAATTCATGTGGGACAAGATCCACATCATACTAACCCTTGAGTTAGCTTTGGCTAATATGCCCAAGATTTAGTATGATCGGTAGGTAACGATTACCAATTACATCTCTATGCAACTCTTGTTTATAGGATCAAAATCCGCATTTATATTAAAACTCAAGTTAGCTTTGGCTAATATGCCCAAGAGTTAATATAAACGTGATTTTTACCTATCTACCAACCATTGGATAATGTCTATAGTTAAACTCGATCCAATTGAGTTAACTAGTTACTCAATCTAATTGAGTTGTACTCACCCATGCGTTGATAGGAGGACCAAGATTGTCCCTCCGTACCCTACCAAGATAGTATGTGTTGCTCTGCTTTGGCAGATTCAACAACAACATGCGATCGAGGTAGTGGTAGGTATCACGGCATGATAGGCATTACGAGTTGTTGCGATTTAGATCTAATCTAAACGATGATGCATATCATATACTCGATAGATCTAATCTAATCGAAGGGTGCATCATGTGTACGACTTAGATCTAATCTAATCGTTAGACACTAATTAATTACTTAATTAACTAGCATGCATCACATACAGACAAAAGCAATTAATTAAATAATTTTATGATTATGTCATGGCCCTACTACGATCTTCTCAAGACAATGAGAAGATCGGATGGTCAACCTAAGGTCAACAGCTTCTCAAGCGCCTTCCTTTTGACCACCTTGTGTTCCTCGTGCCTTCCTCGTAACTCCGTCTTGAGTGGACCTTCCACCGCTTCAAAATTTACATTACATTTTGAAACTTGAGTTACATTCGAGTCTAAATCTAATTTACAACCAGAATATAAATAGGGAGGCACGACGCGCATGTCTCATATCAAATACAGCACACACAAACACATGACGACACGTAGGCCGTATTATAAATTACAACACAAATTATCCAATCGAATTGGGTCTTTGGGCCATGACTATCACAAAAATAATATATAATTTGGAATTATATATTTCTATAATTTTATGTAATTTTTCCTATAATTTTTACAATTTTTACGAGTATAATTTTCTGGCATTTCCATTTAGCGGTTTTTGGGCGCAATCGCGGAACGAATCCCCTTGCGGGGCCAGGGGCAGCGCCCCTACCCACAATCTAACCATTGTGAGGGTTCCTTTGCGATCTAACAGCGCCTTAGCCCGCTGTCCGAAAAAGTTTTGGAGCGAAACTTGGCCGTTTTGGGAAAAACTTCTCGGTAGTTGAAGGCTAGAAGTGTAGAAACACTTGTGCTTCGCTTCTACGAGAAAAATACTCATAAAAACCAATAAAAACTTAAAATTACAGAAATTCACAGAATTTTTATTTTTCATAAAAACCAAAATAAACTCGTATTCGTCTTTGCATGTGGCTTTGATACCACTGTTGGGATTTTCGGGCCGTGAAAACCGCTTTTTCGCGTCGCGGAAACCCCGAAACTCCCTAGCCAACGGATCCGTGTAAAGAAAATTTTTTCGAAAAACTATGAGTACGAGTTTACCTAGATCTACACTTAGATCTACAAGGGAAAAAGGTAATACCTTTGAAGCAAAGCCTTTCGCAATCCCGCAAGTCCAAGGTAAGCCGGATCTCAAGATTGTCAACGTAGACAATCCTCTAGAAGTATCCTCATGAACAAGATGTGTTCTCTAACACACAAGGATGGAGAAGAGAGCACCACAAGTGTGCTAGCACTTTCTAGGGCTCTCGGATGGGAATGAAAAGAAAAGGATAGAGAAGAGAAATAGAATGGATCTTATGAACACTCTTCTTCTTCTTCTATGTGACAATCACTCTACCTTTTTCTTCTTGAAACTCAACTCACTCACCTTCTCCTTGCTTGGAACTCACGGCAACAGCAAAGAAGGAGGAAGAAAACCCAAGGAAGAAGATGCAAAAAATAACCACACTTAATTGCCACAAAATGAAAAACCCACATTTCAAAAATGTGGTCGGCCACACATGTAACTCCCATTCCATTTAATGTGGCCGGCCACATTAAATGAAAATGGGATTTGTAACCTCCTTGTTGACTTGTAGATGATGTGGCAAGGTTAGTCATGCCATGTAGGATGAGTCAACCTTCATGATGTGGCAATACATCAAGTCAAACTTGATGTTTGAACTTCCATTTGGTCAAGTCAAAATTGACCAATTTTCTTCCTTGTTGAGTTAAATCCAACCTTTGATTCAAGTCAATTTTTAATTTAATGAATCTCAATTCATTAATATAAATTGACTCAATGAATCAAATTTAAATTAGACTCATTCAACAATTGAATCTAATTGAGTCTAACTCAATAAGTCTAATTTGAATTAATCCGAATCCAATATTTGGTTCATCATATGAACCTAATCTCCATCCACTTGTTCTGTGTGTGTGACCCAATAGGTTCTTGTAACGTTGGCAATGTTTCTAAACTCCTTTAGAAACATAAGCAATGAGCGGCATCTAGGAATACATCATTGCTACCCAAGTTACAAGAATGTTGAGATCCAACATCATCTTGTGACTACTAATTGTGACTCCTCACAATATATGACAAGTGTCCTTCTATCCTAGACATCTAGATTGATCAATGTGAGGCATAGACCGTGTCATCCTCTAATCAATCTAAATCTTGAACTCCAAGTAGACTCACTAAATCAAATGAGCTCAATATCTTATATTGACTCATTTGGGCATGGCCATGCACTTCGTGGTCTCACTCTTTCAAGAATATCGATGTCTCTCCCGTCATATAGGAGGGATGGATCCCATTTACATCACTCACATCCCTCTGCATAATTTGTTACATACCCAGTAATCGCCTTTATAGTCCACCCAGTTACGGGTGACGTTTGACGAAACCATAGTATATAACTCCTTATGTAGGGAACCATGGTGACTTCATGTCTAAGGACTAATAGTCATACTAATAGTCACATGAGAAAGTATTTGACACTCATATAACGATCCATGATACTTTCTCATGGCGGGTCATTCAGTATACATTCTCCAATGCATACCCATGTGTCAACTTCATATCTCTATATCCATGACTTGTGAGATCAAGTCATCGAGTTGACCTACATGCTAGTCTCGCCGCATTAACATTGTCCCTGAATGTTAATACTTGACTAGGAATGATTAAGAGTAGTGTTCCCTATATCATCTCACTATCGATTAAACCAATCTATCGATACAGGTAAGAACCTTCTACTCAAGGACGTTATTATACTTAGTTTATTTGGCACAAATACAAGTAAGTATAATAACCAAAAACCAAATGCCTTTATTTATATAGAATATGATACAACAAGTCCAAAAATACAATCATAAAATGATTGGCTCTAGGGCTCTAGCTAACAAAAGAGATCAATATCGGTCGGGATATGCCTCCAAGGAGGTAGACCCACATCGATCAGCATATACCCCAAAGGAGGTAGGCAAATATCGGTCGGGATATGCCTCAAAGGAGATAGGACAATATCGATCGAGACATACTTTTAGGAAAGAAGACCAATATCGGTCGGGATATGCCTCCAAGGAGGTAGATCCACATCGATTAGCATACACCTTAAAGGAGGTAGACTAATATCGGCCGGGATATGCCTCAGAGGAGGTAGGCTAATGTCGATATATACATGCCTGTGAGAAGAAAAGCCAATATCGGCCGGTCGACCAATACCTTGGAAAGATACTTGATAAACTATAGCCTAGTGTTACTTAGGATAATTAACATAGAAGGGCACGGAAAGAAGCCTCATAAGGAATAATAATCATTAACTAAACCCAGTCATGATTTAACTTCGACCGATACAAGGAACATTGAGCTATCCATGATATAATAGAAGCAGGAGGGGCGGGAAGAAACGATAGAAACACTTTAAAGGGATTCATAAGATAGGTAAATATTTCAAATAAGATAATTAATGAAGATATCTGCAATATGTGACTATATGACAAGTATTATATATTTTGGCGGGAAATGTGTTTTTAGATTGTTTTGCAGGTGATAAACGACAAAAAAGGTACATCTGGGGTACAAGAAAGATTCCTTAAAAAGTCATTCACCACAAGTACGCAGCTTACGTCATCTCATAACAAACTCTAACAAACTAGGATCCACTTCATGACTACGGAGGTTATATGAAATGGTATAAAAGGGGAATCCTCTCCATTGGCTAAGTAAGTTCACATCATTACGCACATTCGTAACCCTAAGTTTCAACTACTGTTCATCTTCTTCGTCCACACCAAGGGAGATCACTAACTTGAGCGTCGAAGGGCCTAGCCAGGGATTCCCACCCCGGTCTTAGGTCACTGACGATAGTGTTGGCTGGTCTCCTGTGTGCAGGAGGTCTCGAAAGCTTCGAATTCGGGTGTCCCTTCGATTGGATTTCTTTCTCGTCATCAGGTCTTCGTGCTAGGAGGGCATTTGGTGATCCTATTCTTCCAGATCTGCTTTGGGTTTCTCGGATCGGCGTTCTCTAGGCATTCTTCTCCATCAGCAGTGGGTTTCTTCTTCCGGATCTCCGTCTTGTCCAGCTTCTCAGACAGGATCAGTTACAAAAAAGGAAAGTTTTATTAAAATCTTCCTTTTAACTATAAATAAGGAAATATATCAAACCTTTCTCTTAATCTTTTGTAGAAAGCTATAAAAGAAAAGATTTAAATTTTAAACTCTCTTTTAAAACCATGGTTTCCGCATAAGGAAAGATTTTAAAATAAATTTCTTTTATTTTTTTGTGGCTGGCCACCTAAGCTTGGGTTCAAGCTATGGTCGGCCACAACTTGACCCATCATGCTTTGGTTTGGCAGGCGGTAGCTTGGGCTCCAAGCTAGGCTTGGCTGACCACCTTAAGTTGGGTAAGAAGTTGGGTATAGGTGGGTATAAGTCTTTATAAATAAGAGGCTACGACAAGGACCGAGAGGAGGAATTGGTTTTGGTCTCCCAATGAACTTGAGCTTCCCGTGCTCGCCCTGAACACCCAACTCGAGTTCATCAATAATAACTCATACCACTAAAGAGTTATTATTGAACTACTGCACCAATCCCATATTACTATATGGGCTCATTCTTATCATGAGTGTGTTAATCTTCCTGTGTTTAAGATATCGAATGTCCACTAATTAAATGAGTTACTGACAACTCACTTAATTAATATCTAGCTCCAAGAGTAGCACCACTCAACCTTTTTGTCATGTCAGACTAAGTCCACCTGCAGGGTTTACATGACAATCCTTATGAGCTCCTCTTGGGGACATTATGAACCTAGATTAGTAGGACACAGTTTCATTCTATAATCAACAACACACCATATAAATAATATCATTTCCAACTTATCGGGTCTATTGATTTAATGAGCTAAATCACACCCTTTGATAAATTAAAGAAATAACTATTAAGTATATGTGCTTGTTATTGTTGGTTGCTACTCAGAAAGCCTAATGGTTCCACTGTACAAAAATTTTGTACAAAGGTCTGAACCTTTTCCTAGCTATCATGTGTTCTTTTAAATTAAACTTGGATCGCCTGCGGAACTTAACACGTTTGATCTAAAGTTTAATCTATTTGTTCTTTTAGGTTTAGACTTGGATCTCCTGCGGAACTTAACACGTTCGATCCAAATCACCTAGGTTATTAATTCCATTAAATATTAATTTCCAAAATTGGCTTCCAGGACTGCATGGCGAGGCACATGGCCTTCTTGGATATGGGAACAACCACCACCGCCTAGACAAAGCCTTTTAAGGAAAGCTAATATTTAATTTCCTTAAATAACTTTAGGTCAACCGAAAAGAACAATCAAATCACAAGGAAAAGAAAAAAAAAGAACACAACATCGAAAATAAATTCGAAATACTAGAATCGCATGCCTCTTGTATTTGGTATTTTTACATGAAGATAAAACTAGTATGATACGAAAATTAAATACTAGTATACCTTTTCTTTTGCAAACAAAATCCTCTAGGTCTTCTACCGTATTCCTATTCTAACCTCGGACGTTGTGTGGGCGATGATCTTCGGAGATGAGAAACCACCAAAGCACCTTCTTCTCCTTTCTTCTAGTTTCGGCCAAGCACAATGCTTCCAAAAGATGAAGATCTTTTTCCACCAACCAAGCTCCAAGGGATGAAAGCTTTCTCTCCTTCTTCTCCAAGCAAAAATCCGGCCACCACTTGATCTCCAAGGAGGAAGAGAGGTTCGGCCACAAGATGGAGAGAAGAGAAAAGAAGGAGGCTGGCCACACCAAGGAAGAAAAGAGGAGATAATAATAGAGGTTGTTCACCTTGAAGGCTCCCAAAACCCCCACTTTTATAATCCTTAGCTTTGGAAAATAAGGAAATTTAATTACAATAAAATTTCCTTAATTTTCCTTGATATGAATTAATTAAGAAAAATTAAACAAAATTTCCTAATCCTTCATGTCATGGTCGGCCACCTCATGGAGAGCAAACAAGGCAATTTTCAATCAACAATTAAAAATTTCTTATTTGTCTTTGGAAATTTTAAAAAATAAAATTTCCCTTTAAAATCCCTTCATTGTTGATAAAAAGAAATTTCTATAATTTTAATTTTCCAACATGTGAATAATTTACAAAGAAGAAAAATAAAATATCTTTCCAATCTACAAATAAGGAAAGAGATTTAATCTCTTTCTTTAATCTTTTGTAGAACCTTATAAAAGAGATATTTTAATTTTTAATCTCTCCAATAAATTATATCTTTCACATAAGAAAAATTTAAAATTAAAATTCTTTTTTAATTTACTAGGGTCGGCCACCTTAGCATGGGTTCAAGCTAGGGCCGGCCACCCATGAACCAATGGTTTGGCCGGCCCTAGCTTGATCCACAAGCTAACTTGGCCGACCCCTATATCATGGGTATGAAGGTGGATATAGGTGGGTATAGTACTCTATAAATAAGAGGCTACGATAGGGACCGAGAGGAGAAATTGGTTTTGGTCTCCCGATAAAATTAAGCATCCCGTGTTCACCCCGAACACACAACTTAATTTTATCAATAATAATTCATTCCACTAGAGAACTATTATTGAACTACCACACCAATCCCAAATTACATTTTTGGGCTCCTTCTTATTATGAGTGTGTTAGTCTCCCTATGTTTAAGATGTCGAATGTCCACTAATTAAGTGAGTTACTGACAACTCATTTAATCAATATCTTAGTCCAAGAATAGTACAACTCAACCTTATCGTCATGTCAGACTAAGTCCACCTGCAGAGTTTAACATGAAAATCCTTATGTGCTCTTCTTGAGGTCATTATCAACCTAGATCACTAGGACACAGTTTCCTTCTATAATCAACAACACACACTATAAGTGATATCATTTCCCAACTTATCAGGCTTATTGATTTATCAAACTAAATCTCACCCATTGATAAATTAAAGAAATAAATATCAAATATATGTGCTTGTTATTATATTAGGATTAAGAGCACACACTTCCATAATAACTGAGGTCTTTGTTCCTTTATAAAGTTAGTATAAAAGGAATGACCTCTGATGGTCCTACTCAATACACTCTAAGTGTACTAGTGTAATTATATAGTTAAGATAAACTAATACCTAATTACACTACGACCTTCCAATGATTTGTTCCTTTCCATTTTGGTCGTGAGCTATTGTTTATAATTTATAAGGTACTGATAACATTATCTTCTGTATGTGACACCACATACTATGTTATCTACAATATAAATTAATTGAACAACTACAAACAAATGTAGATAATTTGACCAAATGTGATTTTTTATTCAAAAATATTTACAAAAACTTAGACTTTCAGTATACACTCTAACAATCTCCCACTTATACTAATGACTAAGCTGCCATATCTGCTGCCATACATCTGATTCCCATCCCCTCCACATGCCGATCGAAAGCTTTTGCTGGAAGGGCCTTAGTGAAAGGATCTGCCAGGTTATCTGCTGATGCAATCTTGGCGATGACAACTTCTCCCGCTTCACGATATCTCGTATCAGGTGGTACTTACGCTCTATATGTTTACTTGCCTTATGTGCTTGTGGTTCCTTCGAGTTTGCAACTACACCGATATTATCACATTAAATTGTGATGATTTTGGGCAAACCAGGAATCACATCTAAGTTCATTAGAAAGTTCCTGAGTCATACTGCTTCTTTAGCTGCCTCAGAGGCAGCTACATACTTAGCTTCCATGGTTGAGTCCGAAACGCATTTCTGCTTAACACTCCTCCATGCAATGGCTCCACCTCCTAAAGTAAACACATAGCCTGATGTAGACTTACTGTTGTCCCTATCTAATTGGAAATCTGAATCCGTGTAACCCACAGGGAGCAAATCGTCTGCTTGGTAAACTGGCATATAATCTCTAGCCCTTCTCAGGTACTTTAATATATGCTTTACCGCAGTCCAATGTCCTTGTCCAGGGTTACTCTGATATCTGCTAACCATGCCTACGGCAAAATAGATATCAGGTCTCGTACATAGCATTGCATACATAAGGCTTCCTACAGCCGAAGCATAAGGAACTGCTTTCATGTCCTCTATCTCCTTTGATTTCTTCGGAGACATCTCTTTAGATAGAGCTACTCCATGCCTAAAAGTTAAGAAACCTTTCTTGGAATTCTGTATGCTAAATCGAGCAAGGATTGTATCTATATATGAATCTTGGGAGACACAACATTCTTTTCTTGCGATCCCTTATAACTTTGATCCCAAGAATGTGTGCACAATCTCCTAAGTCCTTCATATCAAATTGTTTGGACAACCATACCCTTACGTCCGATAATACCTTGACATTGTTGCCAATTAACAAAATATCATCTACGTATAGTACAAGAAATACCACCACATTTTCGTTATACTTCTTGTATACACAAGACTCATCCGGACACTAAATAAATCCATATGACTGGATTACTTCATTAAACCGGATGTTCCAAGACCTTAAAGCTTGCTTCAGTCCATAAATGGACCGATTGAGCTTGCACACTAGATGCTCTTTGCCTTTTTCAATGAACCTTTCTGGTTGCTTCATATGGATGTTTTCTTCAAGACTTCCATTAAGGAAAGCTGTCTTGACACCCATTTTCCAAATCTCATAATCCATATGAGCAACAATGGATAAGAGTACCCGGATAGACTTATGCATGGCTACCGGTGAAAAGGTTTCCTCATAATCGATTCCCTCTTTCCGAGTACTTTCGCAACAAGCCTAGCTTTGAAGGTTTCTACCTTCCCGTCTGTCCCTCTTTTCCTTTTGTAGATCCACTTGCCAACGGCTTTTACACTATCAGGTGGTTCTACAAGCTCCCAGACCTTATTAGAGTACATAGACTCTATTTCAGAATTCATTGCCTTTTGCCAAGATGCTGCATCTATATCTTGGAGTGCTTCGTCATATGTTCGGGGATCAGGTTCATGTTTACCCGGGATCAAGTCCGAAGACTCTCCCAAAAACATGAATCTCTCAGGTTCCCTCACAACTCTCCCACTACGACGAGGCTCCATCTGTGGTTGTGTATTATGTGTGATACGTGTTGTAGTCTCTTGTGGTACTTCATCTTGTACTTTTGGTACCAAAGTAGACGTGTCCTCTCTATGTTCTTCTAAAACAACTTTGCTACTAGGCTTTTGATCCATTATATAGTCTTCTTCTAAAAACTGGGCATTGGTGCTAATAATGACCTTCTGGTCTTTAGGACTATAAAATAAACCACTTTTCGTTCCTCTGGGATAACCTACAAACACTCAAACTTCTGTACAAGATTCTAACTTATCAGCATCTGGTTTGATCAGCACATGTGCTGGACTACCCCAAATCCGAATATGTCTTAGACTGGGTTTTCGCCCATTCCACAATTCTGTGGGAGTAGAAGAAACTGATTTAGAAGGTACTAAGTTCAGAATGTACACTCCCGTTTCCAGAGCGTATCCCCAAAACTAATTTGATAATTCTGAATAACTCATCATCGATCTAACCATCTCCATAAGAGTCATATTCCTTCGTTCTGCTACACCATTCTGTTGGGGTGTACCAGGTGCGGACAATTGGGATTGAATCCCGACTTCTGATAAGTAATTCCTAAACTCTCCTAAGAGGTATTCGCCACCACGATCAGACCGTAGTGTCTTGATACTTTTACCTAGTCGTTTCTCCACATCAGCCTTGTATTCTTTGAACTTATCAAAGCACTCGGACTTGCGGCGCATTAGGTAAATGTATCCGTATCTTGAATAATCGTCTATAAAAGAGATAAAATATTCAAAACCACCTCTTGCCTGGATAGACATAGGACCGCACAAATCAAAATGAACTAATTCTAACACTTCTTTGGCTCTATTCCCCTTGGCCTTAAAAGGCTTCTTGGTCATTTTACCTTCTAAGCAAGATTCACAAGTTGGAAAATTTTCCAACTCTAATGAACCCAAGAGTCCATCGGTTATAAGTGTAACGCCCGCCCCTTCCGGGGGCGCTAAGGCTACCCTAAGGGACGGGGTTACTTACACGTACCTAACATACATGTGCATATTATCTTATGGCAGCGGAAGATATTTATCATATGCATTTTTTTTTCATGGCATGTGAACCGTAAATCATACTAATACTCATGCATAACTTAATCTATATTTTCTACTTGAACATTAATCATGATCTTATAAATCTACTGACATGGAAGAAGACATCATAAATGCATAACATACCAGTTCAAGTTATCAGCATAAACATAAGGTCCAAACTTAGTTCACATGCATAATTCAACCAAATAAAGTTTAAAACTAAATTAGATCTATCCACCATGCCACTTCCACACACACTCCCTGCCTTTCCTGCTGCTCCCCTTAATTCATCCATTCCTTGCCTTTCTCTGCAGTACAAGGAAACATAAAAACTATAAGCCCTAAGGCTTAGTAAGTTCCTTTCCTACTCATAAAATCAAAAATCATACGTACACATAAAACATATCATGGCATGTGAAAACATAACACAATCATATCATAGCATGTGAGAACATAACATAAAACATATCATGGCATGTGAGAACATATCCTGAAACATATCATAGCATGTGAGGACATAACATGAAACATATCATAACATGTGAGTACATAACATGAACTAATAACATGATCATCCAAGCATCATAAACATGATTTCAAAAGTATCTTTAATAAGTGTGAAGGGGATCATATAACATGTACATGTAGATGCAAGATGTTCCTTTGAAAACATGCATAATGAAATGAACATATGCAACATGTGTTTTTCATATCATATACATACTTGAACATAATATCAACATAAGGGCCCGGCTTGTACCACATACATACATATATGCGTGCAATCCCTAGGACATGGTAGCTAGCCCCGAACATACTAGGGATCTAGGTCCGTTCATAGTCCGTCGACCTAGGGGCGTACTAAGGAGCCCATCCCTTTTTACGAGGCCCGTTTCATAGACCATCGACCTCGGGGTGCTTATGGAGCCCACCCTTGGTACAAGCCATACAAAAAGTAAAATAGCATGTCATACATATCATGTATCATATTTCTTATCATATCATCATACATATCATGTTCTTGTCTTATCATACATGTCATATCATGAAGAGAGCTCTTAATCCCAACTCAAGGGAAGCATCTCTTAGGCTTTTCTTCTTACATAAGCCTTTCATAACATATCTCATAAACCATAACATGTTTTTATCATAACATAGAGCATAGCATGTTACATGAAACATAGCATGTATCACATCATGAAGCATAGCATATCATCTCATGAAACTTAGCATATATCATATCATGAAACTTAACATATATCATATCATGAAGCATAGCATATCATATCATGAAACTTAACATATATCATATCATGAAGCATAGCATATCTTATCATGAAGCATAACATATATCATATCATGAAGTATAGCCTATATCATTCCATGAAACATAGCATATCATCTCCTATCATGAAGCATAACATATCCTATCATATCATGAAGCATGAAACTTAAACCAACCATATATCAAGGATCATACAACATGAGTAAACATAAGCATGCATAGTTAGGTTTAAAAACTTTTCCCTAAACCTATTCTTTCAATCTTGGGTGAAACCTTACTAGCATGAATTCTAACCTTTGGCCACCATAAGGAGCATGAAACTTCAACCAACTATAGATAAATAATCATACATCATAAAGAGGCATAAACAAGCATAGTTAAATTTCAAGACCTTGCTCTAACTCATATACTTGCTTGGCCGAACCCTAAGGTGAGGTTCTAAGATTCATTTGTACAACATGTAGCATGGAGACTTATCTAATCTCATACACAAGATCATACAACATGTAGAAACATAACTAAGCATAATTAGGTTAGAAAAACTTAACTCTAAGCTTACACTCTACCTTGGCCGAAACCTATAAGTAGGGTTTCAAGTCTTCTAGTGCATAAAGTCTTAACCTAACTTCATACAAGGTATCATACTTCATGAATGAACATAAACAAGCATGTTTAGGTTTTAAATTTTAACCCTATGCCACATATCTTATCTTGGCCGAAACTTCACTAGGGTTTTCATTTTTTTTTTATACAACATGAAGCATAAACCTAAACTATCATCACATAAGAGTTCATTCATCAAAGCATGTTATCATAAAAGAAACCTTGTTCTAACTTCATTTCTATTCTTGGTCGAGACTTACAAGTGGGGTTCCATTTCTTCTAGTGAAACATGTAATATAAAGACTTCACCTAACCACATACAAGATATCATACCTCATGAATAAGGATAAAGAAGCATGATTAGGTTTAAAATCTTGTCCCTAAGCTTCATATCTTGTCTTGGCCGAAACTTATACTAGGGTTTTCATATATATTTTTTTTATACAACATGAAGCATAAAACCTAAACTATCATCACATAAGAGTTCATTCATCAAAGCATGTTATCATAAAATAACCTTATTCTAAACTTCATTTCTATTCTTGGCCAAGACTTGAAGATAGATTTCTCCAAATTTCATCCAACATGGAGCATGAAAGAAACTAAGCTATAAACCTATGAAAAACATACATCATGAAGGAGCATAACAAATATGTTTTCTTTTCAAAACTTTGCCCTAAACCCTATGATTCATCTTGGCCGAAACATTAGGTTAGGGTTCCTAATCTTTTAATAACATATAAAGCCTTAAAACTTAACTAACAACATATGAAGGATCCTACATCATATAAGAGCATAGGCAAGCATGTTACCAAAAGAAACTTTGCTCTAGACCTTCTCTTTTTGTCTTGGCCGAAACATCAAGGTGAGGTTCTAGATTCTTTTTTTGTACAACATAAAGCATAACATAAACTTGTTAATCCTAAGTGATCACCAATCTATCTTGGCCATAGCTTACAAGGAAATCTCTAAGGTTTCAAAAACATTTTCATACAAAAAACCGATAACTACTTGTACTGTAGTGAGGGGATACTCACATCCCTTCGCTTAATTTCCTATAAGAAGAAGTCCTTGGTTGTGAAGCTTTTTCCTAGAGAGCTTGCTTCTTGCTTGGTTCGGCAATGGTGAGGGAGAGGAGAGATTTCGGTGGAGAGGAGGAGGGAGGAGGAAGAGAGCAAATGAAGATTTTCATTTATTTTCTCTTTATTCCAATTGAAAGAAGAAGGGAAAATGGGTTTTTCCTTCTCTTTTCTTTAACTCATCCCTTAATGAAAAGAGCAAGCAAGAATCATCTTTTCATTTGAGAGGGAGAAGGCATTCCAACTTCTCCTTCTAAATAAGAGAAACATTTTCTTACTCTTAACTATATTGTCCCTTCTCTTCCTAACAATACATTCTCTTGATTCATTGGTTATCACATACATGTATCTAGTAAGAGGTCCAAGGTTCAAACCTTGGTCATCTCTTTTTGGTTCTATTTTATTATTTTTGCTAATATTCCCATAAGGCCTATATTTTAACCATGGCAAAAATATATGAAATTGCTAGGAACCCTATAGGTGTTACAATAAGCCTTTGAATCCTAGTTAAGTTAATATGACCAAGCCTTAGATGCTAAAGATATGCTTGGTTCATTTCCGAAGGTTCTTTTCTCTTATTTGAGTTAGAAGATGTGTTATTAATTTCCATATTTTGTTTTGTGGGAGAAATTGGATTTAAAGTATATAGATTGCCAACCAATGCACCAGAACAGATAATCACTTTATTTCTCTTAAAAACCACATCGTTACTAAAGGGAACTGAATATCCATCTAAAAACAGTTTAGAAACTGAAATTAAATTTTTTCTAAAACTGGGTACATAAAGACAATTTCTTAAAACCAAATTTCTATTCTTATTAAAAGATAAGTAGACATCTCCCACTGCAATAGCCGCCACCTTAGTAGCATTGCCCATGTAGACGGTAATCTCTCCTTCAGATAGTCGTCGGGTTTCCTGGAACCCCTACAAGGAATTGCAGACATGATCAGTGGCTCCCGTATCTACACACCAGGTGCTGGTAGATAACACCGCTATACATGTTTCAACAACCAGAGCATGAGATATACCTTTGTTGTTTTGATTCCTACGAGGACAGTCCGCCTTCCAATGCCCTGACTGCTTGCAGATGAAGCACTTGCCCTTCGACTTCTTCATTCCAGCTTTAGGTCCTGTACTATGAGATTTATTCACTTTCTTTGCTGAGCTAACTTGTTTCTTCTTTTTCTTTCCTTTCGGTTTAGAAGTAGAACCATTTTCAACATAGTGAATATGAGAATTATGACGGAACAAACCTTCTGCTGCCTGAAGTTCTATCAGTAGTTCCGCCAATGAATATACCCTTTTATTCATTTTGTAATTCAGGCGGAATTGCTCAAAACTTCTAGGTAGCGTTTGGAGTATCATATCGATCTGGGTTTCCCCATCAATTTCTCCTCCAAGGATTTGTATTTCATTCAGATAAGCCATCATCTTTAGGATATGATCTCTCACAGGAGTACCCTCTTGCATGGTGGTTGTCATTATCTTTCTCATGGCTTCTTGCCTATGTTGGTTGCTACTCGGAAAACCCAATGGCTCCACTGTACAAAAATTTTGTACGTGATCTAAACCTTTCCTAGCTACCATGTGTTCTTTTAAGTTAAACTTGTATTTCCTGCGGAACTTAACACGTTTGATTCCAAGTTTAACTTATATGTTCCATTAGGTTCAGATTTGGATCTCCTGCGGAACTTAACACGTTTGATCCAAATCACCTAGTCTATAAATTCAATTAAATATTAGTTTCCAAAATTAGCTTCCAGTACTGCATGGCGAGGCACTTGACCTTCTTGGATATGGGAGCAACCACCACCGACTAGACAAAGTCTTTTAAGGAAATTTAATATTTAATTTCCTTATATAACTCTAGGTTAACCAAAAGGAACAATCAAATCACAAGGAAAAAAGAAAAAGAACACAACATCGAAATTAAATTCGAAAAACAAGAATCGAATGCCTCTTGTATTTGATATTTATACAAAAAAAAATTAACTAGTATGATGCGGAAATTAAATACTAGTTATACCTCTTCCTTGTATGCTAAAAACCTCGAGATCTTCTGCCGTATCCCTCGCCTCCTCTTAGATGTCGTGTGGGCGACGATCCTCCAAGACGAACACCACCCGGAGAGCTTCTCCTTCTTCTCTAGAATTCGGCCACCACCACCACAAAGGAGCAAAAGAGAGCAAAGGGAAGAGAGGGAGAGGGGCCGGCCACTTGATGATCTCCAACAACACAATATCAATTGTTATGTTTTCAAGGCCTCCCCTTCCCCCCTTTTTATATTAGTTTCCCAACGGAAAATTATGGAAAGAGTTTTATAAAAATTAGACTCATTCCTATTTCCTTTTAATTTTTTTTTTCTTTCCTTTTAATTAATCAATCCTAGATTGATTTATTAATTAAACAACTATTTATTGATGTTTAATTATTTGACCGGCCCCTTGCTTGGGCACCAAGCAAGGTGGCCGGCCACTTATTAAAAGGGAAAGAAAGAAAAATTTTTTATAAAATTTTAAAAGAAGAAAACTTCTAATAAAATTTTACAAACTCTTTTTTTTTTCTAATGTGGATATTAAAAGGAAAGTTTTAAAATTTAAAACATCTCTAATAATATTTCTTTTTAAAAGAAAGTTTTATAAATTTTACAACTCTCTTTTAAAACCTTGTGGCCTAATTTAAATTAGGAAAATTTTATAAATTTTTAAAATCTCTCTTTTTACAAATTGTAAATATCTGAGGAAATTTAAAAATTCAAAAACAACCTTCCTAATTTAAATATTGCTACCGGCCCCCTTGCCCAAGGCAAGGGCCAGCCACTTCTAGAGAGTATGTGGTCGGCCATTGCTTGGTCACCAAGCAATGAACCGACCCCTTCTTGGACACCAAGCAATGAACCGGCCCCTTCTTGGACACCAAGATAGGCATTTCTTTGGATGGACTTGAGGCTTTATTGAGGCTACAACAGGGACCTAAAGGAGAAATTGGTTTTGGCCTTCCGATGAGCTTGAGTATCCCGTGCTCGCCCCGAACACACAACTCAGGTTCATCGATAATAACTCATACCACTAGAGAGTTATTACCGCACTACCGCACCAATCCCAAATTACATTATGGTCTCCTTCTTATCATGAGTGTGTTAGTATCCCTGTGTTTAAGATTACGAATGTCCACTAATTAAGTGAGTTACTGACAACTGATTTAATTAATATCTAGCTCCAAGAGTAGTACCACTCAACTTTATTGTCATGTTGGACTAGGTCCACCTGCAGGGTTTAACATGGCAATACTTATGAGCCCTCTTGGGGACATTCTCAACCTAGATATTAGGATATAGATTCCTTCTATAATCAACATATAAGGATATCATTTCCCAACTTATCGGGCATATTGATTTATCGAGCTAAACCTCACCCTTTGATAAGTCAAAGAAATAAATATTAAATATACATATTTGTTATTATATTAGGATTAAGAGCACACACTTCCATAATAACTAAGGTCTAGTTCTTTTACTAAGTCAGTACAAAAAGAACTTACCTAAATGATCCTACTCAATACACTTAAAGTGTATCATTGTAATTTATTAGTCAAGATAAACTAATACTTAATTACACTACGCCTGCTCGATGGTTTGTTCCTTTCCATCTTAGTCGCGAGCAACCCGCTTATAACATAGAGAACCGACAACATGATCTTCTAAGTGTGACTCCACACTCCATGTTATCTACTATATAAATTAATTGAACAATTATATTTAACAAATAAATGTAAACATTTGACCAATGTGATTCTTTATTTCAAAATATATGTGTATAAAAGCTAAACTTTTAAGTATACACTCCAAAAATCACTTATACTAAAAGTAGCTGCCACATCTGTTGCCATACATCTGACCTCATCCTCCACATGCTGATTAAAAGCTACCGAAGGGCCTTAGTTAAGGATCTCGCTCAAGTTATCTTGATGCTATCTTGGCAACAACTTCTCGCCACGATGTCTCTCGTGTGGTACTTGTCTATGTTTACTTGCCTTATGGGATCGTGGTTACCTGAGCTCTGTAACTGCTCCACTATTATCACAATAAATTGTGATGTGATCTTGGCAAACCGTAGAATCACATCTAAGTCCATTAGAGTTCCTGAGCCATGACTTCTTCTGGGTACCTCGCAGGCTACCACATACCAAATTTCCATGGTTGAGTCCATGGTTGAGTTCGAGACGCTTCCGCCAACACCTCCGCGCAATGGCTTCACTTCCTAGCAAACACACAGCGATGTAGACCATCATGTCCCCATTCATAAGGACAGCCTTTCATGTCCTCTACCCATGTCCCATATTTAGAACTGGAATCCCATGCTAAAACGGCAAGGATTGTATCTATATATGAAGCTTGGGATGAATATCTTTTTTCTCGAGATCCCTTATAACTGGATCCCAAGAATGTGCAAGACAATCTCCTAAGCACTTCATATCAAATTGTTTGGACAACCATACCCTTACGTACGATAATACCTTGACATTGTTGTTAATTAACAAAATATCATCTACGATAGTACAAGAAATACCACCATGTTTCCACACAATTTTCAGATACACAAGACCTATCTGAATAAATCCATATGACTGGATTACTTCATTAAACCGGATGTTCCAAGATCTTGAAGTTTGCTTCAAATTCATAAATGGACCGAATATTGGCTTGCACACTAGATGCTCTTTGCCCTTTTCAATGAACCCTTCTGGTTGCTTCATATGGATGTTTTCTTCAAGACTTCGATTAAGGAAAGCTGTCTTGACATCCATTTGCCAAATCTCATAATCTATATGAGTGGCAATGGATAAGAGTATCCGGATAGACTTAAGCATAGCTACCGACGAAAAGGTCTCCTCATAATCGATTCCCTCTTTCTGAGTGTACCCCTTCGCAACAAGCCTTGCTTTGAAGGTTTCTACCTTCCCATCTATCTCTCTTTTCCTTTTATAGATCCACTTGCATCCAATGGCTTTTACACCATCAGGTGGTTCTACAAGCTCCCAGACCTTACTAGAATACATATATTCTATTTCAGAATTCATTGCATTTTGCCAAGATACTGTATCTATATCTTGGAGTGCTTCATCATATGTCCGAGGATCTAGTTCATGTTTGCCTGGGATCAAGTCCGAAGACTCACACAAAAACATGAATCTCTCGGGCTGCCTTACAACCCTCCCACTACGACGAGGCACCGTTTGTGGTTCTGTATCATGTGTGACACGTGTTGCAGTCTCTTGTGGTACTTCATCTTATACTGTTGGTACTGAAGTAGATGTGTCCTCTCTAAGTTCTTCTAGAACAATTTTACTACTGGGCTTGTGATCCATTATATAGTCTTCTTCTAAAAACTGGGCATTCGTGCTAATAATGACCTTCTAGTCTTTAGGACTATAAAATAAACCGCCTTTCGTTCCTCTGGGATACCCCACAAACATATGAACTTCTGTACGAGATTCTAACTTATCAGCATCTTGTTTCAGCACATTTGCTGGACTACCCCAAATCCGAATATGTCTTAGACTGGGCTTCCGCCCATTTCATAATTTTGTGGGAGTAGAAGATACTGATTTAGAAGGAACTAAGTTCAGAATGTGCGCTGCTGTTTCCAGAGCGTATCCCCAAAACGAATTTGGTAATTTTAAATAACTCATCATCGATCTAACCATCTCCATAAGAGTCCTATTCCTTCGTTCTGCCACACCATTCTGTTGGGGTGTACCAGGTGCGGACAATTGGGAATGAATCCCGGCCTCTGATAAGTAATTCCTAAACCCTCCTAAGAGGTATTCGCCTCCACGATCAGACCGTAGTGTCTTGATACTTTTACCTAGACATTTCTCCACATCCGCCTTGTACTCTTTGAACTTATCAAAGCACTCAGACTTGCGGCGCATTAGGTAAATGTATCCATATCTTGAATAATCGTCTATAAAAGAGACAAAATATTCAAAGCCACCTCTAGCCTGGATAGACATAGCACCACACAAATCAGAATGAACCAATTCTAACGCTTCTTTGGCTCTATACCCCTTGGCCTTAAAAGGTCTCTTGGTCATCTTACCTTCCAAGCAGGATTTACACGTTGGAAAGTTTTCCAACTCTAATGGACCCAAGAGTCCATCGGCTACAAGCCTTTGAATCATATTTAAGTTAATATGACTAAGCCTTAGATGCCAAAGATGTGTTTGGTTCATTTCCGAAGGTTCTTTTCTCTTATTAGAGTTAGAAGATGTGTTATTAATTTACATATTTTGCTTTGTGGGAGAAATTGGATTTAAAGTATATAAATTGCCAACCAATGCACCAGAGCAGATAATCACTTTATTTCTCTTTATAACCACATTGTTACTAAAGGAAACTGAATATCCATCCAAATACAGTTTAGAAACTGAAATTAAATTCTTTCTAAAACTGGGTACATAAAGACAATTCCTTAAAACCAATTTCCTATTCCTATCAAATGATAAGTAGACGTCTCCCACTGCAACAGCCGCCACCTTAGTAGCATTGCCCATATAGACAGTTATTTCTCTATCAAATAGTCGGTAGGTTTCCTGGAACCCCTTTATTATTCTGTTTCCTACGAGGGCAGTCCGCCTTCCAATGTCCAGTCTGCTTGCAAATAAAGCACTTGCCCATCTGCTTCTTTATTCCAGCTTTTTGTCCTGCACCTTGAGGTTTATTCACCTTCATTGCTGAGCCATTTTGTTTCTTCTTCTTCTTGCCTTTCGGCTTAGAAGTAGAACTATTTTCAGCATAGTGAATTTGAGAATGTTGACGAAACAACCCTTCGGCTGCCTGATGTTCTGTCAGAAGTTCCGCCAATGAATACATCCTTTTATTCATATTATAGTTCAGGTGAAAATGCTCAAAACTTTTGGGCAGCGTTTGGAGGATGATATCGACCTGGGTTTCCCCATCATTTTCCCCTCCAAGAACTTGTATTTCATTTAAGTAAGCCATCATCTTGAGAATATGATCCCTCACGGGAGTCCCCTCAGTCATGGTGGCTGTCATCAGTTTTCTCATTGCCTCTTGCCTAGTAGCCCGATTTGTCTGAAGAGTTCCTTGAGATTGTTCATTATATCATAGGCTGTTGGTAAGTCCTGATGCTGATGTTGCAATACATTTGACATCGAAGCCAAGATGTAACACCGCGCCATCTCATCAGCTTTTACCCATTTACTATGATGTTGAATCTCCTCTGGGGTAGAATCATTGCTAGGTGTTTCTGGACATTCCTTTGACAGTACAAACTTATAGCCCTCAGCAGTTTAAACAATTCTAGGTTTCTTTTCCAATCTATATAGTTGGGACCAGTAAGTCTGTTTTCTTTTAGAATAATGACCAGTGGGTTGAAAGTCATCCTAAGAATCACAAAATAAATTTTGGTCAGAACTCTAAATTTAGAATAATATTGATTCCTCAAACAATACTATTTTAAATTAACCAACACCTTAAAACACCGTGAATTTTGTATGCCACGATAGTGTGGACGTATACAAATTCAACATTTGTAAAAGGAGGGTATATCCCATTAATTTTATTATCTTGTCAACCTAACTTTTTGACAAATAAAATTAATAGTTGGTTTCCTTCGGTCACACAAATAATAGCAGTGACTCCGATGGGGAGGATACTATTAGACGTGCCTAAGTGTATACCATTACTTGACACTAAGTCCATTAATAAGATTGTGCCCCTTCCGATGGGGAAGATCACACGCTCTTAATTAATTTCCTATTGTCATCCGAAATGGAAGTTTGGTCTAGTGATCCGCAAACAAACTCATCCGATATGGAGGAAGGCACTCAGAGCCAACGCGCAAGTTTGTTTGCATCACTTACAAACCAGTAATGGAGACCGTGGAATTCACTAAAACAAATCCCTCTCCCACTTAGTTATTTAAAGTGAGGAATTTTGATTATGCTAGCCTACTAAATATGTACACTAACATTCACACACAGCACAATATAAAAGCAATAAATAGAAAAACTAATTTTTAACTATTATGGCTTTTATCTATTGTTGTCCTACGTGTGTCGTCATCCCTAACTGCTACCATCTTTGGCCACCGCCACCGGGTCTAGTTGTCGCATCCATCTTGCTCCTTGTTCTGCTGCGCCACTCTGATTCTCAAAAGGTTCCACGCCTTGCAAGATTCGATCCGCGACATAAATAGAATTTTACATCTTTCGATCCTATATTCCTCGAAGGAATGTACATGTAAACTAGATCGAACATAAAATAACATTTACATCCATCGATCCTATATTCCATAAAAGGAATGTACATGTATCTAGATCAAAAAATAAAATCCTAATAAAACTAAATACAGCTCCTGCTGTATTTTATAATACAATCATGCACACATAATAAATGCCCTTGACATGTCAAAGGGTCCAATCACACACATAATAACTATAAGCCATAATAGTTGGATCCTACATCCACAAAGTTAGCACATCCTACTATTAACCTGCCTAAATTATGTATGACATGTGCATAATTAAACTAATACCAAATACACAGAGGTAAAACCCTAGCTCTGATACCAATTGTTGGTTGCTACTCGGAAAACCCAATGGCTCCACTGTACAAAAATTTTGTACGTGATCTGAACTTTTCCTAGCTACCATGTGTTCTTTTAGGTTAAACTTGTATCTCCTGCGGAATTTAACACGTTTGATTCCAAGTTTAACTTATATGTTCCTTTAGGTTCATATTTGGATCTCCTGCGGAACTTAACACGTTTGATCCAAATCACCTAGGCTATAAATTCAATTAAATATTAGTTTCCAAAATTGGCTTCCAGTACTGCATGGCGAGGCACTTGGCCTTCTTAGATATGAGAGCAACCACCACCGACTAGATAAAGCCTTTTAAGGAAAGTTAATATTTAATTTGCTTATATAACTCTAGGTTAACCAAAAGGAACAATCAAATCACAAGGAAAAAAGAAAAAGAACACAACATCGAAATTAAATTCGAAAAACAAGAATCGAATGCCTCTTGTATTTGGTATTTATACAAAGAAAAATTAACTAGTATGATGCGGAAAATAAATACTAGTTCTACCTCTTCCTTGTATGCTAAAAACCTCGAGATCTTCTGTCGTATCCCCCGCCTCCTCTTTGACGTCATGTGGGCGACGATCCTCCAAGACGAACACCACTCGGAGAGCTTCTCCTCCTCTAGAATTCGGCCACCACCACCACAAATGAGCAAAAGTGAGCAAAGGGTGTAAACACCCACAAAATTATAAGATAAGTATATGGATAATATTTTCTTTAGAGCATGAAAGTAAGAGGAATCAAAAAGAAATAATAGAAATAAAAAGAAGGAGAGGTTGAGGTTTGAACCTTGAACCTCCCACAAATGATAGAGTTAAATTAGTGTGAAGTAACCACTAGAATAATGAATAATATTTGGATAGGAAGGAATGAAAAATTTAGTTAAAGGTGAGGAGAAAATAAAAGAAAACTAAGAAAAAGAGCAAGAGAAACCAAGTGGCTTACCTCCTCTTCCTCTTGGTTAAGAGAAGAAGCAAGCAAAAGGTGAATTACCTTCCTCTCCTCTCTCCCTTCTCATTTTCTTGGGAATTAAAGAGAAGTTAAAGGGGGGGATGAATGGGGACAAGAATCCTTCCCATGATGAATAAAAAGGATTAGAGGAGAAAAGAGAAAGGGAAATTCTAAATCTTCTTCTTCCTCATCCTCTTTCTCTTCTCCACCGAGAACTAGAGCTCTCCTCCCTCATCTCCAAAAGCCAAGTTTAGGTTTTCTCTCTAAGGGAAAACAAATACTAGCAAGGAGTCTCATGGTCTACCTCATACAAGAAGAAGAAAAATAAAATGGGAAACTAGGAAGAGAAACTTCTCCTCCCTCCTCACAAGGGTACCACTTCCTTAAGGATCAACATGTAACGACCCAATTTTCCTTATTTTGAGTTCTAAATATCTTTGAAAATGTCTGAAAATACTTTTAAAATATTCTGGAGATTTTTAGGAATTTTTAGAGTATTTTTATGTAATTTTTGGAGGTCGTTTAGTAGGGTTACAAAAAGAAAGAAGTTTTGATAAAAACGTTGAAGGGGAGACTCGAACCCGAGACCTTGACCGAGCCGAATCTCAGCCGAACCCAGCCAACCAGCTGAGCTACACGGTTTTATTAACCTAGTATGGAGAGAAATAGATTTAAGCATAGTTGGAATCGAATTAAAACTAAGTTATAAAGGGGTTAAGTGTTTACCGTGACCTAAACCTAAGTTTTCCTCTCTTTTCTCTCCCGACGGCGCGATTTTTCTTTCTCGGGCGAAAAAGGGGCGACGGCGCTAGGGCTCGTTTCCGGCGGCCGGCGAGGACTTCTTTCTGGGAGTTGTTCGCGGATTCGTGGTCTCCTCGTCAAGGAGAACACGCGGATAGGAAGGGATCGCCGAAACCTTCACCTCATCCGAACCCTAGGTCTCTTTCTTCGGTTGTAAGTCCAAGAACCCATTGTAAGTGCTTCTCACCTGCAGTAGGAGTAGCTTTCGGGGTTTTCGTTTGCGTTTTGTTGTTGTGAAATGAACAACAGTAGCGTTTTCCCTCAGTGTATGTAGTTTCGGATCTTGTTCCTTGATCTGGCAAATAGGTTTAAGTTTTGGTTTCAGTCCTTGATGTTTTATTTAGTGCACGAACAGAAGGTTTGAGGGTTTCCCTTGATACCACAGCATGCTAGTTAGGTGTGTTTACCTTACACATCAAGCATGTTTAAGTAGATATATTCTAGTTTAAGCCTGTTGTGTTACCACTGGAATTATACTATCTTGCATTACCTGGAATATTATTGTCGATAGAATTGGCTAACCTCATGTATTAGTACTGAATTAGAAATGCTAGTGCTGATGTATTAGTGCTTTGTTTGGATGCCATCATCCTCAGATGTTTTCTATTGGAAGCAGATTTTAGTTCAATAGAAACTGGTTTTAGTGATGAATGCAGTAGGTTCGAACTTTAGTCTTCCTAGCAATTCAATCATGTTAAAGCATGCAAATTGATCATAATTGGTTATGGATAGTTTCGCAGTAGAAAACTGATTACTTGAGATGTGATATACATTGAGTTGATTCAGCTATGTCTCATGAGGCTATATTTTTGGGTTATTTCTAGAATTCTTACCTTTACATCTGTTAGGTATGAAAAGTTGGTATTGGAGTTAGTTCTGTAGCTTAATGTGAAACAGGGATATGCTTAAATTGCTTAAACCCTTAATGTGAACGTGGCATGTGTTTGAGCTGCTAAATGAGTTGCTTAAATTGCCTCTAATAAATGCCAAGGCATTTTTATTAGAAGAAGTATTTAAAGAAAGATATAAAGAAAAGTATTTTACTTTTAAAAGGCATGTACTGGACACAATGTCCAAGGGATGGGCTCCAAGTTGCCCCTAGACATAAGGTCTAGAAGTGTCTTAATGGTTTTGGGATTAGCTACCTCAATTCTCATTAAGAAAGGCGCGCAAAGTGGTACAATGCCGGGCCCAAGTTAAGTTGAATATTATTTTTAAAGTATACAAGTATTAATTTGGAAACAAATAGAACAAGTTCTTTTATCTAAGTTGCAAATTTTAGCAAATTAAATTGTTGTTTCCTTTAGAGATGCATGATGTAGTTCTATTTGCTATTTTCATGTTGAGCATGTATTTCCCTGCTTTCTTTTATGCTTATGCATTCCGTATCGGATTTTGTGAGTAGAAAGCACTTACTAAGCTTTTAGCTTATAGATACTACCTTTCCTCCTACTGCAGGTATGGATAAAAATAAAGGAAAAGCTAAAGTGGTGTAGAAGAAGGCGACAAGGAGACGTTGATGATGTGTGTGTGGGAGGCTGATATGGAAGCTTGGGACCTTGCTAGAAGAAATTAGAAATCGTGCCTGCTGGGGTTTTTGTTACTGCTAGAGTAGAATTTATCTTGCATTACTAACTTCGTTATCTTCCTATCATTTAGTTGGATTAACTGTTTATGCTGGGAACATGTTCTTTCCCTTATTTCTGGATTAGTTTTCAAGTTTTGTGAAGTGAATTCTGCTTTAATAAGAATCTGCCGTATGATTCATCTTAACTCTTTCTGCTGTAGTATACATAAATGGTTTTCTATGCTCGGAATCCTGTTGTACTGCTGGGATTTTAAATTGTTGTAGTAGTATGCATGAACAGCTAATAAGTTTCTATGTTCGGTATTCCTTGTTTACTGCTGGAAATTCAATCTGCTGTGAAGTAGTGTGCTCAACATCCTTTTATTGCTGCTGAAATGTTAATTTGCTGTTAGTTAATATCTGATTTGTAGCTTGCAAATGTGGTTAGAAGTGTGAAGTGGTATGCTCAGTATTCTTATGTACATGCTAGTTTTTTGGGCTACTGCTAGCTTGGAGTTATTCTCTTGGTAATTGCTTTGCATGCTAGTATTCTGTACTCTTATATGAGTTTTTGTTTTATGGAAGAAAATCATGTGATGTTCGGATTTGTTGAAAATGAATGAGCAGTAGTTTTAATTAACTTCCCTTTTATTCCTGTTTGGTGGTAGAATGAATAACTACATCTTGTAACAAGGAATGTTAGGTAGGATTTCATGAATGCAAGTTAATAAAGGAAGTTGCAAACAGTAGAGATAAGTTTCCTTGTCTATATGTTACACTTGCTGGTTGTTATACTTATTTGCATGTTTAAATAAGTAAGAAAAGAAAAAAATAATAATAATATCAGAACAGGTTAAAGCATTTTGATATGTGATATGTTTTTAACAAATAGTTTAAAGCATTTCTAGTGTTAAGTAGCTAGTACTAGTTATGTGTAGTTAGCAGAATCAGTAGCGGTCACCCTCAGAGTAGTAGTAAGGAGGGTGGTTGTTACAGTTGGTATCAGAGCAGGTCCATTTTCCAGCAACACACACACATCAGCGTCATCCTTGCCGCCTTCAAGTAAGAAAGTATTTAAGTTCTTTCTTTATTGCTTTCCTTTATTATTATTATTTGCAGTATGGATGGATTGTTTATAAGTGATTAAGTAAGATAAGAGTTTTTTTTTAGCTATTTCCTTTCTTAATATATAAATGTGTATGTTTAGAAAGGGTAGAGAAATTATCAAATTTCTTATTTGTTTAACTAGATGTCGAGAAGAGGACGTCCCCGTACGCTCGTCGCTTGAGGACCAAGTTCAGAGGAAGGGGCAGCTCAATGCGGGCCCAATCTTTGAAGTTGTTGCCAACAAGTGAAACAAGTGGTGACAAGTAGTGGCGGCAAGTAATTGCCAATCTGATGGAAATCAACAACCCATCCTCCTCCTCGCCTCAAACAAGATGGCATGGAGACTCAATTGGTAGCGGTCCACCACCTGGTGTAGTCGGTCCTGCACACCGAGACAAAGCTTACCTTGTACAAAGAAGCGAAAGAAAACTTCTCGAGGCACGGCGTACTGAGCCACAGGATGCCAGGCTTGTTCGAACACCTTTGGAGAGCACCATGGAGCTTCTTGACTGGCCAGAAGTCGAGAAGGTCAAGTGCCCCTCTGGGGACGCACGCATGTGGTGGGAGAGAGTCAAAAGCAAGAGGGCAGTCAATCAGATGAGATGGATTGATTTTGAGACAGAGTTCTACGACGAGTTCTTTCGCCAAAAGATCACCAACAAGCAACCACTCTGAGGAGTTTATGGAGTTGAGACAGGGGGATCGGCGGTGGAGAGCGGTTAAATCACAGGGCTAGCTCTCCCGAGAACTAGTAATCTGGAGAAGGAGCGGTCGGACTAATGCTCGAATGTCTTTGAGCACGTGATATCACTTAATGAGGTGGGACTCATCAGCCCCGATTGGAGAAGAGTTGGTCAGAGCCTTAGTAGGCTGAGCACTACGAGCGACATGAAGGCACAAAGAGAGCAACACAAACCAATCAAGATGGAGACCAAGGCGGGGAAATCGAAACACCGAATAATCGAGCTGGAAGGCAAGGGCACTAAAAAGCGTTGGGATTCAGAGTAACGAGGAGGACCGAAACCAAAGACTAAGCTCCTTCCCCCTAAATGTGGGAGAACACATCCAGGAGCCTGCCTCTTGGGTAAGACTGGATGTTATTCTTGTGGTCAAGAAGGACACATGGCCAAACAGTGTCCTAACAAGTTCAAAGCACCCCAGCCACAGCCAATACAATATGGAGCCAAGCCTCAACTACATTATATGCCTGCAACTCTGGAAGGACCTCAGATCAGTCAAGGAAGGTTGGAAGCTCCACCAGTTCCAGCCAATGCCAGAGTATTCTCCCTTACTAAAGAGGAAGCTGCTAGTGCCTCCACGGTCGTAACAGGTCAAGTAGTTATTTTTCAACATATAGCTACTGCACTATTTGATACTGGGGTGACCCATTCTTTTGTATCCATACCTTTTGCCAAAGAATTACAGGTACCTACAGAAAGCATGAATTCCAAGTTCCTGACAACCCTACCTTCTGGGGAAGTCATGGAATCTAGTCAGTGGCTTCGGTCTGTACCAGTCAGAATTTCAGACCGAGAGCTATGTGTTAATCTGGTAGTCCTCGCTATGCAGGATTTCGATATCATTTTGGGTATGGATTTCCTCAGCAAGTACAGTGCTTCAGTGGACTGCCGCAGAAGAAAAGTGATCTTTAGTCCAGAAGGTGAACCATCCTTTGAATTTACAAGAGTACCAAAGAGGAAGACCCAGAAATTCCTCTCTTCTCTCACAGCTCATCAGATGTTAGCTAAAGGGTGCACTGGTTTTCTTGCATTCATTGTGAGTACAGAGGAAGAAGAAAGACCTAAGCAGGAGGAAGTTCGGGTAGTCTGTGAATATCCAGAGGTGTTCCCAGAAGAGCTACCTGGACTACCTCCCAATAGAGAGGTGGAGTTTGAGATTGAACTGGTTCCTGGTACCGGTCCAATTTCAAAAGCTCCATACCGCATGTCCCCAGCAGAGTTGAAAGAGCTATAAGAACAACTTCAGGAGCTGCTTGACAAGGGTTTCATTCGCCCTAGTCACTCACCATGGGGAGCTCTTGTGTTGTTTGTCAAGAAGAAGGATGGATCTATGCGGATGTGCATAGATTATAGGGCTCTGAATCAGGTGACCATCAAAAACAAGTATCCACTGCCCAGGATCGATGATTTATTTGATCAATTGAAAGGTGCAACAGTGTTCTCCAAGATAGATCTGCGCTCTGGGTACCATCAGTTGAAAGTGAAGGAGAGTGACATACCCAGAACAGCTTTCAGGACCAGATACGGACACTACGAATTCGTAGTCATGCCTTTTGGTGTGACTAATGCACCTGCAGTCTTCATGGACTTGATGAATAGAGTGTTCAGAGAATACCTCGACAAGTTCGTCATTGTGTTCATAGACGACATTCTAGTCTATTCCAGAACTTCAGAGGAGCATGACACGCACTTGAGAATAGTCCTGCAGACCCTTCAGCAAAAGCAGCTCTATGCTAAATTCTCAAAGTGCGAGTTCTGGTTGGAGCAGGTGGCATTTCTAGGTCACATTGTTTCAAAAGAAGGCATTCAGGTAGATCCAGCCAAAGTAGAAGCGGTCAGCAACTGGAAGAGACCCAAGAATGCCAGGGAGATCAGAAGCTTCCTTGGTTTAGTTGGGTACTACAGGAAATTTGTGGAGGACTTTTCCAGGATAGCCTCTCCACTTACAGCCCTCACCAGGAAGGACAAGAAGTTTGAATGGTCAGATAAATGTGAGCAGAGTTTTCAAGAACTCAAGAGGAGACTGACCAGTGCTCCTATACTGACTGTTCCAGAGGATGACAAGAGTTTTGACATCTACAGTGATGCTTCCAAGATGGGCTTAGGAGTTGTACTCATGCAGGAAGGAAAAGTTATAGCTTATGCTTCCAGACCAATCAAAGACTACGAGAAGAACTACCCCACTCATGATCTTGAGCTGGCAGTTGTGGTCTTTGCACTGAAACTCTGGCGACACTACTTGTATGGAGTCCAGTGCAGAATTTTCACAGACCATCAGAGTCTTAAGTACTTCTTCACTCAGAAGGACTTAAACATGAGACAGCGTAGGTGGCTAGAGTTGGTCAAAGATTATGACTGTGAAATCCTCTACCACCCAGGCAAAGCTAATAAAGTGGCAGATGCACTAAGCAGAAAGTCCAGTGCATCCTTGATGTCCTTGTCATCATTAGCCCTGCCACTGCAGAAGGAGTTGTCAGGTTTCAGACTTGAAATTATATATGGGCAACTCTCTGCATTGACTCTAGAGTCAACCCTGCTTGAGGATATACAGAAAAAGCAAAGTGAAGATCCAGATATCCAAAAGATCAAGCAAGGGATACAAGAGGAAGGAAATTCAGAATTTCGAGTATCAGACAGTGGAATTCTTTATCAGGGAAATCGCCTTTGTGTTCCCAATGATGAAGAACTGAGAAAGAAAATTTTAGAAGAAGCCCATAGTACACCATACTGTTAGAGTGTATACTAAAAGCTTAGCTTTTGGTATAAACATTTATCTATCAAAAGAGATGTAGCTAAATATGTCAGTACTTGCCTGACATGTCAGAGGGTCAAATCAGAACACCAGAGACCAGGAGGAGTTCTACAGCCTCTTCCTATACCAGAGTGGAAGTGGGAAGACATATCCATGGACTTCATAACAGGACTCCCAAGAACCACAAATGGATATGATGCGATATGGGTGATAGTGGACAGATTGACCAAGTCTGCTCATTTTCTAGCCATCAAGGTGTCCCACTCTATAGAGCAGTTGGCACAATTGTATGTTAAAGAGGTGATCAGACTTCACGGAGTTCCTAAATCTATTGTTTCTGATAGAGATGGGCGCTTCACTTTTGGGAGGGTGTACAGACTGCACTAGGCACCAAGCTCAAGTTCAGCACAGCCTTCCATCCTCAGACTGATGGACAGACAGAGCGAGTAAATCAGATCCTAGAAGATATGCTTAGGGCTTGTGCATTAGATTTTAAAGGCAGTTGGTGCATGTATCTGTGCTTAGCTGAGTTTGCCTACAACAACAGCTACCAAGCCACCATCAGGATGGCACCATATGAAGCATTGTATGGCAGAAAGTGCAGATCACCTATATGCTGGCAAGAAGCAGGTGAAAGAAAAGACATGGAAGTAGAGCTGGGCATTCAGACAGAGCTGATAGATGAGACCACTCAGGCCATTTAGAAGATCAGACAAAGAATTGAGATTGCCCAGAGCAGACAGAAGAGTTATGCTGACACACGCCGAAGGCCATTGGAATTTCAAGTAGGAGATTCAGTTTTCCTCAAGGTCGCTCCTATGAAGGGAGTGATGAGATTTGGCAAGAAGGGCAAATTAAGTCCTCGTTATGTAGGACCTTACCTAATCATAGAGAGGATTGGGAAAGTATCTTACAGACTGGACTTACCACAAGACATGTCAGCAATACACAATGTGTTTCATGTCTCCATGTTAAAGAAGTGCCCCCATGACCCTGGCCAAGTGATTGAGCCTCAGTCAGTGCAGATCCAAGAGGATCTTAGTTATGAGAGTAGACCTACACAGATAGTGGATAGAGCAGTCAAGAGGCTAAGGAATAAAGAAGTGCCACTGGTGAAGGTCGTCTGGCAGAACCAGAAGCACGAGGAAGTCACTTGGGAACGAGAGGACAGTATGAGGCAGAAATATCCAGAACTATTCTAAGTTCGAGGACGAACTTTTTATAAGGTATGGGGAGTTGTAACGACCCAATTTTCCTTATTTTGAGTTCTAAATATCTTAGAAAATGTCTGAAAACACTTTTAAAATATTCTGGAGATTTTTAGGAATTTTTAGAGTATTTTTATGTAATTTTTGGAGGTCGTTTAGTAGGGTTACAAAAAGAAAGAAGTTTTGATAAAAACGTTGAAGGGGAGACTCGAACCCGAGACCTTGACCGAGCCGAATCTCAGCCGAACCCAGCCAACCAGCTGAGCTACACGGTTTTATTAACCTAGTATGGAGAGAAATAGATTTAAGCATAGTTGGAATCGAATTAAAACTAAGTTATAAAGGGGTTAAGTGTTTACCGTGACCTAAACCTAAGTTTTCCTCTCTTTTCTCTCCCGACGGCGCGATTTTTCTTTCTCGGGCGAAAAAGGGGCGACAGCGCTAGGGCTCGTTTCCGGCGGCCGGCGAGGACTTCTTTCCGGGAGTTGTTCGCGGATTCGTGGTCTCCTCGTCAAGGAGAACACACGGATAGGAAGGGATCGCCGAAACCTTCACCTCATCCGAACCCTAGGTCTCTTTCTTCGGTTGTAAGTCCAAGAACCCATTGTAAGTTCTTCTCACCTGCGGTAGGAGTAGCTTTCGGGGTTTTCGTTTGCGTTTTGTTGTTGTGAAATGAACAACAGTAGCGTTTTCCCTCAGTGTATGTAGTTTCGGATCTTGTTCCTTGATCTGGCAAATAGGTTTAAGTTTTGGCTTCAGTCCTTGATGTTTTATTTAGTGCACGAACAGAAGGTTTGAGGGTTTCCCTTGATACCACAGCATGCTAGTTAGGTGTGTTTACCTTACACATCAAGCATGTTTAAGTAGATATATTCTAGTTTAAGCCTGTTGTGTTACCACTGGAATTATACTATCTTGCATTACCTGGAATAGTATTGTCGATAGAATTGGCTAACCTCATGTATTAGTACTGAATTAGAAATGCTAGTGCTGATGTATTAGTGCTTTGTTTGGATGCCATCATCCTCAGATGTTTTCTATTGGAAGCAGATTTTAGTTCAATAGAAACTGGTTTTAGTGATGAATGCAGTAGGTTCGAACTTTAGTCTTCCTAGCAATTCAATCATGTTAAAGCATGCAAATTGATCATAATTGGTTATGGATAGTTTCGCAGTAGAAAACTGATTACTTGAGATGTGATATACATTGAGTTGATTCAGCTATGTCTCATGAGGCTATATTTTTGGGTTATTTCTAGAATTCTTACCTTTACATCTGTTAGGTATGAAAAGTTGGTATTGGAGTTAGTTCTGTAGCTTAATGTGAAACAGGGATATGCTTAAATTGCTTAAACCCTTAATGTGAACGTGGCATGTGTTTGAGCTGCTAAATGAGTTGCTTAAATTGCCTCTAATAAATGCCAAGGCATTTTATTAGAAGAAGTATTTAAAGAAAGATATAAAGAAAAGTATTTTACTTTTAAAAGGCATGTACCGGACACAATGTCCAAGGGATGGGCTCCAAGTTGCCCCTAGACATAAGGTCTAGAAGTGTCTTAATGGTTTTGGGATTA